>NW_006921612.1:13792504-13795530 GCF_000298275.1 Orycteropus afer afer | reverse complement strand
TGAACAACAGCCTCTTGGTCTGTGTACAGTTTCCTCATGAGCACAATTAAGCATTCCAAAATTCCCATTCTTTGCAGTGTGATTAATAATTTGTTGTGATACACACAGTTGAATGCCTTTGCATTCTCAATAAAACACAAGTAAACATCTTTCTGCATTCTTTACTTTCAGCCAAGCTCTATCTGACATCAGCAATGATATCCCTTCTTCCACATTATCTTCTGAATCCAGCTGGAATTTCTGTCAATTCCCTGTCAATATACTGCTGCAACTTTTTTTAAAAAATTATTTTCAGAAAAATTTTATTGATGTGTGGTATTAATGATATTGCTCAAGTATTTCCACATTCTGTGGATCACCTTTCTTTGGAATGGGCAAAATATGGACCTCATCCATTCAGTTGGCCAGATAAGAGTCTTCCAAATTTCTTGGCATAAACAAGTAAGCACTTCCAGGATGGCACCCATTTGTTGAAAGATTTCAATGGGTATTCTGTCAATCCTGGAACCTTGTTTTCACCAACTATTTCAGTGTAGCTTGGACTTCTTCCTTCAATACTGGTGGTTCTTGATCATATGATAATTCCTGAAGTAGTTGTAGAATGACCCATTCTTTTTGCCACAGTTGCTCTGTATTTTTCATTCCATCTTTTGCCCATAGAATTGTTCAATATTGCATTTCAAGGCTTGAATATTTTCTTCAGTTCTTTTAGCTTGAAAAATGCTGACAGTGTTCTTCCCTTTCAGTTTTCTAATTCTGAAACCAAACCAAACTCACTGCTGTTGAGTAATTTTAGACTCATAAAGACCCCTTCTTGGGTTTCTGAGACGGTATCTCTATGGAAGTAGATTGCCCAACCTTCCTTCAGAAGAGTGGCTGGTAGGTTTGAATCACCAGCCTTCGGTTAGCAGTCAAATGCTTTAGGCAGTACTTTTGTGTCTTCTCGATCTGGCCTTTGAAATCTTCTGTTCGGCTCTTTTATTTCAACATTTCCTCCATTTGCTTTAGCTACTCTTCATTAAGAACAAGTTCCAGAGTCTCTTCTGATATTCATTTTGGTCCTTTCTTCTTTCTTGTATTTTAAATGACCTTTTGCTTTCTTCATATGTGATGTTCTTGATGTCATCTCACAACCATCAAGTCATTGGTCATTAGTTTTCAGGGTGTCAAATCTATTCCTCAAATGGTCTCCAAATTCAGGTGGCATATAATCAAGATCATATTTTAGATCGAGTGGACTTGTTTTAATTTTCTTCAGTTTCAAATTGTGCTTGCATATGAGCAATTGATGGACTGTTTCACAGTCAGCTCCTGTCCTTGTTTTGACTGATGATTTTCAGGTTGTCCATCATCCTTCCACAGATATAGCCGATTTGGTTTCTGTGTGTTCTATCTTGTGAGGTCCACATGTATAATTGCTGTTTATGTTGTCAAAAAAAAGTACACGCAACAGTCTTGCAAAATTCTAACATGCGATCTCCAGTAGTTTTTCTATCACAAAGGCCATGTTGTCCAACTACTGATGTTTCCTCTTTGCTTCCAATTTTCACATTACAATCACCAAACCAAAAAAAAAAAAAACCCACTGCTGTCAAGTCAATTCTGACTCACAGCAATTCCCACTGGGTTTCTGAGGCAGTAAATCTTTACAGAAGTAGATTGCCTATAATTTTCAATACATTTTGCTTGCATGCATATAATTTTCAATACATTTTGCTTGCATGTTTGATCAATTTCAGATTACAGCAGTTGGTTAAATTTTTCAATTACTTTATCTTTGGTTTTAGTGGTTTGTGTGTAAATTTGAATAACAGTCACATTAACTGGTCTTCCTTGTAGGTGTATGGATATTGTCTTATTACTGACAGTGTTGTACTTCAGCATAGATCTTACAATGTTCTTAGAGACAATGAATGCAATGCCAGTCCTTTTTAATATGTCATTCCTGGCATAGTAAACTATATGGATGATTCAAAATGACCAATACCAGCCCAAGAAACTACAATTATTATGACTATAGTAATGAATTAATTCATTTTAAAATTGAATTAAACATGTTGTAGCCACTGTGTCAATCCATCTCTATGAGGGCCTTCCCCTCTTTTGTCGACCCTCCATCTTACCAAGCATGACATCCTTCTCCAGGAAATGATCCCTTCTGATAACATAACCAAAGTAGGTGAGGCAAAGTCTGGCCATTCTCCCTTCCAAAGAGAATTTTAGCTACACTTCCTTCAGGACAGATCTGTCAGTTCTTTTAGCAGTCCATGGTACTTTCATGGTAAGTAACAGAATTCTTCTGGTTTTGTTAACCAGAAAGATATGTTTCTCGTCAAGATTTCTGTTAAACAGTAGAAAGTTCATTTGGATCTGTCGAACTATAGTCACAAAATACCCTGCTATTTTCAACTGTGATAAATCTTTGATAACATTTAAGTTATCACGGCATTATCCATGAAAAGAGGCCAACAGACACAGGTAGAAGGTTCAATGTTTCTTTAATGGTGAAGGAACAGAAATCATCTCCCTTTTCCAGGGATTCATGTGCCAAACTCACCTGTTCAGATAATAATAATTTTGTATCTCCTTAGTGTTTCTTTACTTCTAGTTATTTGGCAAAAACTCTTAGAAATAGAAACCATAAAAATCCAAAATTGTGGATTTATAATTATGGTAATAAACTGGGATGCATATCTGCTTTCTCTATGTAGTTAAAAAAAATTCAAACTCACTGCCATTGAGTTCAGTCCTATTCATAGTGATCTCCATTGAGTTCCCAAGGCTTTTAATCTTTATGGAAGCAGACTATCACAACATCCTTCTGTAAAACAGTGGGTTCAAACCACTGACCTTTTGTTTAGCAGTCAAACCACTACACCACAAAAGCTCCTATATGTAGTTGTTGTTGTTGTTATGTGCCTTCAAGTTGGACCCAACTCATAGCTACCCCTCCTTGGGTTTCTGAGGCAGTATCACTACAGGAGTAGATTGCCCAGCCTTCCTTCTGAGGAGTGGCTGGTGGGTTT
>NW_006921612.1:13789676-13792404 GCF_000298275.1 Orycteropus afer afer | reverse complement strand
GGAAGGTTGGGCAATCCTACTTCCGTAGTGATACTGCCTCAGAAACCCAAGGAGGGGTCACTATGAGTCGGGGCCGACTCGACAGCACATAACAAGTGATGCTATAACAGAAGATACCACAAACTGGTGGCTTTAACAAACAGAAATTTATTCTTTTACAATTTAGGAAGCTAGAAATCTGAATTCAATGTGCCAGCTCTAGAATCTGGGTGAAAGCCCCTCAACCTTGGTCTTAAGCTCTACCTCTTACTCCTGGCCCACTGGAGCTGGAGGAGTCTCTTAGCTCAGGCAACTGTTGGCTGCTGAGGATAACCAGTCCAAGGTTGACAAAATGACACAGTCCCAAGATTACCAAACAATGTGGCACACACTATTTCAAGTCCAGAGACAGTCCTAAATTTGGCAGGAAACATGACAGGCTGCTGAATGAAGATTTGGCTACAGGCAGGGTTCAAGCATGCCAAAAGTCTTCAGAGACTTTCTCAACACATCTTATATACTGGTAGCAGACATCATCACTAAGATAGTTACTGAGCTACTCCAGTAGATTTCACCATGGAGTTACCAGTCTCATCATGGGGAATAACTACATCCAGCTGCCCAGACACTCAAAACCAGGCCCAGCCAAGTTGACACACAACCCTAACTGCCACAAATGCTAACTGAAATCCTGATGCTTCAAACCCACCAAGTCACCCACGTCATCACTGATGATCTCCTCTACTAAACCCTATGGAACAGTTCTACTCTATCACATGGAGTGATGATGAATTGAAATGTACTCAAGGGTACCTAATAATAACAGCAACAGCATCCAATTCAACAAAGAAGACACTATTATCTTTGATGAATGAATGAATTTCCTACACACTCATTTATTTCACTTATTTACATAAATGAAAATATCAAACAACATTCATGTTGGAACTGAACTCATTTTTCAAAGGCATGAACACATTCTTCGTGGACTTCATTTTTGACTTTGAGTTTATATATAGTCCTATATTGACAAATCATAGTTTGATGGCAACATAACTTGGTGATAGACACAAGAACTCTGCAAAAAACAATGAAAGTATTTTGGATTTGAGAGAATCAATTGGCAAAATGATGTTTATAATGAAGAGCATTGCATATTTATTATTATTTGCAAAATATTTAATTTAAAATAATGTAAAAACATATCTATCTATCTATCTATCTATACATAGAGAGAAAAACAAACAAACCCACTACCACTGAGGTAATTCTGACTTACAGCAACCCTGTAGGGTAGGGTAAAACTGTCCCATGGGATTTCCAAGGCTATAAATCTTTACAGAAGCAGACTGTCTCATCTTTCTCCCATGGAGCAGCTGGTAGGTTAGAATCTCTGTCTTTTTGATTAACAGCCAAGTGCTTTAACTATAGCACAACTAGACATTAACTCTGGAGATATGTACTTTTTTTTTTTTTTTTCCCCAGAAAGCTAGTCTTTAAACATTTACTAAAACATTTTTGATGTGTTTGGATAGGAGAAATCATGATGTGATTGAAGCACCAAAACACAGATATTGTGAGAGTGGTAAAGAAAAAGGGAGAAAATAAGAGAAGATGAAGTAGTGGGGACCAGATCTTATGGAAAATATTTTATCCTAAGAATTTTAGGAAGATATTACAAGGTTTAAAGCAGTAATATTATACTAGTTTTCCTAGGGCTGCTGAGACAAATTACCACAGATGGTAAGGCTTAAAACAACAGAAATTTATTTGCTCATATCTCTGTAGTCTAGAAGATCAGTGTAGGGTTCTGGGCGGGCCGAAATATTCTAGGGAAAGATACTGTCTTGTTTCTCCAAACATCTGGTAGCCGCAGGCATTACTTGTCTACTGGCAGCATAAACTACAATCTCTTGCTTTGTCCTTAAATGGTCAGCTTCACTCTGTGTATCTCTCTTTGTGTCTCTGCTCTTTTTATAAGGACATTGCTAAAATTGGATTACAGCACAATGTATTACAGGATGACCTCATGTTAACTAATTGCATCTACAAAAAATGTTTCCACAGTGACAGCTTGGAGATTCCCGAGTGCTGGTAGGACTTAAGAATTAACCTAAAATCAGCCCTGCTAGCCAGGGACTGCACGGAGTACTGCTCCGGTGGCTGGGGATTAAATGCAGAAAGTGAAGAGAAAGGCAGGCTGAGCTGTGGACTTTTGCCAGTCTGGAGGACACCACCATTTTGAATGTTACAAGCATCTGAACCATTTTGGATATTTAAAGAGACAACACTTGTGCAGATTCCCGGGGCTTAAGAACACGTTCTGCTTTCCAGCAACCCCAAGGACACTCTGGACCTGCAAGACTGAAAAGTTTATTAAAGGTTATTCAATTGTAATTAGTGTCTAATTGAGTGGGAGACAACAACAGTCCCCATAAGACACAACTACACCCACACCTCCTGCAACTTTACTTACTGAGCAAGAGCCACTACCTCCTTTGCCACCAATGGACCAATGATAAAAAACCACGAAAAAGAGCCTGAATTACCCTTGACTGTTCTTCACAAACAGTTAACAGAGATCTAAATACAACAACACCATGATGCTTCGGAGACAACAGATCATCACAGTCCACACAAAGAAGCAGGATAAAGCGGTAGAAACAAGGAAGCAGGATACAGACCCAGAACACATCCCTGAGGAAGAAGCAGCATTGGAACTCTCTGATAAGGAATTCAAAAGAATTAT
>NW_006921612.1:13780838-13782986 GCF_000298275.1 Orycteropus afer afer | reverse complement strand
TGGGTTTTAACCACCAGCCTTCTGGTTAGCAGTCAAGTGCCTTAGCCACTACACTATCAGAGCTCCTTCTATGTAGTTAGCCACCTTAAATTATTTGATTCTATTGCTTCTACAGCAGACCTCAGAGAGAGTTAAAGACCTGTTGAGAAATACTCTTCATGAATTTACCTTACTAATTAGTCAGTTGCCATGGAATCAACTCTGACTCATGGTGACACTATATGTGTCAGAGTAGAGCTGCACTCCACAGGGTTTTTCAAAAGTAGATTGCCAGGCCTTTCTTCCTACAAGCCTCTGGGTGAATTTGAACTTCTAACCATTCAGTTTGCAGCAAAGTGTATTAATCTTTTGTACCACACAAGGACACTGAATTGACTTTATTGTTGTTGTTTTTAGTTGCAGTCAAGTTGACTCTGACTGAAGTTGACCCTATGTATAAGAGTACAACACTTCCACAGGGTTTTCAAGGTTGAGTCCTTTCAGAAGCACATCACTAAGCCTGTTTTCTGAGCCATCTCTAGGTGGATTTGAGCTATTAATCTTTGGGTAACAATCGAGTGCTAAACCATTTGTGTCATCCATAGACTTTGGATTGACCTTAAGTAACTCTAATATTGCACAATATGTTATACATTCATGATTTTATTGAGGTGTCCGCATGAGTTGCATGCACCTCTTCAGTGTGCACAAGGTTTCGAAAAGGTGAAAATGAAGATTGCCTTGAGAATGACCAAAAATCTTTCACATAGCAGATATCTTCATCCTAGTTGGGTGATACTATTCTTTAGCTAGGTTTTCTATGGTGATCTTTGGAATAGCTTGAAAGTTGATTCTGTCTGAGAGTATGCTGTATTATCTCCTGACTTTTATAATTATATACTGAAGTTTCCACTTCCTTTGCCATTAAAGAAACATAACACCCTCTAACTGTGTCTGTTGGTCCCTTTCCATCTAATGTATCACCATCCAAATGTGACAACTACACAGTTGATGTTATGGGGGACTGTTAGCAAAATATTTCTAAAGAGCTGTTGTTGTGTGCTCCTGAGGAAATTCTAACAGGAAGATATTTGGCTCACTGGTGTTGTGCTTATTTCACCTGCAAATTACTCTTGCAGACAATTAGCATATTCACATTCAGATTCAGAGCATTTATTTCTTTTGTAAGCAAATCTAAGATCTTTTAAGTTTTTAACTTTTTGCAGATAGTATCTATATGTATCCTTCTGAGAAATGTTTAAGTCCAGTGGAAAGTGACACATAAAGATAGGCAGAGAGAGTTCTGGTAAGATGGTGGAATAGGCAGACAAACTACACAAACCCTCTCCAGCAAAGAAAAGGGAAACCAACTAATACAGATAAAGAAGATAACCCTGGAGTCCTAAGCTTTGAAAGGAACAATACAGACTGGATTCAACTCCAATCAGTAGAAAAGCTGCATGAAAACATCGAAAAAGGAGACATATGGACCTGTCAGTGATCCTGAAGGCACGGACAGCTTGGATATTGCCAAGTGGTGTTAAGACCTAAGAATTAACCTAAAAATCATCCCTGTTAGCCAGAAGCAGCATGGAGGACTCCACTGGTGGCTGGTGAATAAAAGGTGAACCTGTGAAGCAGGAGATGGGCTGGGCTGTGGATTTTTGCCTGCCCAGAAGGTGCAGCCATTTTGAATGTTTACAAGCAGTTGGACCATTTTGGATATTTGGAACAACAGTGTTCTTGCAGATTCCAGGGACCTAAGAATAGGCTCCACTTGCCAGGCACGGCAAGAATATTCTGGACACAGATGACTGGAAAGGTGCAATATTCCTCTTTTTACTCTTATACCCCACACCCTCTTGATGAAGTGAGGTGCAGCCAACCCCCACTCCTACCCACCTTCTGGGCTGGGAGGAATTCCATCCCAGTCTATGTGCTATGATGGAACTTGAATGTCCTGCCCTGATCTACCCAGATTATTTTTCCTTTTCCAGTTTGTTTGCTTTTGTCTGTTTTTAAATTATTATTACTATTATTTGACCTTTTATTATTATTTATTTATTCTTTCCTTCCCAGGTTTTAGTTTTCAGCTTTTTCTCTATTGTCCACTCCTAGTTCCATTTTTTTTTAATCCCCATTCCTTTATTTTTTTTTCACATCTTTCCC
>NW_006921612.1:13776783-13778297 GCF_000298275.1 Orycteropus afer afer | reverse complement strand
GGGTTCCTGGCTTTTATTCCCCTTTCTCCAGCTCTAGACCATTGTCTAATTCATGTTTTATTAGATTTATTAGATAAACTCTGAATCTGTTTGGGAAAAGCATTCACATGGCTGCACCTTGTTTTCTTCTGCAGTAAAACTGTGCAGGTGATTTATGTGTTTGGGGTGGGGGTAGATATTTGATAAATTAGATGTTTGATAAGAACGTTTCTGTCCTAACATATAATACCAGAGATTACCAACTTCCATTAAGCATGAAAATTCCAGAGAAAAATTACATGAACATTCAAATTAAGTAAAATAAATAAATAACTGGCAGAAAAAGGAAATCAACAACATTAATCATTATAATTCTTACAATAAGCATTAATCTGTAATGGTAATTTGTTGTCAATAGTAGTAAAAACTGTATAAGATATGCCAAAATTTTACAAAATGAGTTATTCTTTCACAAAGAATGGATAGCTTTCAGACAGTAATAGAGAAAAATGGCATTATGAACCCAAAATGTGGCTTCAGATATAATATAGTCTTTGCATCTATGAAAGAATAAACTTTCATTGTGATAACTGTAGGAATATCAATATGTATTGTTAGGCCTATTTTTTTATGATACTTTCAGAAAATAAATAATCTATATGCATACTACAGTACACACCAGCACACATTTATTGAATGCCTGCAAAGTGTTAAGAGTTTTTCTAAGTACTGAAGCTACTGAGATAAAGAATTGCCCTATCTGTCTTAGGCTCTTGAACCTAGAAGAACTGTCAGTTTAGTTGCAAATACATTGTCTTGTTTTTCTCTTTATCCTATGGATTCAATCCATAGACCATCAAATACTTTTGTATACCTTAGGTATATAAACTTGTGTGTTGGATACTTGAAATGTATGTGTAGCTACGATATGGTTGCAAACATCAGAAACTTATAATCAATCAAAGTTAAAAGATAAAGTAAATACATGGTAAGTTAAAAAAACAACTGGGGCATTATTTCATAAGATTATAAGATGAAAATCAGTCAGATTATTAACTTAAAATGATATGTAACAGATATAAGGTAATCCATTTGCATATGGATGGATCCATGATGGCTGGTTCTTTAAACATTTTTAACTCCAAGACAAAATTTTTCATGTGCTCTTGTCAGTCCAGCCACTCTTAAGATATATATCCAAAAATACCCCTCTGTATGCATACATCTGCCACATGGCACAAATGCATATTTTAAGCTCTAATATTGTAAATGGCATTTCAAAATTTAATTTAAGAAGTCTGGAATTGTGTTTAGTTAAGAGAAAATATCTTTCTACAATGAGCTCACCTCATATGCATGTGAGAGCTGGACAATGAATAAGGAAGACTGAAGAAGAGTTGATGCTTTTGAGTTGTGGTGCTGGCAAAGAATGCTGAAAGTGCCATGGACTGCTAAAAGAACTGACAGATCTATCCTGGAGCAAGTGCAGCCAAAATGCTCCTTGGAAGCAAGAATGGCCAGAGTTCATCTCACCT
>NW_006921612.1:13769720-13776683 GCF_000298275.1 Orycteropus afer afer | reverse complement strand
TTGCTTTTACTTTTTTTGGTGGATTTTTTATCTTAGTTTTTATCTAACTTAGTGGGAGACAGCAACTGTGGTCATATAGCACAACCACACCCACACTTCCCACAGCCCCACATACTGAGTGATGGCTACTATTTCCTTCTTCACCAACTGGTCAACAATAAACAACCACCAAGAAGAGCCTGGCTCACTCTTAACAGCTCTTCACAAACAGTTAACAGAGATCTAAATATAACAATGTCACAGGGTTTCAAAGACAACAGAACATCACAGTCCACATAAAGAAGCAAGATAAAGTGGCAGAAAGAAGGGAGCAGGATACAGACCCGGAATACATCCCTGAGGAAGAAGCAGCATTGGAACTCTCTGATAAGGAATTCAAAAGAATTATACTTAGGTGGTGTAGTGCCTAAGGCATTTGACTGCTAATCAGAAGGCTGGCAGTTTAATTCCGCCAGCCACTTCTCAGAAGGAAGATTGGGCAATCTATTTCCATAGTGATACTGCCTCAGAAACCCAAGGAGGGGTTTCTATAAGTTGAAATCAACTCAATAGCAGTGAGTTTGTTTTTTGGTTTTGTATACTTAGGTATTATCAAAGGATTGAAAGACAGATCAAGGAAAACACTCACAGAATTAGATAAAACCCTAGAACAATTTCAGAAGAAAATACAAGAACAAAGTGATAAAATAAATAAAACATTAGAAATAATACAAAATGTACAGAGAAAAATCCAGAAGATTAATACTAAATTTTCAGAAGTAGATAACACTTTGAAAAGGCAAAGAAGTAGAACTGAATCAATGTAAGATAGCATTATTGAAATTGAAGATAAATACCTGAATAATTCTTGGAAAGGGATCAATAAGAAAAATATCAAAACAAAATGAAGAAAGCTTAAGGCTCATGTGGGATAGCATCAAAAGAAATAACTTACATGTCATTGGAACTCCAAAACAGGAAGATAAAAAGAAAATCACTGAGAAAATTATCCAAGATTTGTTGGAAGTGAACTTCCCTGATATGATGAAAGATGAGAATATATCAATTCAGATAGTCCAAAGAACCCCAAACAGGATAGACCCCAAAACAAAATTACTAAGATATATCATCATCAAACTCATCAAAACCAAAGATAAAGAAAGAACCCTGGAATCAGTTACCTACAAAGGCCAACCAACAAGAATAAGCTCTGATTTCTCAGAAGAAACTGTTCATGTGAGAAGGCAATGGGATGGTATATATAAAAACCTGAAACAGAAAATTTTCCAACCAATAATTATATACCCAGCAAAACTGTCCCTCAAATATAACAGTGAATAGGAAGATTAAACATTTTGAAAATGTCAATTCTACTCAAAGAAATCTATACATTCAATGCAATCCCAATCCAGAGCCAATTGACATTCTTTAAGGATATGGAAAAACCAATCACTAAATTTATATGAAAAGGAAAGAGACCTCAGATAAGGAAACCAATATTGAAGAAGAAGAACAAAGTAGGAGGTCTCACTCTCCTGGATCTTAAAACCTACAATACAGCCACAGTATTCAAAACAGCTCTGTATTGGTACAGTGAAAGACACATAGACCAATGGAATAGAACTGAGAACTTAGAAATAGATCTATCAATCAACGGTGAGCTGATCTTCGACAAAGGGCCAAAATGCATTAAATGGGGAAGAGATTGTTGGTTTAACAAATGGTGCTGGCAAAATTGGATATCCATTTGCAGAAAAATGAAACAAGATCTGTACTTGACACCATACAAAAAAAAACTGACTCCAGATGTATAAAAGACTTAAATGTGAAACCTAAAACTGTAAAGTTCCTCAAGGAAAAACTACGAACAAATTTAGGGTCCCTAATATATGGCTTCAAGGACCTTGAAGACTAGAATGTGCCTAACCCAAGCCATGGTATTTTCAATTGCCTCATATTCATGTGAGAGCTGGACGATGAATAAGGAAGATCAAAGAAGAGTTGATGTTTTTGAGTTGTGGTGTTGGCAAAGAATGTTGAAAGTACCATGGACTGCTAAAAGGACTAACAAATCTGTTCTGGAGGAAGCGCAACTGGAATGCTCCTTGGAATCAAGAATGGTGAGACTTTGTCCCACCTACTTTGGTCATGTTGTCAGAAGAGACTATTCTCTGGAGAAGGATGGCATGCTTGGTAAAGTGGAGGATCAACGAAAGAAGGGCAGACCCTTACTGAGATAGATAGATATGGTAGTTGCAGAGATGAGTATAGTAGGGATAGTGAGGCTAGCACAGGACCAGCCAGTGTTTCATTCTGTTGCACATTAGGTCACTATGAATTGGAGATGACTCGATGGCACATAACAACAACAACAACAACAATATATGGCATAAATAGACTATTAAGCATAACCCAACATGCACAAATAACTGAAGATAAACTAGATGCATGGGACTTTCTAAAAATTAAATTTCTATGTGCTTCCAAAAACTCCTAAAAAGTCCAAAGAGAAACTACAGATTGGGAAAAAATATTTGGCAATAACATATCTGACAAGGGACTTATCTCTAGATTGTATAGAACACTCTAACCCCTCAACAACAAAAAGAAAAATAAGTCAATTAAAAAAATGGGCAGAAGACATGGATAGACACTTCATCAAAGAGGATATTCAGGTGGCCAACAAACATATGAAGCAATGCTCATGATCATTAGCCAGTGTTGTTGTTGTGTGCCATTGAGTTGGACCCAACTCATAGTGACCCCTCCTTGGGTTTCTGAAGCTGTATCACTACAGAAGTAAACAATGAGATACCATCTTGCCCCATCACTAGTAGCAAAATTCAACAGATAGGAAATATTGGTGAGGATGCAGGGAGATTGGGACTCTCATACACTGCTGGTGAGACTGTAAAATGATACAACCACTGTGGAAAGCAGTATAGATTCCTTAAAATGTTGCAATTAGAAATCATTTGATCCACCCATTCTGTTACTAGGTATATGTCTTAAAGAAGTGAGAGCTAGGACAAGAACAGATATATGTACCCCCATGTTCATTGCAACGCTATTTACAATAGCCAAAAGATGGAAACAACCTAGGTGTCCATCCGCTGAGGAATGGATAAGTAAACTATGGTACATACACACAATGAAATACTATGCAACCCTAAAGAATACCATAGAATCTACAAAACACCACATAATGTGGATGAACACGGAGGATATTATGCTGAGTGAAATAAGTCAATCACAGGACAAATATTGTATTGTTTGTTATTGTAAAAAGTATGTGAAAGGAAATGTTCTTTGTTGGTTTCTAAGAGTGGGAGGGGAGGGAGGGAACACTGTTAAATAAGTAGAAACAAGTACTGTTTTAGGTGAAGAGAAGGACAATGTAGAAAATGTGAGTAATCAACATGGTGTCACTGAGGAAGAGGAAGACATAAAGAGATGCATGAGTGGTACAGACAACAAAGGTGAACCCTTTTGCACATACAGTACTGTTTTGTCAGTGATCTATGGGTGGATAGATGGGTGGACAAGACTAAACTATTAGGTACATCTATGCAGGGGGTAATGTATAGGGTTGACAGACAATGTTTCTACAGCTGTATTTGTATCTTCTATAAGATTTTCCAGGTGTATGGTAAAGGTGACTGAGGCAAAATTGTAGTCACTTCCTGGCCACAGCAAGCTACCCAGAGGGAGCGAATAGTTGGACCTGTGAGTTTAGGACCATTGTTGAAGGGGACAACATGCTCACTGACATAACATACTACACAAAAACATTGTTCCACATCCTACCTTGTGGAGTAGCAATTAGGATCTTAAAAGCTTGCAAGCAGCCATCTAGATATAACAATGGGTCTCTCCTCTTTCAGAGCAAAGAAGAATGAAGAAAACCAAAGACACATGGAAATAATTAGTCCAAGAAACTCATATACTATGCAATCCTCACCCTATGTGACTATGATACTAGAAGAGTTAAGTTAGATGGTGCCCAGTTACCAATGTCAACCCCTGGGAAGGGGATCTATGTAGAAGATCCTGAATAAAGTGGGAGAACAAGAAGGAACAAAACAAAAAATCATTTTAAAAAATGATTTTTTTTTTTTTTTTAAAGAAAGGAGGACCAGGTTTGCTGGTCTGATAGAACCTGAAATAACCAATGAGACTATGGATCCTAGGTGCCCTTCAGGTCTGGAATTAAACCCATTCTTGTGGCTTCCATCCAAATAAAAGCAGGCATATGAACTTAACATTTACATTAGGTAGATACATTCCTTGGAGAGATCAGTCATGGGAGAATTAAAAGGCTGTGTATGTACAACAAGACAGCTCAGGGGGCAGGAGTGCATGGGAAGGAAGGACATAGGAAAGAGGAAACTATGGGGATGAAGTGGAGGGGAGCTGTTGCATTGTGGGAGATTACAGTCAATGTCATGAGAAAAAGTGTATGTGAGCTGCTGTATGGAAAGTGAATTTGCTCTGTAAACTTTCACACAAATCACACTAAACATTAAAAAAAGAAAAAAGCTACAACAAATTAAATGTAAATGAAGCAGCAATCCAGACAAAGTGAATAGCATGACATCCAGAACAAAACTGAAGAAAAGAGAAGTACAGACACCTGTCAACTCTATCACTTCCATCTTTTGTGTGGCCTTGACGTATTTGAAAACAGGTTTGGTATAGTGCAAAAAGCATTAGGCTTGCTCCAATGTAAAGTAAATCTCAGTTTTATCATCTATAAAATCGAAAAAATTATAACAATTTTATAGGGTTGTCTTATCTGCACCTAGTTTTACTGTGTAGTAAAATAATGTAGACTGTGTGTGGGGGTGGGAGGTGGTGGTAGATGTTTGATAAGAGCATTTCTAGATGTAACATTGCATGATACTGGATGATTACCAAGTTCAATTAAAAATAAAAAGTATGACATAAACATGCAGATTATGCAAAAGGATTAAATAGATTTTGTAAGATGTCAAGCTCATGTAATATAACAATTTATCATTATTTTTATTGTTGACTAAAGCAGATATGCAATAACCTCAAATCTGCCATGAGTGATGTTTTCTTTCTCCTTCAGATTCATCTTTCTCTCTGTGCATTCTTTGTTTCCAAGACACCATAGTCACAGAATTCCTGTCTCTTATAATTGAGATTATAAATATGGCCTTGGCCTGATGTGGAGAAACATAAGGGTTATAAGTCTATATTTTGTTCTATATGTATGGATGTTTTTCTGGAAATTCTGGAAATTTTAAGATTGTTTCTGTAGAAAATTCTGTATGTATGAACCAGAGCATTGATGTATTCGAAATTTCCATTCTATAAAAGAGAACCTTAGAGAAAGATTGAAATAAAAGTAAACAAAATATTGAAAGCTGCCAAAAAAAAATAAAACAGTATATTCATATATTAAGTGGAGAAATCCAACTCAATAAGCTTGAAACAGACGATAGTCTCTTTAGGTGAAACAAAGGATTTCAATATCATAATTAATATTACATAATAGTTGTAATTCTATTTTTTCCCAGTTTTCTTCCTTCTTTTCTCCCTCCTTCCTTCCCCCTTTCTTCCTTTCTTCTTTCCTCCCTTCCTTCTGTTTCTTCTTGCCTACCTTTCTTTGTTCTTTTTTTATCTAATTTATGTTCAATATTAGTTTTGAAATCATAAAATTTTGTGAGACATACTAAAGCTTTATCTGTTCATTGCAAAAATTAGTGATGAAGTAGAGGAAATTTTTCAAGTAAATAATTCAGCAGACAGGTCATGAAATGCAGGTGATGTCATGAAATGAGCCTTGAACTTAATGTGAAAAGATCCGATACTCTATTTAGGGTAATTGTTGATGTTGTGCACTTATTGTATGGAATAGAGACCCAGTCAAAGTAGCTCAGGTAAAAGATCTTCATGGTAAGAACATTGTGATAATACTGAAAATAAAACAGAATGGCAGTACAGCTGGACTGGATGGAAAATAAAACCAGAGCTTACCCTGGAATGGAAGTTTTCCCTGGTCATAAATTGGAATCCCTTCAAGAGTCAAGTAAACATAATAATTGTTTAAAGTGTCAAGCTGTTATATAGTAGAGAATGGTAAAGCTGCAATTAAGTTGAGAATGCTAATCTTACTTAGGTAAGAATTAAACTCAAATATTTAAAGCAAACCCAGAGCTGGCTAAACAATATGATTGCCTGAAACTTTGCAAAAAGGATTGTTACCTTGTTCTCTCAGACCAACATGGTCTTTAATTTTCTTTGTTCTTTCCCATTCCATATTCAACAATCTGCCTCCTGTATTCACTCATAATTTCTAGAACTTTTTCACTTTTGCATGTACATGACTTAGAAAGTATTCCTTTTCTCTTCAACCTAATCGCATTGCTCAGAGTATTTTTGTTTTCAATTTCTATATCCACTAATAATTGCAATTTACCTCAATTTCCAAGAGAGAAATTTGTTTCATTTAGTTAGCTTTTTGTCAGCCAAGCCTAACCTGATCCTATTCTGGATGTGCTGCCCTAGGATGAGGTGCTCATCCCTTGGTCATTTTTATTATAGCCAGAATACTGACTTACATGATACAGAGCATATTTACCTAAGAGAAAAACATAAAGCAGATTCAGGACATTCACATATGGCTTCAAAGATGTATACTGCACACAAATGGGGCACTACTAAAACATATTACAATGTGAATGCCATTCCCTGTAGAGTTACAGTGCAGTGCTGGTACAAGAGTGTGTTGTGAACCTGCAGATTCCCTTCATTTCTAGTGACCATTGTCTGTTGTTGTTGTTGTTAAGTGCCTTCGAGTCGTTTCCGACTCATAGTGACCCCATGCACAGCAGAACGAAATACTGCCCTATCCTGCGCCAGCCCCACAATCCCTGCTATACTTGAGCCCATCATTGCAGCCACCGTGTCAATCCATCTCGTTGAAGGCCTCCCCCTCTTTTGTCAACCCTCCAC
>NW_006921612.1:13759884-13764660 GCF_000298275.1 Orycteropus afer afer | reverse complement strand
AGGAAGACTGAAGAAGAGTTGATGCTTTTGAGTTGTGGTGCTGGCAAAGAATGCTGAAAGTACCATGGACTGCTAAAAGAACTAACAAATCTGTCCTGAAAAAAGTGTTCCTCCTTGGAAGCAAGAATGGCCAGAATTCATCACACCTACTTTGGTCGTGTTATCAGAAGGGACCATTCCCTGGAGAAGGATGTCATGCTTGATAAGGTGGAGGGTCAAGGAAAGAGGGGAAGGCTGTCAATGAGATGGATTTGACACAGTGGCTGTGGCGATGGGCTCAAGTATAGCAAGGATTATGGAGCTGGCAACGGACCGGGAGGTGTTTTGTTCTGCTATGTATGGGGTCGCTATGAATTGGAGACAACTCGATGGCACCTAACAACATAAGTGGGGCTATATCTCTGTGTATTTAACCTCTTTTCTTAATCCCAAATAGAAATGTCTCTTAAGTCATAGTAGTTCAGCGGATGCCACAAAGCTTGAAAGAATTCAAAAGTTGGAAACCAGAAGCCTTCTCACAGAGGTTGTTATCAACCTAGGTGTGTTTCTTTACTAATCTGACAGGACTGAAACAAATGCAAAGGTATTTCTCTTAAGAGAAGAAATTTATTGAATCTCCTTTGTACTAGAAGGGGAAGAGAAGAAAAAGCCTAGCAAATGAGAAAGATTTTCTTTCCCCTGTTCTGCTTTTCCCAGGCAACTCTTCCTGCTCATGCACGAAAGCAGTCTATATTCTCTTAGACACCATTCAATTTGTACTACTTTGTTCTGACGATGATTTTAAAATATAAGGAAGAATTAATTCTCTTCTCTTGAATTGTGTAGTCTAGAAGAAGTCTCATTCCACTTCATCACTGTGGATTTTAATATAAAAATTATGCCTAGAAAGTTTCTGTATCAATATCCTGATATCTTGATAGATTTTATGACTTAGTTCAAAATTAAAACACATGAATTTTCTTTTTCTTTGAAAATTTCTTTTTTATTGTATTTTTTAATGAGATATAACTTCTGAATTTCTTTTAAAGAATTGATTCAACTGCTTTCATATTCTTGCTTTACTGGGTACCTAGAAAGCCTCATTTCATGTACATTAAGATACAGTTAATATAAATAACTTTAATTTCTTTTCCAATGAATTTCAAGCATAATGTAGTTATTATTATTATTATTATTAATTATTATTATTAAAATTATCTATATGTTATCAATTCAGAGGAGCCCTGGTGACACAATGGTTAAGCTCTTGCCTGCTAAGACAAAAGGTCAATATTTCAAATCCCCTAGATACTTTATAGGAAAAAGGTATGGCAGTCTGTTCCTATAAAGATTTATAGCATTGGAAACCCTATGAGGATTCTTATGAGTTGGAATAACCTCCATGGTAATGGATTTGACTTGGCTTTTGATATCAATTCTAAGTTTCTGAAAATCAGGTACAGTAATCAAAAATAATTAGAGGAAAATGTATCTTATACAATTGTTCATTAGATGGAGTTCCTTTAGACTGTGCCTATTTTAATTGTTTTTCATGTTTGTTTCTTAAAAGTATTGGGTTCTTTTAGTTTATAAGCTGAACACAGTCTGTATGTGTTGTTGTTAGGTATCGTCAAGTCCCTCAGACTCATAGAGACCCTATCTCCATGAACAGAAGAACGAAACACTGCCCAGTCCTGTGCCAACCTCACAATCCTTGCTATACCTGAGCTTATCATTGCAGCCACTGTGTTAATGCATCTTGTTGAGGGCCTTCTCCTTCATCATTGACCATCCATTTTATCAAACATGTTATCTTTCTCCAGGGAATGGTTCCTCCTGACTACGTGACCAAAATAGGTAAGACTGGCCATTTTCACTTGCAAGGAGCATTCCGGCTGTAGTATAAAGACTTTATAGTCTGTGAGTAGGCAGAGTAAAATCTTCAGTACATCCAACTTCAATCCGAATTTCTCTCCACCTTCAGCTTCCAGCAGTTAATCATCATGCTTTTGATAACTCTCTTTCTAATCAGTTTCCTGTATCAGGAAATTTATCAAGAACACAGTCAGGAGGATTCAACCTTAAAGAAATGTTTTAAAGGGAGGGGGTGGAAGAGAGAGAGCCCAACATAAATGTACAATGAGTTATGATTACAGAAAAAAATTTATATATATATATACATATATATATATATATATATTTCAAAACCTGTACTTGTAAAATTTCATTTTGGAAAGAAAAGCCTATCAAAGCATATCATTTTAATTATACTTCTATTATCAGGGGACTATGAAAGTGTATATTAAATTAATGAAATGGATTGCCTCAGTTCCACAGTGGTTATTAGCAGGAAGAGCTCCCAGTTTTCATATTATGTACATCACTAACTTTAATTGCATTAGTCTGAGCTGGGAGAGCTATTTTTAGGAAATATTTCATCCACAAAACAATTTCTGTTGGCTGCCTGCCTACTACAGCTCCAAGACTGAGGTTTCGCTCATAAATGTTAACTTATTATTTCTGTCAGTCATGCTTTAGCAAATACTACATTATTAAAACTACCAGAAATGATTGGCTTTCAGGACAATCTATTGAACTTACTGAGAGGAAACCCATGAAGCAGGAGCAGTGGTGGCTTGCTCCTTGTTGGCATTCAGGACAAGTGTATGCACACACAGTGCCTCAATGTGTATATGCACTGTGACTCATCATCAGCATATGGGATGGATGGTATCATATTTGGGATTCCTGTAGATAGGGAATCACTGCTCACTAATCATGAAGATATTACCAAGTAAAACAAAGACAGAGAGTAAATTAACTCTCAGATATTTCTTGCCTAGCAACTCAATAACTTATCTGAATTTGGCTTGAAATTGCAACTAAATTCTGTAACAGTAAGTGTAGGACATTTCATTAGTGTAGTAACATTAATGGTGCAAAAGTCTTTATAACCATATACCACTGCCATTGAGTCAATCCAACTCATAACAACATCTATTGACTTTCAAAGGCTGTAAATCTTTCCAGAAGTGGATTGTTTCAATTCCCTTCCATACAGCAGCTGGTGGATTTGAACCACGAACCTTCTGGTTAGCAGCCAAATGCCTTACCCACTTTGATAGTTGGAGCTGTACTTCAACTTGGCTGGACCACATCTGTGTGGTTTAAGCAATAGCAATGTGGGTTGTTCCAATGATGGGATCAGATGTATATGTTTCGAGCAGCCAATCCATTGAAAGAGAGTTTCCATAGGGGTGTGCCCTGCTTCCTGTATATTTATGGACATCCTGGGAAAAGAGTCACTCTTCTGTGGATCAGGATTCTGCTCTGCTGCCTATGACTGTCCATGAAAGAACAACCCACCATTTGTCCTGGAGATCTTGGATCCATCATTCATTGGAGTCAACAGCCAGTATACTACCTGCCAACCTTGAGCTTGTCAGCCTCTGCAGCTTCATGAGGTGGGAAAAGCCTCTAGCTTGATATTTGATCCAAGAATTTGGGACTTGACAGCTTCTATAAGTGTGTGAGCCATTTTCCTAAGATAAATTTCTTTCTTTCTCTCTCTCTCTCTCTCTCTCTCTCTCTAAGCTTTACTGATTTTGCTTTTCTAGAGAACCCTGTCTAACCCATTTGATACCGAGAGTGGGCTGGCTCTAGAGAGACAAAATCATAAGGTTGGGCTTCCTAAATTAGTTTCCCAATTAGATTAACAGTAAAGGCACTGGTGACCCTACCTATGTTAGTAAAGAGGGTCCTACTAATCTGTGGCATGAAGTGGCAACATTAATATGCAAAAGAGTACCACCAATATACTTTTCTGCAATTTTGTCAGCATGAAGAGTATGAGTCAGCTGGTTGGTTGGTCTTACTTACACTAGACAAAGTGGTGAAAGAGCGAGATGAGTTCAGGGCTGCTGAGTAACAGCTCAAGCACCCCATAAAAGAACTCAATATTTCCAGTTGTTCTCTGAAAGAAAGCCTTATTTTTTCTAGTAACAGAGCTAATATTGCAGAAAGCCAAATTCAGAGTCTGATTTTAAGGTTGGCTGAATTACAACACCAATTAAATGCAACCCAGAATGGTGTCTGAAGTTAAAGTGAGGGTATTAATTGGAAAAAAAAATTGGATCCTGAAACCTGGAATGAGGATATATGGACAGATAGTCAGGAAGATCAGGATATGGAGCCTGAGAATTCTGTTGAATCCCTCCCATCTGAAAGGATTACCATAAAGCCATTATTCCCTCCACCTCAGTTTGATGTGGTTAACCCAACTGTTCCTTCTGAGTCCTTGCCTGAGGCAGAAGCCATGAAAGACTTTGCTGAATATTCTCAGGAACTTTCCCAACTACCCATTGTTGTTGCTAGACCTATAACTAAAGTTAAGTCCAAGTGAGCCCCAAAAGGTGACATATAAAGTGTGACTGAGGAGGTAGTATGCTACACCTAAAAAGACCTACTTGATTTTCCTAACAAGTACAGACAGAAACCTGGAGAATATGCATGGAAATGGCTACTGAAGGTGTGAGATAACGGTGCAAGGAATGTAATATTGGATCAGTCTAAGTTTATTGATTCAGACCCACCAAGTATGGATTCTTCAT
This sequence comes from Orycteropus afer afer, assembly GCF_000298275.1. Taxonomy (NCBI): domain Eukaryota; kingdom Metazoa; phylum Chordata; class Mammalia; order Tubulidentata; family Orycteropodidae; genus Orycteropus; species Orycteropus afer. The sequence goes on along the minus strand of NW_006921612.1, from coordinate 13,760,071 downwards.
TCAATGTTTCAGCTTGAGAGGTAAGGAAAGGATCTAATAGTTTATTTGGTGAGGAGAGACAACGCAGGAAGGCCCGGAGTAGCAGGCCGGAAGAGCAGGAGAAAGGGGATAAAAGCCTTGAACCGGACAGAAGAGCAGTCAGCCCCAGGGATACAAGTGAGGAGAGACAATGCAGGGACACCCAGAG
>NW_006921612.1:13751313-13756509 GCF_000298275.1 Orycteropus afer afer | reverse complement strand
TATAATGTAGAAGAAGGTATCCAGAGGCTTAGGGAAATTGGCCTGTTAGAATGGATTTATCAGACTAAACCCCTAGAGCTAGAAATGAAGAGTCCAGAAGACATGGCTTTCACCAGTACAGTGAGGAATAAATTTGTGAAGGGAGCCCCAGCATACTTGAAGACTGCTGTGATTGCTATTTTATGTAAGCCAGATTTTTACAGATTAGTTTTGACAATTCTAATTCAATTAGAATTACTCTAATTGAACTAGGACACTTAACTACAATGGGGCTGATTGGACCCTGTGGTAGTAGGGGCCAAGTTGCAGCAGTTAATAGACAAAGGCAAGGTGAGAGTGGTGACCATAATGGACAGCACAGTCAGAACAGTAATCAGAATACTCTGACTCATGTAGAATTATGGTATTGGCTACTTGTGCATGGTGTTCCTAGTAGTGAAATACATGGCAAACCCACTGAATATTTAATTGATCTGTATAGACAGAAGAATTCTAGGTCACGTGAACAGCAGCCTAGATTGAATTGCCAGAATACAGAGTCACGGCCTCTCAAATAGTTCCCAGACTTGAGTCAGTTTACAGATCCCCAACCCCTTCAATGGAGGGGAGGCTGGGTCCTTTTGAGGAAGGACCCCACTACATTGCCAAAATTTATAATGTCAATCTTTCTCCCAATCTTCCCCAAATGTATCTGAGGCCTTTTATGAGAATGACTGTTCATTGGGGAAAAGGAAATAATCAGACTTTTTGGGGATTACTGGACACTGGCTCTGAACTGACACTAATTCCAGGAGACCCAAAGTGTCATGGTGGCCCACCAGTCAGAGTGGGGGCACATGGTCAAGTTATTGATGGAGTCTTAACTAAGGTGTGTCTCACAGTGTGCCCAGTGTGTCCCTGAACCCATCCTGTAGTGATTTCCCCAGTACCAGAATGCATAATTGGAATAGATACACTGAGCAATTGGCAGAATTCCCACATTGGGTCCCTGACATGTGGAGTAAGGCCTATTATGATAGGAAAAGCCAAGTGGAAGCCATTAGAACTGCCTCTACCTACAAAACTAATAAACCAAAAGCAATACTGCATCTCTGGAGGGGTTGCAGAGATTACTGCCACCATCAAGGACTTGAAGGATACAGGGGTGGTGATTCCCACCACATCCCCATTTAATTCACTTATTTGGCCTGTGCAAAAAACCAGATGGATGTTGGAGAATGACAGTAGATTATGGTGAACTTAATCAGATGGTGACTCCAATTACAGCTACTGTTCCTGATGTGGTTTCATTGCTTTAGAAAATTAGTACATCTCCTGGTACTTGGTATAAAGTTATTGATTTGGCCAATGTCTTTTTCTCAATACCAATTTCAAAGGGCCATCAGAAGCAGTTTGCTTTCAGCTGGCAAGGCCAGCAGAATATTTTCACAGTGCTTCCTCAGAGGTATATCAACTCCCCAGCACTATGTCATAATTTAGTCCATAAGGATCTTCATCACCTTTCCCTTCCACAAGACATCACACAGGTCCATTATATTGATTGCATTATGCTGATTGAACCTAGTAAGGAAGAAGTATCAATGACTCTAGACTTATTGATGAGACATATGGGTGCTAAAGGTTGGGAAATTAACCCAATGAAAATTCAGGCACCTTCCACCTCAGTGAAATTTCTAGGGGTCCAATGATGTGGGACATGTTGAGATATTCCTACTAAAGTGAAGGATAAGTTATTGTATCCAGTTCCATCCATGACAAAAATAATCCAGCTTCTCAGATTATTTACTCAGCATACAGATTGAATAAGTATGGTGAAAAGATACAACCCTGACACACTCCCTTCTTGATTTTAAACCATATAGTGTCCCCTTGAATGCTCCTGATCTATATACAGGTCTCTCATGAGTACAATTAAGTATTCTGGAATTCCCATTCTTCTCAATGTTACCCATTTTTTTTTTTTTACGATCTACACAATCAAATGCTTTTGCAAAGTAAATAAAACATAAGAAAACACCTTTCTGGTATTCTTTCAGCTCAGATTCATCTCACATAAGCTATAATATCCCTCACTCCACATGCCCTTTGGAATCCAGCTTGCATTTCTGGAAGTTCTCTGTTAATGTACTGCTGCAACTGTTTTTGAATTATCTTCAGTAAGATTTTAGTTGTGTGTGATATCAATGATATTGTTCGATAATTTCCACATTTTGTGGGATCACTTTTCTTTGATATGGGTACAAATATGGATCTCTTCCAGTCAGTTGGCCAGTTAGCTGTCTTCCAAATCTCTTGGCATAGCCAAGTGAGTCTCTCCAGCATGGCATCCATTTGTTGAAACATCTCAATGGGTATTCCAACAATTCCTGGAGCCTTGTTTTTTTTGCCAATTCCTTCAATATAGCCTCGACTTCATCCTTCAACACCACTGATTTTTGATCAAATACCACCTCCTGAAATGGATGAATGTTGACCAATTATTTTTGGTACGGGGACTATATGTATTCCTTCCATCTTTTTTGGATGTTTTCTGCATCATCAATATTTTGCTCATAGAATCTTTCAGTATTGAACTCGAGGCTTGAATTTTTTCTTCAATTCTTTCAGCTTGAGAAATGCTGAGCATGTTCTTCTCTTTTAGTTGTCTAACTCCATGCCCTTGGACATTTCATTATAATATTTGGCTTTGTCTTGTCAGGCTGCTCTTTGAAATCTTTTACCTTTACCTCCTCAGCTTTTTTATCTTTTCATTTCTTCCATTTGCTTTAGGTACTCTCTGTTCAAGGGCAAGTTTCATAGTCTCTTCTGACATCCATTTTGGTCTTCCTTTCTTATCTTTTTAATGATCACTTCCTTTCTTCATCTATGATGTGCTTGATGTCATTCCACAATTCCTCTAACCTTGGTCATTGATGTTCAAGGCATCAAATCTATTCTTTAGATGGTCTCTAAATTCAAGAGGGATATAATCAAGGTCATATTTTGGCTCTCATGGACTTTTTAAAAATTGTCTTCAGCTTCAACTTGAATGTGCATAAGAGCAGTTGATTGTCTGTTCCACAATCAGCTCCTGGCCTTGTTTTGGCCAGCCAAAGATATTCTTCATCACCTCTTGCCACAGATGTACTCAATCTGATTCCTGTGTATTCCATTTGGTGAAGTCCATGTGTATAGCTGTCATTTATGTTGTTGAAAAAGGGTATTTGAAACGAATAAGTCATTTGTCTTGCACAATTCTATCATGAGATCTCCAGTGTTATTTCTATTGCGATCATTGCCATATTTTCCAATTACTGGTAACTCTTCTTTGTTTCCAACTTTTGCATTCTAGTCACCAGTGATAATCAATACATATTAATAGCATGTGTTGTCAATTTCAGTATGCAGAAGTTGATAGAAATCTTTAATTTCCTCATCTTTGGCTTTGGTGGTTGGTGCATAGATTTGAATAATAGTAGTATTAACTGGTCTTTCTTGGAGGCATATGGACATCATCCTATCACTGACAGCATTGTACTTCAGGACAGATCTTGAAACAGTCTTTGTGATGAATGCCACACCATTCCTTTTCAATTTGTCATTCCCAGCATAGTAGATCATAAGGTTGTGTGATTCAACCTGGCCAAAACCAGTCCATTCCAGCTCACTAATGCCTAGGATATTGATCTTTATGCATTCCATTTAATTTTTGACAACTTCCAATTTTTCCACCAGCCACTCCTCAAAATGAAGGCAATCTACTTCCATAGTGATACTGCCTCAGAAACATAAGGAGGGGTTGTTATGAGTCGGATCCAACTTGATGGCATGTGTTCCAATTTTCTTAGATTCATACTTTGTCATTCCATGTTCCAATTATTAGTGGTTGTTTGCATCTGTTTCTACCCATTTTGAGTCATGCCACATCAGCCAATGGAGGTCTCAGAAGCTTTACTTATCAGTAAGGTGATATCTACTCTAAGGAGTCAGCTCTTCCCCAGTCAAATTTTGAATGCCTTCTGGCCTGATGGGCTCATCTTCTGGCACTATATGGGACCTGTTTCATGACTATTTATAAAGTTTTCTAGTAATACACCAGATAGTGTTTCATTGCTATTCGTATGGTTTTCATTGGCCAATTCTTTGAGAAACAGCTGGCCTCTTCCTTCTTCTGATTCAGTCTTAGTCTGGAAGCTCCACTGAAACCTGTCCACCATGAGTAACATGCTGGCATTTGGAACACTGATGGCATAGCTTCCAGCCTCATAGCAACATGCAAGGCACCACAGGATGACAAACTGACAGACAAATTCATCTCTCTTAGTTGTTCCAAACCACTCCACTCACTTCCTCACCCCCCTTAAAGCTGCTCCAAACACCGTGCCCAACTCTCCTTCTGGACATCCCTTAAAGACTGCTTCTAAACACCCCCACACCCAGCTAACCACATCCCAGGGGAGTCCTTTAAGGCTGCTTCCAAACATGCCCACACGTGGCTGGCCAACTTCTGGGCTGCCCTTAAATCCTGCTTCCAAACACCCCTCCTACTACATTAATAGTAGGAGGACTATTAGTAGGAAACTTTAATACACAACTTTAAAGGAGGAAAAGAACAACTAGAAAAGAAACTTATCAAAGATATAGAAGAACTCAGCAACATAATCAACAAACTTTACCTTGTAGACATACAGGGTGCTCTACCCAACAAAACCACAATGCACATTCTTCTCCACTGCACATGGATCATTCTCAAGAATACACTATATGTTAGGGCACAAAATAAGTCTCAGTAAATTAAAAAAAAAAAAAAAGAAATACTACAAATCATCTTCTAAGATCACAATGCTATAAAATCAGAAATCAATAATAGGATACTGATATTTGATAATAATATCAAATATGTGGAAACTGAATAATACACTGTTCAAAAACTACTAGGTAACAAGAAATAAATTGTTAATTAAAAAAAAAATCCCTAGAAACAAATAAGAATGAAGATACAACTTACTGTGTGTCTTTGAAACACAGCAAAAGTAGTATTCAGAGGTCAATTTATAGCAGTAACTACACACATCAAAAAAGAGGAAAGAGTCAAAATCAACACTAACTCAACAACTCCAGAAATTAGAGGAAGAGTAACAAAGGAAATCTACAATATCCAGACATAAGGAAATAATAAATATCAGAGCAGAAAAAAATGAAGTAGAAAACAAACAA
>NW_006921612.1:13701918-13749878 GCF_000298275.1 Orycteropus afer afer | reverse complement strand
TTGGCTCTCTTAGACTTGTTTTAATTGTCTTTAACTTCAAGTTGAACTTGCATATGAGCAGTTGATGGTCTGTTCCACAATCAGCTCCTGGCCTGATTTTGGCCGAAGATATAGAGCTTTTCCACCACCTCTTGCCACAGATGTAGTCAATCTGATTCCTGAGTGTTCCATCTAGTGAAGTCCACATGTACAACCACCATTTGTGTTGTTGAAAAAACGTGTTTGCAATGAATAATTCATTGGTCTTGCAATATTCTACCATACGAGTTCCAGCATTATTTCTGTCACCATAGCCAAATTTTCCAACTACTGGTGATTCTTCTTTGTTTCCAACTTTTGCATTTCAGTCCCCAGTGATAATGAACACATCCTGATTGCATGTTAGGTCAATTTCAGACTGCAGAAGTTGATAAAAATCTTCAGTTTCCTCAGCTTTGGCATTGGTGGTTGGTGCATAAATTTGAATAATGGTTGTATTAACGGGTCTTCCTTGTAGGCATATGGATATTGTCCTATCACTGACAGCATTGTTCTTCAGGACAGCTCTTGAAATATCCTTTGTGATGATTAATGTCATGCCATTCCTCTTCAAATTGTCATTCCCAGCATACTAGATCATATGGTTGTCTGATTTCAAATGGTCAAAACCCGTCCATTTCAGCTCACTAATGCCAAGGATATCAATCTTTATGTGTTCCATTTCATTTTTGACAACTTCCAATTTTCCTTTTCCTTAGATTCATACTTTGTACATTCCATGTTCTGATGAATAATGGATGTCTGCAGCTGTTTCTCCTCAGTTTGAGTGGTGGCACTTCAGCAAATGGAGGTCTCAAAAGCGTTTCCTTATCCATATGAGTAAGGCTGGGTTTACTCTGATGATACAGATCTTTCCCAGTCCTATTATGAGAGCCTTATAACCTAACCAGACTATTCATAAAGTTGTGCAGTAATGTATCAGACATTGTTTCTTTGTTATTCATAAGGTTTTCCCTGGCCAATTCTTTGAGAAGTAGATGGCTTCTCTCTTCTTCCTACTCTGTCTCAGTCTATAAGCTGGGCTGAAACCTGTGTATCATATGCATCCAGCTAGATTTGAAATACCAGTGGCTCAGTCTCAAAACTCACATCAGCACGTCACCACAGTAAGACAAACCAACATAGAAGTTTGCCCCCTGTTGGAAACCTCTCCTACCACCCTTACCTGGGCCCCTGCAGCTGACTTCTCCTCTGTCCCAGTTACTGGGCCTTTTCTTCCCCTTTCTCCCTCTCTCCCACCCTGCTGCTTTGGGAGTGCCTGGGTTCCCTCTCCTCTCCTGGATCCCTGCAGCTCACTCCTCTTCTGTCCCAGTCCCCAGGCTTATTCCGCTCCCCTCTCTGGTTCTCCCACCCTGATGCTTTGGGTGTGCCTGGGTTCCCTCTCCTCACCTCACACACACGCACACACACACACACACATGCATATATATATACACACACACACACACACACATATACACTCCCTGAAGATTGGGCAATGTGATACTGCCCAATGATCCACAGTATCCACAGTGATACTGCCTTAGAAACCCAGGAAGGGGTCGTTATGAGTCAGATCCAAATTGATGACAGTGAGGATTTTAGAGCAAAGAATTAAGATAGATCACAATAGAGGAGGAGATTCAAGACAACTATCAGTGTCCTCATGGAACTTAAGAAGCCAGACAGAAGAACTACTCAAAATAAAATGAAATCTGGAGTGGCAAGATCATGGAATAGGCAGACAAGCTACACAGACCCTCTGCAACAAAGCTATGAGAAACCAATTGAAATTGATACAGAAGGCACTCTTGGAACCCTGAGTTTTAAGGGAAAGATAAAGAAATGGATTAAGTACCAACTAGTAGAAGAACCTGAATGAAACAGTGAGTGAGGAGACAATTAGAGCTGCAGACTGCCAGCTGTCCTAGGGGACATAGCCATTTTGAATATTTCCCAATAGCAACCTGAAAGCCTGCTCTGCTCACTGAGGACTGCATGGGTGAAGATTGAATTGGTATCTGACAATCAGAAAGGAAAACAGCAAGGAAGGAGAAAAACAGACCAGTGGACTGCTGGTGGCTGTCCTGAGGGCACAGGCATTTTGAAGGTTTGCAGGCAGTGGACTTTGGCCATTTTGGATACATGACAGTGGCGTTTTTACCTGGACAGAGACGTAAGAGTTAAGAGTGGGCTCTCTTTTCCAGGGACAGCATGGGCCAGATATGAGTGACATTCTCCTTGGTGTTTTTATACCCCACACACTCTTGGTGAACAGAGATGTAGCCATCACCCACCTCTATTCACCTTCCTGATCAGCAGCAATTCCATTCCAGTGTTTGCCCTGGCAGAACCTAGATGCTACAACCAGCCCCCCCCCCCCCCAACTTGTTTTGTTTTTGTTTTAAAATTATTATTTTTCTTTTTCTTTATTTTTCTTTTTTCTCTGTACCCTGCCTGGTTCTTTTATTTTATTTATTTATTTATTTATTTATTTTGGTTCTTCCTATTCCTTGTTTATTTTGTTTTGCATCTTTTCCATTTTTTTCTAATCCCTAATTTTTACCAAAGCAGACTACCAGAACTTTGTTCTGCAGAACAGCTGCTGAGTACAAACCACTGACTTTTTGATTAGCAGTGAAGCACTTAACCACTGAGCCACCAGGGCTTCTTTTCTACTGCACAAGGATCTTTATACAAGACAAAGTAGACTTTATGACAACAGAACTTTGCTTGCTGAAAGTGAGGCCGACTTGAAGCACTTACTGATTAAGACTGAAGAATACAGTCTTCAGTATGGATTACACCTCGGTGTAAAGAAAACAAAACTCCTCACAACTGAACCTATAAGCAGCATCATGGTAAATGATTGAATCCATAGGATAAAGAGAAAAACAAGACAATCAATTTGCAACTAAATTGACAGTTCCTTTTGGTTCTACAATCAACACAAATGGAAGCAGCCATCAACATATCAGACAACAAATAGCAGTGGGCAAATTAGCTGCAAAAGACCTCTTTCAAGTGCTGAAGAGCAAAGATGTCTCCTTGAGGACTAAGGTGAGCCTGACACATGCCATGGTATTTTCAATTGCCTCATGTGCATGTGAGAGCTGGACAATGAATAAGGAAGACCAAAGAAGAGTCAATGTTTTTGAATTGTGGTGCTGCTGAAGAATGTTGAAAGTACCATGCTACAAGACTTAACAAATCTGTCCTAGAAGATGTGCAGCCAGAATGCTTGTTGGAAGCAAGGATAACCAGACTTTGTCTTACCTAATTTGGTCATGTTGTAAGCAGGGACCATTCCCTGGGGAAGGATATCATGCTTAGTAAAGTAGAAGGTCGACAAAAGAGGGGAAGGCCCTCAACAAGATGGATTGACATAGTGACTACAATGATGTGCTCAAGTATAGCAGGGATTGTGGAGCTAGCTCAGGACTGGGCAATGTTTTGTTCTGCTGTGTATAGGGTCACTATGAATCAGAGACAATTTGACGGCACTTAAGAACAACAACAGACTTTATGTGAAGAGAGTAATAGGATGCTTTAACAGCAGGGAGGCCACATCTTCTGATTTCCTCTAACCCCATGGATCACCATCACCAAGGACTGTTCCTGCAAGGCCAGACATACTGCCTCCCTCCAGCCCTTTCACCAACTGTTCCTCTCAAAGCACCATCCACCTCTCTCCTGGGTTTGATAATTCACTGCAGTGGCCACACAGAACTCACAGATTATGGGGTTTAATAGGGAAGAACCCTGGCTACAATTCAAGTTCTGGAAAAATGCTCAGTCTCTCTAAGCCCTCTGTCTCTCACCCAACAGTCTCTTGCTGTCTCTCTCTCAGTAGGGCATGTCTCTCAGTGTCTCTGCAATGTGTATTCTTTGGAATGGTCTCTTTCCAAGCAGCATGAGTCTCTCAGGAGTGCATTTCTTTCAGCAACACATCCTTCTCAGCCAGCAGTCAGAGATACTCCCTCTGCCTCTAGGAGGCCCCATTTTGAGCCTGACAGACTGGTCAAACTAACCAATCATAACATCAGAATTCTAAGCACCTGAGAGAGAGTGCAAATGTCCCAGAACATTGGTTTGTGCCACCCACAGCAGAAACAGCCCAGGTGGGTAACTTTAACAATAGGGCACTCCTCAGTCGCTTATAGTAAATTCCACCAGGGAGTTCACAAAGACTTATGGCTAGAAAAGCCATACCAGTAATTTACCACACTGCATGGGACATTTCAAAATGATAACAAATTCAAATCAATAAGAAAATTGGGTAGTTCTAGGTATGTATTTAATAACCTAGCTTCAAAATATTTAAAACAGCTATTGATGAAATTTAATCATACCTGCATTCTGTTGGGTCACCTTTCTTTGGAATGGTCACAAATAAGGATCTCCTCCAGTAGGTTAGCAAGGTACCAGACTTCCAGATTTCTTGGCAGAGATGCGTTAGTGTGTCCAGCATTGCATCCATTTCTTGAAGCATTTCATTTAGTATTCTGCCAATTACTAGAACCTTATTGTTGTAGTTAAGGTTGAGTGTCAGCTTGGCTGGGCCTGGTTGAGTAGCTGAGCAGTTGGATGTAGTATTCCCAATGATGAGACTGGTAACCAACTCCATGGTGGAACTTACTATGAGCAGCTGAGTAGCTGCCTTAGGGATGTGGTCTGCTTCCTGTATATAAGGAGAAGCTTTGAAAACAGTCTCTAGCTTTTTGGTACACTTGAACCCTGAATGTAACTGACTCTTCATTCAGTAGCAGATTCATTCATTCATTCAGATCTGCTGATCTTGTGCACTCAATGGACTTGAATTAATGGCCTGCCATGTAGTTTTTTAACATTGAGACTGCATTTTTACTTGTCATCTTTGGATTTGTCAGCCTCAGCAGCCAGCAGCTGCCTCAGTGAAGAAAGCCTCCAGCTTCTGTGGTCCAGGAGCCAGAAACAGAGCTGAAGCCAAGGTCAAGGGGCTTTCACTCAGCCCCTAGAGCTCAGCATTTTGAATTCAGACTTCTAGCCCCCAAACTGTGAGAGAATAAACTCCCATTTGTTAAGCCCATCCCATCTGTGGTATTTCTGTTAGGTAACCAAAGCACTTGTTTTTGCCAATGCCTTCAGTGAAGTTTCAGTTATTGAACACTATCATAATATCACATGAAAGTAAAATTTTGCTAAAAATATATCAAAAATTGTTGTAGCAATACAGTGATAGGGAAAGGCTAGAAATTCAAGCCATGTTTAGAAGAGGACATGGAATGAAGGATAAAATTTCTCATGTCAGATGTATCTTGGTTGAAAGCAAAGAATATGAGAGAAGTTTACCTGTGTTTTATTGACTATGTAAAGGCATTTGAGTGTGTGGATCATAAAAAATTATGGATAAAATTGTGTAGAATAGGAATTCCAGAACACTTAACTGTGTCCCTTAGGAACTTGTACATAGACTAACAGACAGTTGTTCAAACAGAATAAGGGAATGCTGCATGGTTTAAAATCAGAAAAGGTTTATGTCAGTTTTGTATCCTTTCATCATACTTATTCAAACTGGAAGCTGAGCAAATAATCTGATAATCTGGAATATATGAAAAGGAAAACAGTGTCAGGATGGGAAGAAGACTCATTAACAACCTGTGATATGCAGATGACAAAATCTCAGTTGCTGAAAGTGAAGATGACTTGCAGCACTTACTGATGAAGATCAAAGACTATAGCTTTCAATATGGATTAAAAAAAAAAAAGAAAAGAACTACCTCCATGAAGTCAATTCTGACTCATAGAGACCCCCATTGTGTTTCCAAGGCTGAATCTTTATGGAAGTAGATTGCCCCATCTTTTTTCTGTGCAGTGGCTGGTGGGTTTGAACTACTAACCTTTTGGTTAGCACTCAAATACCTTAGGTACTACACGTTCATTATGGACGATAATTCAACATAAAGAAAACAAAAATCCTCACAACTGCACCAATTTGCACCATCTTGATATGGGGAAAAGATTAAAGTTGTCAAGGATTTCATTCTATTTGGATCAATGCCCATGGAAGCAGCTGGCAAGAAATCAGATGATATATTACATTGGGAAAATCTGCTGCAAAAGACTTCTTTAAAGTATTAAAGAACAAAGATGTCACTTTGAAGACAAAGATGCACCTGACCAAAGCTTTGGTATTTCTAATCACCTCTTGAGAATGTGAAAGCTAGATAATGAATAACAAAGACTGAAGATGAATTGATGCCTTTGAATTATGGTGTTGGCAAAGAATATTGAATGTACTATTGACTGCCAGAAGAACAAACAAATCTGTCTTAGATGAATTATATCTGGAATGCTCCTTACAAGTGAGAATGGCAGGACTTCTCTTCTTGTACTTTGGTCATGGTTTTAGGAGGGGACCAGTCCCTGATGAAGTAAAGGGTAAGTTAAAAAAAAAAAAAAAAAGAAGAAGAAGAAGAGCCTCAATGAGACGGATTTACACAATGGCTGCAACAATGAGCTGAAACATAACAAATATTATGAGGATGGTGTAGGATCAAGTAGTGTTTCCTTCTGTTGTAAATTGAGTTTCTATGAGTTGGAACTAATTGTATGACTAACTACAACATTGACTTAATTAAGTGGCAAGAAGAGCAAATTCAGAGCACTGGTGGTGCAGTAGTTAACGTATTTAACTGCTGACCAGAAGGTAGGAGATTTGAACTTACCAACCACTCTGTGGGAGAAAGAAGAGACAGTCTACTTCCATAAAGATTTATAGCCTTGGAAAGCCTGTGAGGCAGTTTTACTCTGTCCTGGTCACAAAAACTCAGAATAGACCTGATGGCAGTGTTTTCAATGTCTCAGCCAATTGACTGCTAACCAGAAGGCTGGTAGTTCAAAACCAATAGCCACTCCTCAGAAGGAAGATTGGCAATCTTCTTCTATAGTGATACCACCTTGGAAAACCAAGGAGGGGTTACTATGAGTCAAATCCAACTCGATGGCAATGAATTTGTTTTGTTTTGTTATTTCTTTTCTTTATTTCTTCTTCTTCTCCTCCTCCTCCTTCTTCTTTTATAGCAAATTCCTCATCAGAACTGATGACTTTAACAAACTTCCTTGGCCGTAAAATGATGAACTATTGGCATATGCAATAATGTAAATAAAACTCTGAAATATAATATTGAATATAAACAGCCAGATGTAAGTATATGTACAGTATACAACTGGTTTTACATAAAGTTCAAAGATAGGCAAAGTGAATCTATGTTGATAAAAGTAACCATCCTGGTTACCTTTGGGGAAGAAATGAGTAGAGGCTAGGAAGTAGCCCAAGACTGGTGTGTGTGAATCCCTTAACTTTCTATTTATGTTCATTTTATGAGACTCTATTGAGCTACATTCTTATAATATAAGCATGATTATATATGCTTATTAAACTTCCATAAATAAGGCAAATTATTTCAGTCTTCTACTCTAAACCCTCAGTTTCCTCAACTTTCAAATAAATTTGAAAGAGCCATGCATACAAAGCCCCATGTGACCTGGCTCCTGGCTAGCTGTCAGATTCTACAGCTCAGCACTTCCTCCCTGAGTCACTAGGCTTTGATAACTGCCTCCCTTGCTTCTTGGACATGCAAAGGAGACTGTTTTCTTAGGATGTTGGATTTTTCATTTCTTATGTTTGTTATTTCTTACTTCCTTACTCAAATTACTAATGTTACCTTATTGAAGAAGTCTTCCTTGACAATCTTATATAATTGACACTCCATTTAAAAAAAAAAAAAAAAATTCTTTACATTGCTTTATTATTCTTCAAAGAGGTAATCACTATGTAAAATTATATTATGCATCTATTTTATGTCTCCTACATGGAACACAATCTCCATCAATTAGAGTCCTTGTATGTCTTTTTCAGTTATAATCTCTTCACCTTGAAGAGCTGTATTTAGTATTGAATAAATGAATGAATACATGAAAAGAACTAAAGTTTCACCTTTTATAGCTAGAGTTTTGTGTTGTTATTAGTGATTGTTAGGTCTTAGAGATGCCATGCACAACATAACAAAACCCTGCCTGGTCCTGCACTGTCCCCAAGATCAGCTGTGAATTGGGTCATTGTTATCTGCAGGGTTTTCAATGGCTGGCTTTCAGATGTAGACTACCAGGTCTTTCTTCTTAGTTTGTTTTAGTCTGGAGTTCCACAGAATCCTGTTCAGCCACGTAGCAACACATAAGCCTCCACTGACAAGACAGATGAGTGGTGGCAGTTCATGAGATACACTGGCTGAGAATCAAACCCGGGTCTCCTGCATGGAAGACGAGACATCAGCCACTGAACCACCAATGCCCCAGAGTTAATAGTCAACATCTAAATTAATATTACATGCATATTGTTTAGATGTACAAAAGTAATCATCAGAAGACCTGAAATAAATATGGTGAAATGTGGCTGCTTTGATGAAGAAGGGTTGGGAGTTGAGAGTGATGGACCAGAGAATTATTACCTTTTATTATAAGAATGTTTACACTATGTATTTACTGTTGAACCATATGCATTTATTACATTTTTAGTTTAAAACAAGAAAAATATATAGTAGAAAATCAGTTCCTCTCATTCTAGATTACATTATTTGCACTAAACCACATCATCTATTTCCCAAACTAACATCACTGGCTGAATAATTAATTCCAGTAAATGGCAATGAATTGATGTATTTACAATATTGAGGCATTTTTTAAGGCCACAGTTGCCCTTAGTACTCCAATGTGATTACTCTAAATATGAGACAAAGCTTCTTCACTGGCTATGGTGTGATTAATGGTAGATTTTACCCAAGAGTGCCCTTGAATAAAAAGTTGGAATACAACGAATAACTTTTGTTTTCAATGAGGATTGAACAGGAATGAAAAAGGGTACCTCAATTCTCTATATTTAGATCTACACCCTGCTGACCACATTCAGCTCAAATATCTGGGTTAGACTGCAGCATCAAAACAGTAAACAAGAAGGCAGAAAACTCTACCAAATAATTCCATGCAAAAAGGGTAAGAATGTGTAGAGAGATAAGTAGGATGTAATTTATCTTTTAAGACAAAAGGGGTTTGACCCTAGAATTGTTTAGATGTGAGAGCTACTGATTCTTAAGAGTTAGTATTATGAACTGCATCCCTTGGAGCACTTGGCCACAGGGCACCAGAGGGGCAACAATCACATGGAGGAAATGGAGGACACACAGACATGCATAACTATGAGAGGCATGGGGGGGGGTACTGGGCAGGGAGGGGAGGAGACAGGGTTAGGGTTGGGGATGGTAAATGGGGAGTGAAACTAAATGTACACGAAATGTTGAATGTAAAACAAACTCTGCCCTGTAAAGTTGCACCTAAAGCACAATTTAAAAAAAAAAAAAAAAATGTGCAGCCAGAAAAAGAAGAATACAACTCTTATGTTAACATATGCATTTTGATTGGTTGCAGATTGCACTATGTATTTATATGTAAAGATGTACATATAAAGATGTATGTATAAAGATGTAAAGATTTAAAGAATACACTCTAACACTCTAATTTTATTTTCCTTTCCCATGTCTTTGATGTGTTCTGTAGTGTGTGACAATGCTTTGGAAATCATTAGGTCAATGTTCAATCGGGAAGAAAACTAAATCAATAAAAATACTTCAGACTTGTATTTCCTTAAAGACACATGTGTTGGATTTTTTTTTTTTTTCCACTTTTCTGTACAACTCCAATTTTCTCCAAGCAAGAACAATCTAATTGCTCTGTCAAGAAAATAAAACTGATTGCAGTCACATGGCACATCTTCTACTAATGGAAATAACAGAGGAGCTTCTGTATGCTGGGGTTTTGTTCTGTGATCTTCTTATGCTCTTTAGACTTTGTGTATCTAGTAAAGCAAAGGAGACAGGATACATCTCCTTTCACATCCTCCTCATGAGACACACTCCAGTCCCATTGGCCTATTCCCTACCTTCTAGTATGCAGAGCATATCCCCAGTAGGGGAATTATACTTTTGCTTGAAATTCCCCCAGTTCTTAACAATCCAAATCTGGGACTATCATGTCATTTGGGTATCCACTCAAGAATCAAGCATTTTTCCTCAAAGAGACTTTTCCTGACTGCTGTATCTACAACTGCATATTCATTCACTCTTATGACATTTGTTTTCTTCATAGAGCTAAACACTATTTAGAATTATCCTGTCAACGTATTTTGCTATGTGTTTATTCTCCTCACTAGACTAAAAGTGCCAAGCTCCGTGAAGGTAGGGGCTTCTTCTGTGTTTTTTTTTTTTTTTTTAATGATTATTATTATCAATTCCTCATGAAAGAATCAGTGCCTTGTGCATGTATGGAATTTAATAAAAAAAAAAATCTGCTGGATGGCTGTATAAAAAGGGATTTTTAAAAGGAAAAATTACAACAGGCAGAGGTATCATTAAAAGCACTAAGTACTTAATAGCCAATACTGCATGTGGAATGGCATTTTATATTTTAAATAGATTCCACTTTGCAAAGTGCTTTCACATCAGCTATCTTGTTTGATTTAAAGATCAGATGAGAGACAGTTACTGGTAATTCATATGTACAGAAAATGAGGCTCTGAAATGTTATGACACTTGTCCTAGTTTATCCAGCTAGGAGATGATAAGTCAGGAACCTATGTCCCACAACTCCATAACATGCTCCACAAACCAAAACCAAACTCACTGCCATTGAGTCAATTCAACTTACAGTGATCCCCCCTTGGGCTTCTGAGGTGGAATCTCTATGGAAGTAGATCGCCCAATCTTCCTTCTGAGGAGTGGCTGGTGGGTTTGAACCTCCAGCCTTCTGGTTAGCAGTCCAATGCCTTAGGCACTATGTTACCAGAGCTCCCTGCTCCACAAAAACATTCATATTTTTGCTGCAGATACCTTCTCAAAGAGAGATTTTGTTCATTTCATGTATGGAATTCCTTTTAAGCTCTGACAGTGTGCTTCATTACAGTAATATCAATATTTGAACAAAATAAAACTATTTGATAAAACTTTGGGTTTATATGGTCTGCCCTTCCGCCTTCTCCTATCGCTGTTGCTAAATACAATACTATTAGAGGAAAAAAAAACGTGTTACTTGGAATTAACACTTACCTTATATCCATCAAACATCTAGTTATATTTAAACATGAAAAAAAAAAATATGTCATTTCCACTGAGGTCAATTAATGCTGAAATATATATATTTTTTAAATGGATACATTATCATTTCTTAGGATTCTAGATGTTCACATCTTCATTAGTGACCAGATTGGTTGTGCTCACATAAATGTATAAATCTGTAAAATGAAGAAAATGAGCTGGTTCCGTGAATGCCTTCTTTGAGACCAAAAAAAAAAAAAAAGAAGAAGAAATCACCTAATTCAACGTGACCCCCACATTCAACTGCATGATACATTTTGACTACTGAGACTTAAGGAGACGATTTTAAGATAAGAGAGATTTAGGAGTATGATTTGTAATGATAGTCTAAGGTAGTATTTAGATTCCTAGAAAGTGACTACAGTAACTGGAAAAGACAATTATATTTAGGATCAAATTACATAAATTAGGAAATATTTCTTTATTTGAAATACACGCAAGTACCACACTCGATTTTTCATCTGATCACAGTAGAACCAAGACAAGAGTCTTCTTCTCCTCCCCTCCCAACCCCCCAGTTACAGGACATGTTTTTCTAAATCTCCCTTTCCCTTCTAGAACTGTGAGACTTTGACAGCAAGTCACTTAACTCTGTCCAGCAGCAGCTGTGTGGGTTTTGCATAATTAATTATTTATACCAAGGCAGAGACAGTAATTAACATCCAGATGAATATGATATTCTGATCAGAAATGCTTTGCATTTCAGCCATCCCTCAAGCAAGTAACTGTCAAAACTGGACTGTTTGACAGAGTAGAGCCTGCCAAAAACCTCCCAGACATCTGTTCTGTAACAAAAAGAACAGATTCTCAAAGCAGTGTGTACATATATTCACTGGTTTTAGCAGGCAAGGAATAGTTGATTACCTTTTCACAAATTCCGGTCAATTTTGTCTGGTTCCAAGAACATCACTCAACATCTCACAGAAGGGCTGAATTTTAAATTAAAAGTCTATGTTTCTGTGTGTGCCAGCCCTGCAAATGAAGTCAGATGCAAGACCTTGTTCAGTTACTCTTCAGATCTGTGAATGAAAGTGTTGTAAAATTACTTTCATAACCTGTGACTAGAAAACCGATAGTGGCTGTGAATTATTCTTAACAACCAAGTAGTTACTTGACACCAAATTATATTGCAACTCATAAAAAATAGAAATATATAAAAATTTATATAATTTTCAAGGAGTAGTAAGGGAATATCACCAGCCAGCAGCTAGCTCGTGTTTTGTGCGTAGTAATCCAGGATCTCCAATATGGTTCACATTGCTTCCTGGATACAGTTGGATTGGGATGCTCCCCTGGTCATTTTTCAATTTAAAGCCAAGTGGCTATTTCCAAGAAATATAATTACTGCCCAGGGCTGGTGATTGTGACTAATATGACTAGATGAGTTTCATTATTTATGATCCAATTAATTATTTTGAAGTCAACCAGGAAATATGGGTTTAGAGTAAAAAAATATCTACACTAGTTCTGATTTTGCCTCTTAGGATTATTTTGGATTTGCACTGGTCTCTTGACCATTATGAGCATCAATTTAATCACCTGTAAAATGGGAATATTTAAGGGTATCTTGTTTATAGATAAAGTTTATGAAAGCTTATTGAAAACTCCTCAGATTTAGGTTTTAATTTCAAATGAATATAATGATGCCAGACTGACACAAAGGCATACATTATCTTGAGAGACACTGGCACATTAATTATTTTCTGGTATCAGCTAGTTAATTTTTAGGGTTCCTAGAGTTAGCAAATAAAAATATAGGCTACCTAGTTGAATTTTCTTATCAGATAAGTAGATAAATCAGATAAATGACTTTTAGTATAAAGATGTCCCATGTATTTTCTGAGAAATACTTACATGAAATTTATTTGCTGTTTACTTAAATTTCAAATTTAACTGAGTACCTTGCATTTAATTTAGCACTCTACTTTTTGGCTTGAAAAAAAATGTCACCTGATAACATATGGACTTACCCACAAGATTCCCCTCCTATCCCTAGTGAAAAGTGTAAATCTTATCATACTTTTGCACAACTACATATTTAGAAATACTTCATTTTCTCTTTTTTCACCTGCTTTTCACAGAGGTATACCTCAATCTACCTGTGCTGTTTTAGTTAAGACACATGTGCTGGAGATTGCAATGTTATTTAAGAGAAGGAGAGAAAAGGCAAGACAGGAAAGTGGTGGGAAAGATGATATATAATTTATCAAGAATACAAATACTTCTTTTAATAACAAAAGTACTAATGCCTAATAGCGAAATTTTTACGGGTACATTATATGCAAAATTTTAGGTGATCCTTAAACTCAGAGATGATAAAGTTTGTATCTCCTGGCCTCATCTTTCATCCAAAGATCAACTAAAAGTAAGAAGGCTTGAATGAAAATGCAAAAAGATGAGCCAAGATTCACATTTTCCCAAGGTTCTATTAAAATGCATTTCTCTTTTTCAAAAAAAGGATATTGGACACCAAAATATTTTAGTTAAGTGATTTTGCATAAGGAAATGGGTAAATTTGTATCTAGAAGGAAGAAATAACAAAATAATCATTCACCTGTATAGATAATCAAGCATGAGTAAGTGTATTTATTATTGGTACAAGATTTAAAAGAAAAAGACAGAGAGTATATATATATATATATATATATATATATATATATATATGAATATGAGTACCTGAAATAAGTTTGCTAAGTAAGCTCTTTGAGGGAAATATTAAATAATAGAGATTATTTCACTTAAAGAGAGGATGGCTTAGTTAATTTAAATTTAATGTTTGATGATCTTGTATGGTAAATGGTCAAAAGTTATACTGCAGAAAAGAGGACAGGCTAAAACTGCAGATGAGCAGTATGAAAGAGTCCCTGACAGCTTTGTTTATTTTGCTCAGAATAGGTTATTAAAACAAACAATGGGTATGTCTTTCCAGGAGAATGTTAAATAAGATTTATTCTCATCAGTATAGAAGAACATAAGATCAATCCTATATAATTATTGAGAATCAAGATTCACCTCTTATTGACTTGTGACACTCTTGGCTGGCAGGATGTGAGGTTAAACCAAACCAACCCCATTGCCCTTTATTTGATTCCAACTCATAGCAACCCCCTGTTGTGTGTCCAAGGCTGTAAATCTTTACAGAAGCAAACAGTTTCATCTTTCTTCTGTGAATTAGCTGATAGATTCAAACCACTGACCTTTTGGTTAGCACCCCAAAGCCTTAATTGGTGGTTAAAAGAAGTTTGGATATTGGAAAATCTTAATTCTAATCCCATGTCTGGTGCACCTGACCCATACCTTAGTGTTATCAATCACCTCACATACTTGTGAAAACTGGACAATGAATAAGGAACACCAAAGAAGAATTGATGTGTTTGAATTATGGTGCCATCAAGGAATGTTGGATACACCATGGAATGGCAAAAGAATGAATAAATCTGTCTTAGAAAAATGAGCTGGAGTGCTCCTTAAGGGCAAGGATGGCAAGACTTCATCTCTTGTATTTTGGTCTAGTTATCAGGTGAGAACAGTCCCTGGAAAAGACCATTATGCTTCATAAAACAGAGGGTCAGGGAGAAAGAACACCCTCAACAAGATGGATTGACACAGTGGGTGCAACAATAGACTGAAGCATAACAACAGTCATGACCGAACACTGTTTCATTCTGTTGTACGTAGAATCACTGTGAATTGAAACAGACTGAAGGGCATCTAACAATAACACATTGCTCTCACATATAAAATTTTGTTTGTTTTATCTCCATTTCCTTCCTTTCTAAATTGAGACCATGCATGAAGATTTTCCTGATTCATTGTCCCTAGTTAGCTCCAATCTTTGCATTCAGGCTGTACAACTGTTGCTTGTAATTACAATTTTACTCCAAATCCTAGATCCAATTCTTGACCTCAAATAATAGGGTGTAAGGATGTCTAATAAGGAACACTACAGCCCTGTCAGTTATGAAGAAGCAATCTCTAACCATAAAAGGGGGCAAAAGGAAGTGGGCTACTTGGTAGAATAGTCAGCAGAGTTGTCACAGAATTTTTAGGTGATCACCTGCTAGGGATGCAATGGAAAAGATTTAGGACTTCAATAGAAAAATCAGGGTAGATGGATCCTATATTCCCTTCCAAATATGAGTCTGAGAGTCTGTTAAATCTCTTTGGTAGTTGTCCCTGCTTTCTACAATACTTCTTCCATGCTTCCTTCTGATCAAGTTTTTGTCCTAAACTGGCTCACCAATAGTTGTCCTGTAATCTCAGATTCCATATAAATCAGTTGGCTATCAATAAACTCCCTGATAGTGAGGATAAGCTGGTCATAGAGAGAGTAGTTATGGATATCCAACAATAATAACCTAGGCCCCTCCTACTTGAATGGACACATTAATTCTAGCACATGTTAATAGTGCATGAATACCCTAGGCATTCCTTTGTGGAGAAGAAGGGGGATAGTGGCAGATTTTTAGAACAGTGGGAGCTATGTCCTCATTTCTGCTCAGTTTTTAGAAGTTACTTGCTCTAAAGAGCATACTTCTTCTTTCACATGACTCTTGGTTACTGCAGTATAAAAACGTACAATCACACTTTACTCACAAGAATGGTTTGAAGGTTAACATAGCCAAGAATGACACATACAAAGCATTCAGTTATTGTTGGTTCCTACTTCTTCTCTTGTGTCTCTAACCCATTACATAATAAAAACAGCCTTGTCACTATGACTGGTGTTCTGGTTATCTAGTGCCACTCTGACAAGAACATACCACAAATGGGATGCCCTTAAACAAACAGAAGTTTATTCTCTTACAGTTCAGGAGGCTAGAATTCTGAGTTCAAAGTGCCAAGGTCTAGGGGATAGGTTAAAGGCCCTCGACCTTGGACTTCACCTCTGCCTCTTGCTTCTGGCCCATTGAAGCTAGAGGCATCTCTTCACTCAGGCAGCTACTGCCTGCTGAGGCTAACAAGCCCAAGTTTGAAAAATAAAATAGCACAGTCCTGATGTTACCAAACCACATGGCAGGCCATTGACTCAAGTCTATTGAGAGTTCCAAGGTCAGCAGAGCATGACAGGCTGCTAGACAATAACACAGCTACATGTAGGGTTCAAGTGTGCCATAAACTAGAGACCAATCCCAAAGCTGCTGCTTATGTACAGGAAGCAGACCACATCCTTAAGGCAGCTATTCAGCTGCTTGTGGTAGATCCCACTATGGAGGTGATTGGCAGTCTCATCATGAGGAATAACTACCACCAGCTGCCCAGATACTCAACCAGGCCCAATCAAGTTGATGTGCAACTTTAACTACCACAGCTGATTCATCTTCTGTTCTTAGCCCATATGGAAGCTCTATCCCAGTCATTTAACATTCTGTTTAGTCCTATACCACATCACACCCAGGACAACAAACCAATGCATAAAAATGATGAATATATAAATTTAATGCATATAGCCTCTCTATTCCTATGACCCTATGCATTTTATTCCAATTTGAATATTGCTATTTTATTATTGAGTATCTAATGCTTTGATTTCAAGAGAAAATATGCATTTAATTTTTCAGTGCTGCTGACTCATTTCTTAAAACTGATACCTACTGAAGGAGGTGTATCTAAGAGTGGGAGAAAAAAAAAAAATGTCTTTCTTCTGAGGTAGTAATGTTGCCCCTCCTAAGTGCTTGTCTTCATTACTTTATCATTTACCCATACAGCATTTTCTTCATTGTTGAAATTCTACACATACTACTTCTTTTAAGTGAAAATGTTTTTTTTTTTTTTTTGGTATCAGAGAAATCTCATTTAGCCATTTATAGTCACTCAAGTGTAGAGCACTGGATTTCAACCATTAAAAATATCATTCAAGTGTTCTTGTTTCTCATTGAAATGACACTCTCACAATTCACTGTGAGAAACCCCATGCCAAAGTAAATAGACATCCTTGAGGCATGCATAGAGTGTAGAAACTACAGAGAAAATTGAGTGGGAATAAAAGTTATGAATATCTGAATTTCTCATCTGGTGTGTTCACAGAGCATTGCTTCCCATACTAATTTAGAGATATCATCTACTAAACACACTTCTGAGAGCTAAAACCTGTGATTTGGAAAACATGTCACTAATCCTTTCACATGCAAATAAACACATGTGCAGTGATCAGAAATGGTGTCTCAAATATTGGGAACCACTCTGGAGTGCCTTGGAGTATTAAACATTGTTGTGCTATTCCTGTGGCAAAATATCAGTTTACTGAAATTTGGATTTGTATACTACAGGATCATGGGTCAAATTTTCAGCTCTGACTTTTACTATATGGATATTTTGGTATCCTTAGGTATTGTTTAGATAGATTTTTGTCATTTCCACTCCCAACTGACTGAAGGAAGTCAGATGATTCCGAGGAATTTTAATTTTTTACTTGGTGTAGATGGGACAATAATGAAACAAAGATGAATTCAGCAGCTAAGAAATAATGATAATAATAATTCTGGATGTAACAAATATGCTTTCTCCACATTCATAATGATATATTTCAAATGCTTTAGTATATAAATGCATTTGGAATGCATTATAACTGATTTGGCTCAGAAGGAAGGTTGGGCAATCCTACTTCCGTAGTGATACTGCCTCGGAAACCCAAGGAGGGGTCGCTATGAGTCGGGGCCGACTCGACGGCAAACAACAACAACAACAACATAACTGATTTGGAGTTAACAATTTAAACTGTAATATATGAACTTGATATTAAGGTTTAATTTCTAAACTTGAAATTGGAACACTGAGACTGTTAACCTACTGGAAGACAAAAGCTTTGCTGGTTTTAGTGTGTCTGGGGGTATTAATTACTAATAATCAGGGAAGCAATGCAAAGATATTGGTGACTTTTAATAGGCAAATGCATTGCTCATGGCTTTATATGCGATCTCTTTTAATTTCCTCTAAATCAGTTAGAAGAAGAAATTGTGACTCAGAGAAGTTAAACAGCTTTTGCAAGGTTAGTAAGTAGATATAAGATTAGAATCATTGTATAATAGCTGTGAAGTCTATTTCCTTTCCAGATAGTCAATTGACTAGCCTAGATTAAATAGCAATACACAAGGAAGACATTTCATCCTTCATTGATTTACTCAGAAGTACTTCCTAAGGGGTTACTATTTGCCAAGCATCATTAAGAATATTAAAAATAAAAAGACCTTTGAGAAAATCTTTAACAGAAAAATTAAATCTCAAAAGTGAGAACAGAATATAGCAGAAGCTTTAAAAAGAATCCTTAGAAATTAAAAAAAAAAAAAAAAGTAGATACTGCATCTGTGGAAGAAAGAAAAGGACATATGCTTCCTTCCAAGAGAATTGAAAATACCTCTCAGATATTAAGAAATAAATGATGAAATTAAAAAAATACATTGGAAAGTTTGAAAGATAAAATTGATAAAATCTCCCAGAAAATATATGATATAAATAATAAGAGAGAAAGTATAATAAGCAGAAATAAAAATTCCAGGAAGATATAACAGAAAAATCAAGGATAGAAAATAAAGATAATATTTCCCAGAACTGAACAACATAACTTATCAGATTCACTGCTCTCACTTATTTTGCAGCATAGTTGAAGAAAAAGAACAATACATCAAGGTATCAGCATAAAATTTCAGAACACTGGGGAAAAAAACAAAAGACCATAAAGTCTTCCAGCTAGAAAAGGACAATGAGGACTACAGAAAAGACTTGGAATAAAAATAACACCATATTTTCATAACAACAATACTGGAAATTAAGCATTCCTTTTCAGAAGTCTGAGGAATGATGGTTTGGAGCCTATATGTTTATACCTAGCCAGACTAGTAAGTAAGTATAGAAATTGATAAAGTTTAATTTAAAAAAAAAAAAAAAAAAAAACTCATAGACTCTCAATTTTTTGTACCATATTAAAAGTAAATATACTCTTATCAAATTGAGAAATTAAGCCTAGAAAAGTAAGGAACATAGAAAATACAGAATACAACCCTGAAAAGAAGATAGAAACTCTAGAATGAATGTGAATTAAAATCCCAGGTCTTTAGAGTGGCGTTATATGAGAGGTGTCTCTAAGAATAAAATGAGACTCATGGCTTATTTAATACATTTGAACATATTAAGAGGAGATTCATATTTCTGTCACTGAATTTGTAGATAAATTAAAGAATGGCTAAAAAAAATGTAAACAAAAATGATTAAATGCATGCTGTCTTCCAGGAGAAGGAAACAAAACAAACAAACAAACAAACAAACAAAAAAACACGCACAAGATATAGAAAGATTAATAGGGAAGTGGCTATAAAACTCCTGTCTTTTGTAATAGGGATTAAATAGCTAAAAGTTGAAATTTTATCCTACTGAGAAGAAAGGAGGGGTACCAGAGTTTGGCCAGTCTTTTTCTCTAGTAATAGACCTTTATTTGAATGTGGGGTTTGTGTGTGTGTGTGTGTGTTCCTCTAATGTTATAAATTTGAATTTTTCTTTTTTTTTTTTTAAGATATAAGGAGTAATTGAGTCAATAGATATTAGTGAGAGAGAGAGAAAAAAAAAAGGAACAATTACAAAGAATAGGAGGATCATATGATTAAATACAGATATTTTCACATCCTAATTCCTGGAACCAGTGGATATACCTTATATAATGAAATAGTGACTATTAAATGATAAAATATGTAATTATGTCCAATATCTTAAGAGGATTAGCCAGATGAGACAAAAACTCAATCATACATACCTTCTTTATAAGACAGAAGAAGACAGAGCTTTAAGACAGACAGATAGAAAGGTGATGTGAAAACTGAGCAGAGAGATGCATCCAGAAGTCAAGGGATGCTTTCAGTTGTCAACACTCCCCTAGATCCTCTAGTTGTGCTCAATCAATGAACACCTTGATTTTACATTTCTGACCACCAGAACTGTGAGAGAGTGAATAGTGATTGTTTTAAGCCAAATGCATGGTAATTTGTTACAGCAGTCACTGGAAGATGGTACTTTTCCATTTTAGGTCAGTCCATGAAATCACAAAATCAACATGAAAAAAGACCTTTCAATTAAAGATCTTGATGACCTTCATAACATACAAAACATCTTCATCACATACAAAGCATTAGAATTGTGAAAGCACTAGAAGTCGGTTGAGGTCAGAGGTGAGAAATAGAAGGCTGTCATTTCAAACTACTGTTAATATTTTCAATTGATTGTAAAGAGAATAAAAGTAAGATAGAAAAAGGAAAGAATTTCAATCGCATCAGAATCAAAAATTTGAAAAATAATATGTAATCCAATGCACCACTTGTTTGTCACTTTGTCATACTGTGTTGGCTTGCCTGTTGTTGTGGTACTGGAAGCTATGCCTCTGGTATTTTAAATACAAACAGGGTCACCCATGGTAAGTTTCAGTAGAGCTTCCAGACTAACATAGACTAAGAAGGTCATTCACTTCAGAAAACAATTGTACACTGAAAACCTTATGAATAGCAGTGAAACATTTTCTGAGGTAGTGCAGAAGATGAGCCACTCAGGTTGGAAAGGATTCAAAATACAACTGAGAAAGAATTGCCTCCTCAAAGTAGAATTGGTCTTAATGATGTGAATGCAGTAAATCTTTTGGGACCTTCATTTGTTGATAGAGCATGTTTCAATATGAGAAGAAAGAGCTGCAAATATCTGTTAATAATTGGACATGGAATGTACAAAACATGAATCTAGGAAAACTGAAAGTTGTTAAAAATGGACTGACATTGGCCATTTTGAATCAGACAATCATATGACCTGCTATGCCAGGAATGACAAATTGAAGAGGAATGACGTCACATTCATTGTCAAAGAGAACATTTAAGATCTTTTCTGAAACATAATGCTGTCATTGATAGGATAATATCTATACTCTTCCAAGGAAAAGCAGTTAATATGACTATTATTCAAATTTAAGCACCAACCATGAAAGACAAAAATGAAAAAAACTGAAGATTTTCACCAACTTGTACAGTCTGAAATTAACCAAACATGCAATCAATATATACTGATAATTAGTGGTGATTGAAATGTGAAAGTTGGAAACAAAGAAGATGCATTGGTAGTTCAAAAATATGGCCTTGGTGATAGAAATGACACCTGAGACCTCCTGATAGAATTTTGCAAGACGAAAGACTTCTTCATTGCAAATATCTTTTTCAGCAACATAAATGGTGATTGTATATGTGGACTTTGACAGATAGATTACACAGGAATGAAATCTACCACATCTGTGGAAGAAAAGGATAGAGAAGATCAGTATTATCAGTCAGAATAAGTCTAGGGCCAGACTGTGGAATGGATCATCAATTGTTCATATGGAAGTTCAAGTTGAAGCTGAAAAAAATTAAAACAAATCCAGGGGAGCTATAATACAACCTTGAGTATATTCCCATCCCACTTGAGTTTAAAGACCATCTGAAGAATAGATCTGATGCATTGAACATCGATGACCAGAGACCATTCAAAATGTGGGATGACATAAAAGACATTATACATGAAGAAAGCAAAAGCTCACTAAAATATATGAAAGGAACAATGCACAGTAGATAGCTATTTAGACAAGCACAAGGGGAAAAAAAGATATGAAAGGAAAAACAGCTTAAAATGGATGTCAGAAAAGAATCTGAGACTTGTTCTTGAATGTTGTTGTTGTTGTTATGTGCCGTCGAGTCGGCCCCGACTCATAGCGACCCCTCCTTGGGTTTCCGAGGCAGTATCACTACGGAAGTAGGATTGCCCAACCTTCCTTCTGAGGAGTGGCTGGTAGGTTTGAACCACCAGCCTTCTGGTTAGCAGTCAAGTGCTTTAGCCACTATGCTACCAGAGCTCCTATGTGTTGTCAAGGATTTCATATTACTTGGTTCTACAATCAACACCAGTGGAAGCAGCAGTCAAGACATCAGAGGATATATTGCATTGGGCAAATCTGAGGCAAAAGACCTCTGTCAAGGGCTGAAGAGCAAAGATATTTCCTTGAAGACTAAGGTGCCTAACCCAAGCCATGGTATTTTCAATTGCCTCTTACGCAAGTGAGAGCTGGAAAATGAATAAAGAAGACCAAAGAAGACCAAAGAAGAGTTGATGCTTTTGAGTTTTGGTGTTGGAGAAGAATGCTAAGAATACCATGGTCTGCTAAAAGACTAATGAATCTGTCCTAAGAGAAGTGCAGCCGGAATGCTCCTTGGAAGTGGGAAAGGCCAGACTTCATCTCACCTACTTTGGTCCTGTTGTGAGAAGGAACCATTCCCTGGAGAAGGATCTTTGGTAAAGCGGAGGGTCAATGAAGAAGGGGAAGACCCTTAACAAAATGGATACACACAGGGGCTGCAACGATGGGCTCAGATACAGCAAGGATCGTGAAGCTGGAACAAGACCAGGCAGTGTTTCGTTCTGCTGTGCATAGGGTTGCTAGGACTCGGAGACAACTCAACGGCACCTAACAACAACAGTGAGTCTCATATGCTGATGCTACTTTCTTCTTCATATATCCAGCTTCTCAGATTATGTGCTCAGCATACAGATTGAATAAATATGGTGAAAGGATACAACCCTGAAAGGTTTCACCTGAAAGGTGAAAGGATACACTCCCTTCTTGGTTCTGAACCATGCAGTATCCCCTTGTTCTGTTAGAAGGACAGGCTTCTGACCTACGAACAGGTTTCTCATGAGTACAATCAAATGTTCTGGAATTCCCATTCTTCTCAATGTTATCCATAATTTGTTCCACTGGTGTTGATTGTAGAACCAAGTAATATGAAATCCTTGACAACTTCAACTCTTCTCCATCTACTGTGAAGCTGTTTATTGGACCAGTTGTGAGGATTTTTGTTTTCTTTATATTGAGATGTAATCCATACTGCAGACTATAGTCTTTAATCTTCATCAGTAAGTGCTTCAAGTCATCCTCACTTTCAGCAAGCAAACTTGTGTCATCTGCATCACAAGTTGTTCATGAGTTTTCCTCCAATCCTGATACTACATTCTTCTTCATATAATCCACATTATATGCTCAGCATACAAGTTGATAAGTATGGTGAAAGGATGCAACCTTGAAACACTCCCTTCTTGGTTCTGAACCATGCAGTATCCCCTTGTTCTGTTAGAAGGACAGGCTTCTGACCTACGAACAGGTTCCTCATGAGTACAATCAAGTGTTCTGGAATTCCCATTCTTCTCAATGTTATCCATAATTTGTTATGATCCACATAGTTGAATGCTTTTGCATAGTCAATAAAAAGTAAGTAAACATCTTATAAGTCAATAAAACATAAGCAAACTGACAGAATTTTTCTGTCAGTTTGTCATGCTGTGATGGCTTACATATTGCTGTGAGGCTGGAGGCTATACCACCCTGTTTCAAAATGCCAGCAGAATTACCCATGGTGTACAGGTTTCAGGAGAGCTTCCGGTCTAAGACAGACATGGAAGAAAGAAAAAGACATCTACTTCTCAAAGAATTAGCTGGTGAAAACCTATGAATAGCAGTGAAACCCTGTCTGATATATTACTGGAAACTCATTAGCAATGCACAATATGAAGATGATATAAGCTTGTTTGGGGAAAGTGAAAAAGACTTAAAGCAGTTACTAATAAAGATCAAAGACTATAGCATTCAATATGGATTACAACTCTACATAAAGAAAACAGAAATCCTCACAACTGGATTAATAGACAACATCATAATATATGGAGATAAGATTGAAATTGTCAATAATTGCACTTTACCTGGATCCACTCTCAGTGGCCAAAGAAGCTGAAGTCAAGAAATCAAATGACATATCATATTGGGCAAATCTGCTACAAAAGATTTCTTCACAGTGTTAAAGAACAAAGATATCACTTTGAAGCCTAATGTATGACTGATCTAAGCCATGGCATTTTCAATTACCTCATATGTATATGAGAACTGGACAATGAATAGAAGACCAAAGAAGAATTGATGCATTTGAGTTGAGACAATGGTGAAGAATATTTAATGTACCATGGACTGCTACAAGAAGAAGAAGGAACAATTATTATTATTATTATTATTTACTTTTTTTCTTCTTTTAAGAAAGTACAACCAGAATGCTCCTTAGAAGTGAGAATGGCCAGACTTTGTCTCTTGTATGTTGGTCATGTTGTCACAAGGGACTAGTCCCTGGAGAAGGATATTATGCTTAGTAGATAGTCAGAGAAAAAGGGGACGAGCCTCAATGAGATTGGCTGACACAGTAGTGTCAAGGATGGGCTCAAGCCTGATAAAAAATTGAGGGGATGGCACAGGACTGGGGAGTGTTTCATTCTGTGGTACATAGGATTACTGTGAGTCAGAGCTGACTGGGTGGCACCTAACAATGACAGTATACAATCCCATTAAAAAAAAAAAAAAAAACTCACTGCCAGTTCCAGCTCTTAGTGTCTTAGTGACCCCTTCTTGGGTTTCCGGGGCAGTATTACTACAGAAGTAGATTGCCCAATATTCCTTCTAAGGAGTGGCTGGTGGGTTTCAACCATCAGCCTTTTGGTTAGCAGTCAAATGTCTTAGGCACTACTCCACCAGAGGTCCCATAGTAGAGACAATAAAAAGTAGAGGTAGGAGTATGAGGGAAAGAAATACTTGGGTTTAAAACCTCCTGGCTTCTCCTTTTGTGAATCACCTGTGGCAGTTTACCTCAGCTCTGTTATTCTCTATGTCTTCATCTGTATGATAAAGAAAAGAATTATATACAAAGTCATTAAATTATCACTGCTATCAAATTGAATCTGACCCATAGTGACCTCCATTGGCTTTTCAAAGCTGTAAATCATTACGTAAGTAGATTGCCCCCTCTTCCTTCCATGAGAGCAACTGGTGAGTTTGAACCACTGGCCTTCCAGGTAGCAATCAAATGCCTTATCCCCTATGGCACCAGAGCTCCTTAAATGTAGTATATAAAATGAAATATATAAGCTATTCACATATTATCTTCTTCATGGTGATTCTTTATAATTTTAAAAGTCTTTGCTCTTGTTGTGATTGCTACCTTTATTAGTAGTTTTAATTTAATCTGAATGAGACTGGAGAGATATGCTAGAAGAACACACACTAGTTCCAAAAGATACAGATCAAAGACAC
This sequence comes from Orycteropus afer afer, assembly GCF_000298275.1. Lineage (NCBI taxonomy): Eukaryota > Metazoa > Chordata > Mammalia > Tubulidentata > Orycteropodidae > Orycteropus > Orycteropus afer. The sequence goes on along the minus strand of NW_006921612.1, from coordinate 13,724,555 downwards.
TATGTATTATAAGTTAGGAAAGCAATTTGAAAACCCAGTGCAGGTAACTGAAAGAAATATATATATTATATAGCACCAGCAATCCGCTAACTACCTTAAGCAGAAATCTCAAAATAAGCAGTAACTTCAGAAAGCAAAAAAAAAAAAAATTCATTTTTTTTTGTTGTGATTGGATACTTCTATTTCTTAATAAGTGCATGTACCATAGATAAATGAAAACTTTCCAAAACATAACTGAACCTTTGCCACAGTCCAGGCTTTCTGTGATAGATATAAAATTTCTCACTTACAACTTTTCTAAATTTTAAACATCTTGACACAAACAGGAGAAGCATATTTTTAAGGGGCAAACCAAAAACCAAACTCACTGCCATGGAGTTGATCCCGCCTCATAGTGACCCTCTTTGGGTTTTCTAGGTGGTAAACCTTTATGGCAGATTCTGCAGTCTTCTTTCTGTGGAGTGGCTAGTGGGTTTGAACAACCAACCTGCTGGATAGCAATCAAATGCCTTAGGCACTGTACCACCAGAGCTCCGAAGGAGCAGAGCTGAACAAAATGCCTATAATAGCTGAATAAAAATAAATTGGTCTCTATGATAAAGTACTCTAAAATGACAGATACAATCAGAGTTAGATTTCAACAGTAAGCACATAAACCACACATATTATATTTCTATTCTGAACATCTGGCAAGTTTTAGCCTGGAAATGAGAAGACTTAGAGGAAACATGACCAAAATATTCAAATATGTATGGCTGTGGTGTAGGAGAGGAATTGCACATATACTGTATAGCTCTAAACTGAAGAACTGAAAATAGTTGGAGGGAAGATCTCCAAGCAAAGGGGAAAAAAAAAAAAAAAAAATTCTACACTATCACATAAGTCTTGTGGGCACAGGATATAATGGACTCTACAATACTGAACCAGAATAGTGGGCTACATTTAGCTCTACAAAATCTGGACTTCCAGCTGCAACATATAGACACCTGATTCAAACAAGCTAATCAAAATAAGGAATTTACTAGCTCACATAATTTGAAAATCCACCACTATGTGGCTTCAAATATAGCTGAATCTGGGGTCCATATGTTCCCATCCTAGAGAGGTATGGCACTCTCAAGGAAAAAAAAAAAAAGGACAAAAAATCTTTAGTTTCTCAAGAGCTGCTGGGCAGACCCAATAAACAAATAAATTAGTAAAATTAATTAAAACACATATATTATATATATATATTTATATATTCTGTTAACCAGAAGGCTGGCAGTTCAAACCCACCAGCCTCTTCTCTTCTCTGAAGGAAGATGGGGCAATCTACTTCCAAAGTGATACTGCCTCGGAAACCCAAGGAGGGGTCACTATGAGTCGGGTCTGACTCGATGACACATAACAACAACATACACACACACACACACACACACACGTAATGGAAATATAATGAAGTTTTCCCAAAATTTACTCAATCCATGTCATTAAAATTGACTCTACTATGATGAGGCAGCTCTTTACCAGTCATATTTTGGGTAATGGGTTCATCTCCTGACACTATAACAATGTTCTCACTGCTATCCATAAAATTTGCACTGGCCAACATTTTGAGAAGTGGATCATCAGGCCCTTTTTACCAGTGATTCTTACTCAGGAGGCTCCATTGAAACCTGTATACCATGGACGACCCTGCCAGTATATGAAAGACTAGTGGCACAGCTTCCAGTATCACACCAACATGCAAGCCACTACAGTATGACAAAATGACAAATAAGTGGAACACACATGAAAAACCTGCACATAGACCAAGAGGTAGTTGTTAGAATAGAGCAAGAGGATATTTGTTGTTGTTCTTAGGTGCTATTGAGTAGTCTCCGACTCATAGTGACCCTATGCACAGTCCCACAACATCTGTGTGATCCCTGTTATACTTGAGCCCATCGTTGCAGCCACTGTGTCTATCCATCTCTTGAGGGCCTTTCGCTCTTCCTTACCAAACATGACCTCCTTCTCCAGAGAATTGTCCCTGCTGATAATATGACTGAAGTAGGTGAGATGAAGTCTGGCCCTTCTCACTTCCAAGGAGCATTCTGGCTACACTTCCTCCAGGATAGTTTTGTTAGTTCTTTTAGCAGTCCATGGTACTTTCAGCATTTTTTGCCAGCATCACAACTCAAAAGCATCAATTCTTCTTCAGTCTTCATTACTCATTATCCAGCTCTCACATGCATGTGAGGTGATTGAAAATATCATGGCTTGTGTCAGGTGCACCCTAGTCCTCAATGAGACACCTTTGCTCCTCAGCACTTGCAGGAGGTCTTTTGCAGCCAATTTGCCCAGTGCTATACATCCTCTGATGTCCTGATTGCTATTTCTATTGACATCAATTGTAGAACCAAGCAATGTGAAGTCTGACTACTTCAATCTTTTGTCCATTTATCGTGATGCTGCTTATAGGTCCACTTGTGAGGATCTCTCTCTCTCTCTCTCTCTCTCTCTCTATCTATCTATATCTATATGTATATATATATATACACACACAGAAAGAGAGAGAGACAGAGAGAGAGAGGTGTAATCCATAATGCAGACTATAGTATTCAATCTTCATCAGTAAGTGTTTCAAGTAGTCCTCACCTCACTTTCAGCAGGCAAACTTGTGTCATCAGTGTATGGCACGTTGTTAATGTTATCTTCCTCTGATCTTAATGTCACATTCTTCTTCATTTAGTTCAGCTTCTTGGATTATTTGCTCAGCATATAGATTGAATAAGTATGGGGAAAAGGTACAACCCTGTAGCACTCTCTTCTTGATTTTAAACCATGCAGTGTCCCCTTGTTCTTTTTGAACAACAGCTTCCTGGTCTATGTACAGGTTCCTCATGAGCACAAGTAAATATTTCGGAATTCCCATTATTCTCAATGTTATCCACAATTTGTTATGAGCCACACAATTGAATGCTTTTATATAATTAATAAAACACAAGGAAACATCTTTCTGGTATTCTTTGCTTTGAGCCAAGATTCATCTGATATCCTCAATGATATCCCTTCTTCAACGTCCTCTTCTGAATCCAGCTTGCATTTCTGGAAGTTCTCTGTCAATATACTGCTGCAACCATTTTTTAATTATCTTCATTAAGATTTTTCTTGCATGTAATATTAATGATATTATTTGATAATTTTGATATTTTGTGGTATCATCTTTCTTTGAAATGGGTACAAATACAGATCATCCAGTCAGATGGCCAGGCAGTTGTCTTCCAAATCTCTTGGCATAGCCGAGTGAGTGCCTCTATGCAGCATCTGTTTGTTGAAACATCTCAATAGGTACTCCATCAATTCCTGGAGCCTTGTTATTCAGCAATTCCTTCAGTGCAGCTTTGATTTATTGTTTCAGTATCATTGGTTCTTGATCATATGCCACCTCCTGAAATGGATGAAGATTGACCAGTTCTTTTTGGTACAGTGACTCTGTGTATTCCTTCCATGTTCTTATGATGCTTCCTGCCTTACTCAATATGTTGCCCATGTCGTTTTGTCATTGTTATGTGCCGTCGAGTCGGACCCGACTCATAGCGACCCCTCCTTCGGTTTCCCAGGTGGTATCACTATGGAGCTCTGGTAGCATAGTGCCTAAGCACTTGAGTGCTAACCAGAAAGCTGACAGCTCAAACCCACCAGCCGCTTTTTGAAAGGAAGATGGGGCAATCTACTTCTGTAGTGATACTGCCTTGGAAACCCAAGGAGGGGTCACTATGAGTTGAGTCCGACTTGACATCACATAACAACAACAACAACAATCACTATGGAAGTAGGTTGTCCAACCTTCCTCCTGAGGAGCGGCTGGTGGGTTTGAACCACCAGCCTACTGGTTAGCAGTCAAGTGCCTTGGACTATGCTACCTGAGCTCATTATTTTGTCCATAGAATCTTTCAATATTGTAACTCAGGCTTATTTTTTTTTTTCCTCAGTTCTTTCATCTTGAGAAATGCTAAGTGTGTTTTTTGCTTTTGGTTTTCTAAATCTAGGTCTTTGGATATTTCATCATAGTAATTTGCTTTGTTTACTGAGCTGCTCTTTGAAACATTCTGTTCAGCTCTTTTATTTTGTCACTTCTTCCATTTGCTTTGGCTACTCTCCACTCAAGGCCAAGCTTCAGAGTCTCTCCTGTCATCCATTTTGGTCTTTTCTTCTTTTCTCATCTTTTATTGACCTCTTGCTTTCTTCATGGATGATGTTCTTGATGTCATCCCAAAGTTTTTCTGATTTTTGGTCATTGGTATTCAGTCCATCAAATTTATTCTTTACCAGTCTCTAAATTCAGCAGGGATATATTCAAGATCATATTTTGGCTCTCCTGGACTTGTTTTAACTGTCTTCAACTTCAACTTGAAATTACTTATGGGCAGTTGATGGTCTATTCCACAATCAGCTCCTGGCATGGTTTTGGCTGAAGATATTGAGCTTTTCCGTCGCCTCTTACCACAGATGTAGTCAATCTGATTTCTGTGTATTCCATATGGTAAGTCCACCTTTATAGCCACCATTTGTGTTGTTGAAAAAAGGTATTTTCAATGAATAAGTCGTTGGTCTTACAAAATGTGATCTCCAGCACTATTCTGTCACCAAGGCCAAATTTTCCAACTACCAGCGATTCTTCTCTGTTTCCAACTTTTGCATTCCAGTCACCAATGATAATTAACACATCATGATTGCAATTTTGGTCAATTTCAGACTGCAAAAGTTGATAAAAAACCTTCAATTTCCTCATCTTTCGCTTTGGTGGTTAATGAATAAATTTGAATAATATTTGTATTAACTGGTCTTCCTTGTAGATGCATGGATATTTTCCTCTCACTGACAGCACTGTACTTCAGGACAGCTCTTGAAATATTCTTTGTGATGATGAATGCCATGCCATTCCTCTTCAAATTTTCATTCCCTGCATAGTAGATCATATGGTTGTCTGATTCAAAATGTCCAAAACCAGTCCATTTCAGCTCATTAATGCCTAGGATATCAAACTTTATGTGTTCCACTTCATTTTTGACAACTTCCAATTTTCTTAGATTCATACTTCATACAATCCATGTTCCAAATATTAATGGATGTCTGCAGCTGTTTCTGCTCAATTTGAGTCATTCCATGTCAGCAAATGGAAGTTTCAAAAGCTTTACTTTATCCATATCAGTAAGGTTGGTTCTGCTCTGATAATGTAGCTCTTTCCTTGTTGTATTTTGAGAGCCTTCTGACCTAAGTGGCTCATCTTCATGCACTGTATCAGATAGTGTTTCTGGGTTATTCTAATAGTTCCCTAGTAATGTAATAGGCAGTGTTTCTCTGTTATTCATAAAGTTTTCCCCAGCCAATTATTTGAGAAGTGGATGGCCTCTTCCTTCTTCCTAGTCTGTCTCAGTGTGAAAGCTGTGCCAAAACTTTTGCACCATGTGCAACCCTACTGGCATTTGAAACACTGGTGACACAGCCTCAAGCCTCACAGAAATGTCCCACCAGAGCACAATAAACCAACAGACAAGTTTGTCTCCCTTAGCTGTTTGAAATCTCTCCATCTTCCCCTTACCTGGATCCCTGCTGCTTGCTAGCTCTGTCCTGGATGCCCTGGTTTCCTTTCCTTTCCCCTCTGCTTTTCCTGTCACTCACGGATTGGGGCCTGGTTGCCTCCCTTTATCTGGATCCCTCTGCCACTTTCTCACTCTATCCTGGACACTCTGGCTTTCCTTTCCTTTCCCCTCTGCTTTTACTGCCACTTGGCAGTTGGGGCCTGCATCCTTTCCCTTACCTGGATCCTTCTGCCACTTGCTTGCTCTGTCCTGGGTGCCCTGGATCCTTTCCTTTCCTTTCCCCTCCACTTTTCCTGCCACTTGGCGTTGGGGCCTGGGTCCCTCTCTTTACCTGGATTCCTCATGCAAGAAGATATTGCATGGTTTAAAATCAAGAAAGCTATGTGTCAGGATTATGTCCTTTCACCAAACATATTCAATCTTTAAGCTAGGCAAATTATCTGAGGGCAGATGAAGAAGAACTCAATGTTAGGATTAAAGGAAGATTCATAATAAATCTGCAATATGCAGATAGCACAATATTCCTTGCTGAAAGCAAAGGAGATTTGAGGCACTTATTGATGAAGACAAAAGACTACTGTCTTCAGTATGGATTACAATTCAGAATAAAGAAAATAAAAATACCCACAACTGGACCAATAAGCAACACCATGATATGTGGAGAAAAGATTGACATTTGCAAGGATTTCATTTTCCTTGGATCCTTAGTCAACACCTATGGAAGCAGTCGAAAAATCCAATGGTGTATTGAATTGGGTAAATCTGCTGCAACAGATCTCTTTAAAATATTGAAAAGCAAAGACATCACCCTGAGACTAAAGTGCCTGTCTCAAAACCTGGTATTTTCCATTTCTCATATGCATACAAAAGCTGGACAAAGGATAAGGAACACAAAAGAAGAATTGATGTCTTTGAACTATGGTGTTCACAAAGAATATTTAATATAGCATGGATTGCCAGAAGAATGAAAAAATTGGTCTTGGAAGTACAGCCAGAAGCTGCACTTCAGCTAGGATAGTTAGACTTTTATCTCACATACCTTGAATCTGTTATCAGAATCAGTCCCTAGAGGAGCATATCCTGCTTGATAAAGCAGAAGGTAAGAAAAAAAAAAAAGGAAAACCATCAAGAAGATGGATTGACACAGTCTACAATGATGGGCTAAAACATAGCTAAGATCGTGAGGATAGGACAGTGTTTCTTTCTGCAATACATAATATTTATATGAGTCAGAACTGACTTGACAGCACCTGACAATAACAAAAATATCCAGTAGAAACTTTTGAGAGGAGTGAGCATTGGATCTAAAACTTAACTGAGTATATAATTATTATCTGAAATGACTGCTATTTACCCAACCATCTTTGCCTTTGCTGCAGCTCTCTAATTCAATGGTGTTAGAATCTGACCTGGGAAACTGCATTTTGAAAAATAAGTCTTTATTCTCTTGTAGGATTATTTGACTGTTAAATAAGATAATTTATTTGAGATCACTATGGTAAGTATCATAGAAATGTTGATAATCATCAACCTAATCCACAATTAGTGAATTAGTCAAGGTCATAGAAATAATTAGTGGCAGATCCAAGAACCAGATACTGTGAGCTTTAAGACAGAGCTTTTTCCATAACCCTATACTATATTCTGTTCTCATATGATGTCCCTTAGGATTTATTTTGCTCCTTTATCTCTGTTTGTTATATATTTCTGTGTCTATTTCTATCTATACATACACACACAAAAAAAAAAACACAGACACACAGAAACCAATTCATAGAGACCCTATAGGACAGAGTCGAACTGCTCCATAGGATATTCAAGATTGTAAATATTTACAGAAGCAGATTGCCGCATCATTTTCCTACAGAGGGGATGGTGGGTTCAAACTCCAACCTTTTGGTTATCAGCCAAAGGCTTTAACCATTGTACTTTGAGAGCTCCCATATACACATATACATATGCATATGCATGTGTATGTTTTCTCCTTTTCACCCAATTTAAGTTGCAAATCTCATCATCCTCATCATGTATCAGTTATTTGTTGTTGTTGTTGTTGTTAAGTGCCGTCGAGTCGTTTCCGACTCCTAGCGACCCCATGAACAGCAGAACGAAACACTGCCCGATCCCGCGCCAGCCCACAATCCATGCTATACCTGAGCCCATCATCGCAGCCACCGTATCAATCCATCTCCTTGAATGCCTCCCCCTCTTTTGTCGACCCTCCACCCTACCAAGCATGACATCCTTCTCCAGGGAATGGTCCCTTCTGACAACATGACCAAAATAGGTGAGACAAAGTCTGGCCATTCTTGCTTCCAAGGAGCATTCTGGCTGCACTTCCTCCAGGACAGATCTGTTAGTTCTTTTAGCAGTCCATGGTACTTTCAGCATTATCTGCCAGCACCACAACTCAAAAGCATCAACTCTTCTTCGGTCTTCCTTATTCATTGTCCAGCTCTCACATGCATACCAGGCAATTGGAAATATCATGGCTTGTGTCAGGCGCACCTTAGTCCTCAAGGAGATATCCTTGCTCCTCAGCACTTGAAACAGTTCCTTCGCAGTTGACTTCCCCAATGCTACATGTCATCTAATGTCCTGACTGCTGCTTCCATTGGCATCGATTGTATAACCAAGCAATGGGAATTCCTTGACAACCTCAATCTTCTCTCCATTTATTGTGATGCTGCTCATTGGTCCAGTTGTGAGGATTTTTGTTTTCTTTATGTTGAGATGTAATCCATACTGCAGACTGTATTCTTCAACCTTCATCAGTAGGTGCCTTAAGTCATCCTCACTTTCAGCAAGCAAAGTTGTATCATCTGCATATCTCAGGTTGTTAATGATTCTTCCTCCAATCCTCATACCACGTTTTTCTTCATATAGTCCAGCTTCTCGGATTATTTGCTCAGCATATAGATTGAATAAGTGTGGAGAAAGAATACAACCCTGACGCACTCCCTTCTTGATTTTAAACCATGTAGTGTCCCCTTGTTCTGTTCGAACGACAGCCTCCTGCTCAAGGTACAGATTCCTCATGAGTACAATCAAGTGCTTGGGAATTCCCATTCTTCTCAATGTTATCCATAATTTGTCATGATCCACACAATCAAATGCCTTTGCATAGTCAACAAAACACAAGTAAACATCTTTCTGGTATTCCCTTCCTTGAGCCAAGATCCATCTGACAACAGCTATGATATCCCTTGTTCCACATCCTCTTCTGAATCCAGCTTGAACCTCTGGAAGTTCTCTATCAATATACTGCGGCAAACGTTTCTGAATTATCTTCAGTAATAATCAGTTAGGGAGCTCTGGTAGCATAGTGGCTAAGACACTTGCCTGCTCACCAGAAGGCTGGTGGTTCAAACCCACCAGCCATTCCTCGGAAGGAAGGTTGGGCAATCCTACTTCCGTAGTGATACTGCCTCGGAAACCCAAGGAGGGGTCGCTATGAGTCAGGGCTGACTCGACGGCACATAACAACAACAACAACAACAATAATCAGTTATTTAATACTGTAAAATGAGCATATACCACCTTCCTACTCCATGATTTGAGATAGCTTAAACACTCATTCCTCACTTACTGACATAATTTCCAAAGACCAGGGCATTACATGAAAATTAATGTTATATGAAAATGGAGGATGACTACATCATTACATAATTACCAAATTATATCATTATATAACTTCCAAACCATTTATAAGCATCCCCAGTCAAAATAACACATAACCTTAACCATCACAGCCAGTGATACTCTTGCCTTGTACTACCCATTTGTTACTGCCAGGCATACATTGTTAATGTACAAAATAGTTGGATAGTATTATTTACTATACTAAACGAGAAATGTTAGATAATGTGTTCCAAAGGGGCAGGGAGGCTGCATCTTCTAACCTCCTATAACCCCACAAGAAAAAGACAGAATCACCATCAGCAACCCAAGGCCTATTCCTGCAAGGCCAGATATGCTGCCTCCCTCCAGCCCTTTCCCCAACCCTGACACCAAGTGCTCCTCCTGCAGCAGCACCACCTCTCTTCTGGGTTCAATAGTTCACTGCAGTGGCCACACAGAACTCACAGATTTGGGGGTTTATTAATGAAGCCCAGGCTTCAATTCAAGTTCAAGAACAACACCCAGTCTCTCTCAGCCCGCCATATCTCAGCCAACAGTCTCTTTCAGTCTTTCTGTCAGCAATGCATGTCTCTCAGTGCCTCTCTGCAGTGTGTGTCTCTCAAAAGCACATTTCTCTCAGCAGTACGTCTTTCTCAGCCAGCAATCAGAGAGACTCCTTCTGCCTCCAGAAGGGCTCCTTTGAGGCTAGCAGAGTGGCCAAACCAACCAATCTCAACATCAGAATTCTAAAAACCTGAGAGAGAGTGAAATTCCCAGAACAGTGTTTTGTGCCACTCTCAACAGAAATACGCAAGGTGGATAACTTTAACAATTAGGAACTGCTCCGTTGCTCACAGCAAATTCCACCATGGAGTGTATAAAGACTTATGGCTAGAAAAGCCATACCAGGTAATTTACAGTTATTTAATACTATGAAATGATCATATATCATCTTCCTAATCCATGATTTGAGATAGTTTAAACACACAATCCTCCCTTATTGACATACTTTGCAAAGACCAGGACATTACATAAAAATTACTATTGTATGAAAATGGAAGATGACTACATCATTACATAATTGCCAAATTTTATCATTATATAACTACCAAAACTTTGATAAGCATGGCCCTGTCAAAATAACAAATAACCTTAACCATCACAGCTAGTGTTATCACCCACTTTTTACTGCTAGGCATACATTGTTAATGTACAAAATGTTGTTGTTGTTGTTATGTGCCGTCGAGTCGGACCCAACTCATAGCAACCCCTCCTTGGGTTTCCGAGGCAGTAGCACTATGGAAGTTGATTGTCCCATCTTCCTTCCGAGGAGTGGCTGGTGGGTTTGAACCTCCAGCCTTCTGGTTAGCAGTCAAGTGTCTTAGGCACTACGCTACCAGAGCTCCCATGTACAAAATAGTTGGATAGTATTACTTACTATACTAAATGAGATATGTTAGATAATGAGGCAATCAATAAGTGAGGAATAGGTTTTGTTATACTCTCTATAATGCCATTCTACTATTGCAGAAACTAATATACCAAAAAGAAATCTAGAAACAACAATTTTACAGTGAACTAGAAAGAATGCTTTTGTTTGCAAATAACTTAACCCAACTCAACCTGGTTTAAATTATATATTTATTCTATCAGCATTTATGTGTAAAGATGTTGTTGTTGTTGTTGTTGTTGTGTGCCGTCGAGTCGGCCCCGACTCATAGCGACCCCTCCTTGGGTTTCCAAAGCAGTATCACTACGGAAGTAGGATTGCCCAACCTTCCTTCAGGGGAGTAGCTGGCGGGTTTGAACCACCAGCCTTCTGGTTAGCAGTCAAGTGCTTTAGGCAATGCTACCAGAGCTCCTATGTGTAAAGATACAGATGGTTTAACCCAAAGCTTGATCCAATTGATCAACCAAGTTATTAGAACCTAATTTACATCTCATATTTTAAGCTCTGCCTCTGCAGTGTTAACTCTATTGTGCCTTGGTAATGGTTCATAGGGCTACATGCTTCTGGAATTCAGTCTCATTTAACCAAGAGAGGTCATGTATCCATCCCTGAACCAATCACCATGGGTAGGGGCACTGCTTATCAGTTTAGAACTGAGCAAAATACACCTCCCTTCTCATTGCAGTGTTTATGTCAGTATCTGTGAAAGCAAAGGGATTGTACAGAAAAGAAATGCAAACCAGGGAGCTTCGACCAAAACAAAGGTAAGTGAATGGATTGTAATTTTTCAAAAATAGTAAAAATGTATCACATATACTGAGCAATTATTTTATTATGGAATTTTTCATAACATAGTACAGATTTCTGCATATAACGAGGGCTTAATGTTAATGATTTTATACACAACTAACATTGTATAACACCTTACAGCTGAATTTAACACTTATATCCACCTTGTGATGTTTCTCTATTTATAATAAAAATATAGCTCAGAAATATACATGTGATCACACATATTGTCTATGTATAATGAGGTCCTAACCCTGCTTTTCTAATTCTAAATCCAGTGTATTGAATTACCAAAATATCTGAGATTGATGATTTTGCCCCCTGACAACTTAATATCTTATACAGCTCACTTGCACACTTTTCTTTTGGATTTAGTCACTAATTTGAATTGCTAAACCAGATAATCAAATGATGGGAGAAGTCTAAGATCTGAATTTTCTATACTCAGATGTGTCCCATTGTCCTACTTAGAATCACGTTGTAATCACAGTTCTTCATTGAAAATAGTGACTGTCTACTCCAGATTATTTAAACAGAGGAATTTATTAGCTGGCTATTGGTTGAGCAAGAGATCCAGGCACAGGTCTATGCAGAGTCATAATTTTAAAACTCTGAAGCAGAACATGTCAACTGAGGAAAACTGTTACTCTCCCAATGAGCTAGAAATGTTACTTTGCACAGTTCTTCAATGGCCTCTGGAATAAGATTTTACTAAAAGAGAATCCTTCATGGCCCCAGAATGTTGGATTGCATATACTTAAATAATTTCAATGTGTAGGTGTTCCTAATAGGCAGCATGCCTGTGCTATGGAAGCAAGGGAGAACACAAAAAGGGTTGATCACTACATTTTTAACTTCTTTGGCTTTTTCTTTCACCCCCACATAAGGTGGGGAATTTTCAAACATAAGAAAGTGATTCAGACAGAGGTGACAAATAGAACGATAAATGTCATTCCAGTACATTCTAGTTTTTAAATCTTTGAGACGGATTTCTTCCCTTGAGACTTCTCAATTCTTCTTGACAATAAAATACTGGTGCCACTGGAATCCAAAGATGATGTCCCATTTGGCTCAAGCTGACTTATTTTCACTATTTCCAAAAGCTAAAAGCTTGACTCAAAAGCTGCTTGACTCTAAAGTAAATAAATAAATACTATGCTGTTGACTTGCTTTATTTCATATTCTTTTCTCTAAGGATATTAATTTGATGTGGTTTGCTAACAGATCTTATTCAGAAGTTCCAACTTTATAGACATGCTTGATCAAATAAATAAATAAAGGATAGATCTTGAATTATCATTTAACATCTACTTCCTTAGCGATGATGCCTTGGAACCCATGGAGGGGTAGCTATGAGTCGGATCTGACTCAATGACAGTGACATGAAGTGACAGAGATTACTGGTAGGCAAACTGCCTGGGATCTTCTGGAAAAATAGTGAGCTCAAAACAGATATTTATTGAATTAAAAAATATATGTTGTGTGGTTCTCAGACAAAGGTTGTCATTGAGATACCAGTCATTAGTATCTCAGTCATTTTACTCTTACACACTGGTACCAGTCATTTTACTCTTACACACATGGCACTTCTGTGAATCAGAGTTGAGTCCTCCCAGAGCTTAGTTTCTTTGGTTTTATTTATTTATTTCAATTATAAAAAAACAAAAAGATTGTTAATTTTAGGAAAATGTGAAGTGTCACTCCTTACAAAGGAGCAGGTCATAAGTTTGTACAGAATGATAAAGGCCCTTCTAGTGTACTGGAATTTAAAATTCAGTGTCCATTCTACTTCAAGGTAATTCGAATGATTATATGATTTGACTGCTAACCAGAAGGCTGGTGGTTCAAACCTACCAACACTTCTTGGAAAGAAGGTTGGGCAATCTACTTCCATAGAGATGTCTTTGTTAGGTACCGTGGAGTTGTTTCAAACTCATAGTGACCCTATGCACAGCAGAACGAAACACCACTAGATCCCATGCCAGCTCTATGATCCTTGCTATACTTGAGCCCATCATCACAGATTGACCATACAGATATTGTCTGTAGAGATACCACCTGGGAGACCCAATGAGGGGTCACTATGAGTACAATCGACTTGATGGCAGTTTTTTTTTTTCCCACGTTTTTGTTTGTTTGTTCTACCTGTATTACTCATTTTCCTCTCCTCAAGGACAACCAATACCTGAAGTAGATATTATAGGAGATATCTTGACTTTGCTTAACTACAGAATTTGAGATGTGTTAAATTTTCACCAATTTCTTCCCAAACAACAATGATGCTTCAAGCTTTTCTTGAGAGAATGGAGTGAAATGCAGCACATCAAGGTACGGGTAGACTCAGAATTATGAGATCTCTTTCTGCTGTTGCTGCTGGACTCCATTTTCACCCTCGATGAGAAAATAGTGCAAGAAACTGTATCTTCATCCACCTCTTGCACTATGGAAAGAAAGTTATATCAGAGAGGAGACCAGGGAATGCAAAGGGGAAAACCTGAGGCCTAAGGAAAAAGATGATTTAGCTCTGTTGCAGCTATCAGCATGAAAAATAAAGTTAAAGGAAGATTTTAGAAGGGATTTACTCACCTGCTTTTTCATCACCTCAGGGTATCTCCAAGTGTTGTTAATGGTATAACATTTTATTTTATTTTTTCTCAAAACAACATTTAATACATTTTTTTTAAAAAAATGTCATAATTACTATTAAGGAGAAAGGTTGTTCATTCCAAGAAATAGAACAGTTGTAGTTGACATAATTCTTTGCTACCAAGACAAGGGTTTTGAAGACTAAAATATGCGAATTACTATTTATAGACTTTAATAAAGGAAGGAAGGAAAACCAGAAAGAGGACAAGGAAGAATTGTATTCATTAAGCAGATACCTCAGACCAAGGAAGGAGCTCTTGTGGCATAGTGAGTAAGACATTTGGCTGGATAACCAGAGTGTTGCCAGTTCAAACCCATCAGCTGCTCCATGAGAGGATGATGAGGCAATTTACTTCTGTAAAAATTTATAGCTTTAGAAACCCAGTAGTTACAATGAGTCAAAACCAACTTCACAGCAGTGAGTTTGGTGTTTTTGGTTTTCAGGACAAGGACCTCTGGTGACACAGTGATGAAGACATTTGTTTGCTAACCAAAAGGTTGGTAGTTCAAACCTATCTGCTGCTCTGTGAGGGAAAGATGAGGCAGTCTGTTCCCCTAAAGATTTACAGCTTTGGAAACCTTATGGGGCAGTTCTTCTCTGTACTATACGGCACTCTAAGTCAGAATTGACTCCAATGACAGTGGGTTTACCTCAAGCCAGATACAGAACTGTTTTTTTCACCTTTCAGAAAAGGGTGAAATTGTGGAAAGAGGTTATGGGAAAGAAAACAAACAAACAAAGCTCTGTACTTTAAATATTTCAATGTCAGAGGCAAATTTTAAAAATATCTAACAAAGCTCCCCTCATTTTTCAGATGAGGAAATAAAGACCAAGGAAAAGTGATTTTCCCACTGGCATGTGGCTTGGGTGAAGCAAAGCAGTTGGATTAAGCAGTTTTCTAAGAGACTTCAGAAATTATTCCAGAACCAATCAATATGTAATCTAAGATGCCGATGGAGTATGATATATTTAGAAAAAGATAAGCACTGTGTGTGAATTTTAAGTCTTACTGAAAAATTGAACACACTATGAAGTTATAAAGGATTTGGCCATGAATTTGAATGGAGTCATTAATATATATGAATTTGTCCAGATTATGTGATATATTACAAAATATAATCATTAAGATTTTCATTTGATTTCAATATCATCAAGTCTCAGAAAACCATGTGTAGTGTGACCTTAAGATGAAGTACCCAAAATAATAGAGATTTCTAGTGTTTCTTTAACAATATGAGAAATTTTAGACAAGTCATTTAACCTCATTAAAACTAAATTTCAGGAAGGCAGAAACAAGATAGCATCCTACTAACACACTCCATCTGACCCCTCTGCAACAGAGATCCAGAAAAACTCAGTAAAACAGATATAAATAATGATTCTAGAATTCTGAGCATCTAATGAGAATGAGAAGGATTAGAATGAATACAGCTGAGAAATGGGGTGAGGTAACAATATGTGTGTGGGAGCCAATCTAGCCTAAAAGAAGCCATTACAAACACAAAGGAGGATGTGCAGGGGGGGGAAAAAAAAAAAACTTCACATAATTCAGATGGTATTATAGACACAGGGTAGACTGATCAGGAGGATTTCAAGGTGAGTTAGTCATCTGAGAGAGGACCATACAGAGAACAGGTTCAGACTTCTCAGTAGCTTAACCAGCTGTGGAGTGAGGAAGAAGTAAGGGAAAGAGAAGAAGAACCCACCCTGAATAAACTAAACCTGAAACCAGACCCACTGCTGTTGGGTCAACTCTAACTCTTAGCAATCCTTTTTGGGATGAAGTGGATCTGTCTTCTGGAGTTTCATGGCTTGTGGATCTTTGCAGAGGAAGGCTGCTCTGTCTTTCATCTGTGGGGACCCTGTGGGGATCCTGTGGGGACCCTGGTTGGTTTGAGCTACAAGGCTTTGATTGATGGCTGCATGTCACCCTCAGCAAACCATTCCAATTAGACAGAACCAGAGCCTGTTGCATTTCCTTCCCTTACTGGATGATCTTTCTTACACCAAGCACAAAAGACACACACTTAATGCCTTCCCTTTTAGAGGTGACTTTTTGTGCCAGTCTTTTCACCTATGCTGTGGTTGTGTACTCCAGTAGGTGAGCAGATTCTACCAAAATGGCCTGCCCCCAGGGCTGCTAGCTGTGCATAATGAGAAAGGTCCCACCTCCTCATTTGCTTTAATTTCCCTTATTTTTCTACTTTCCCCAATATTTCTTCATTTTTATCCATTCATTTGCCCATATTTCTCTTCTTCTTCTTTAATTTTTACCAATTTTTCATCCCACCCCAATATGTTTCTTTTTTCTTATTTTTTTGTCCTTTTTCCCTGTTTTCTTTTATTTTTATTCTACCTTTTCATGTTTTCCATTTCTTCTTCTTGGTTTTCTTTTCCTTTCTTTTTTTTTATATCTCATTAAATTAGAGGAAGATTTTAACTTTCCACTAATGAGCCAAATCCACTACACTGACCACCCCACTCAACTGATGAGTAACACTGATGCTTCCTGCACAACATGATCAAGGTGGACAACACCTGCTCAGGTGGAAAACACCGGCTCATTCCAATGGCATCTCCTCCTCACAACACACAGAGACCTATATCCAAATTCCTACCAGTTATTCCACCAGCCTGAAGAAAGCTGAGGACTGACCCAGTACAGCCAAGCTTGCAAC
This sequence comes from Orycteropus afer afer, assembly GCF_000298275.1. Lineage (NCBI taxonomy): Eukaryota > Metazoa > Chordata > Mammalia > Tubulidentata > Orycteropodidae > Orycteropus > Orycteropus afer. The sequence continues at coordinate 13,707,803 of NW_006921612.1, read as the reverse complement.
CAAAGAAACAACTGCTCCACACTTCTGGATATATCAAAGCAAACAGAACATAAAAGGAATGTGAAACAAATTAGCGCATAACCAACAAATAAAGACAACAACTTCAAAATGTCTCCAAGACAACCGACAACTTCAACTCAAACCACCATCACAACAAAAATAAATAAGTAAATAAATAAAGTTAGCAAGTGGCCAAACTAAAAAAATTGGGAAATCTCCCTGAGGAAGAACAGGTAATAGAACTACCTGATAAGGAATATGTATATACACCCACACACATATGCATACACACACATACACACATGAATAGAACTGTCCAAGAACACAAGGAAATCATAAACAGAAGCAAGGAGAAGATCCACAATACACTTGAAGAATTAAGGAAAATCATTCAAGAGTAAAATGACAACGAAAATAGACAATTAGAAGTCATACAAAAACAGCATTTAGAAATCCAAAAAAATGAATGCTAAAATTGCCAAGATAGAAAATACATTGAAAATATAAAAGAGTAAACTCAAATGGACTAAAAAATACAATTCCTAGCTAGAAGACAAATCTCTTGACAGCTGCTTATATGAGGAAATATCAGAAAAAAGAATGAAGAGAAAGAAAGAAAACCTAAGAATAATACAGGATGATATGAAAAGAAATAATATATACCTGATTGGAATTCTAGAACAAGAGTAGGGAAAAAAATAAATAAAATAAAATAAAGAACATTGCTGAACTGTAAACATGCTACCAGAAAACTCCTCCAATATCATGAAACACACACACACACACACACACATCCATCCATCTAAGAAGCTTAACAAATCCCACACAGGATAGATCTGAAGAGAAAATCACAAAGACATACAATCATACAATTGTCAAATTTCCAAAAACAAAAGACAAAGAAAATATCTTGAGAGCAACTCTGGAAACAGAAAATGTTACCTCTAGAGGGCAACCAATAAGACTAAGCTTTGGTTTTTCAGAAGAAGCCATGCAAACATAAAGGTAGTGGGATGATATGTATAAAACCCAAAAGGAAAAGAATTGCCAATCAACCAAGAATTATATATCCAGCCAAATTGTCCCTAAAATATGAGGGTGAAATTAAGACACTTCCAGAGAAACAGAAATTAAGGGAATTGTGAAAACTGGATCCACCCTACGAGGAATGTTAAAGGGAATTCTTCCAACAGAAAACCAATAATGGCAGACAACAAATTACGATCAAGACACATGATACCACCACCTAGAAACCAACCCAGAAAAAGAACTCTCAAAACTGAAAAAAAAAAAAAAAAAAAAAATCTCATTGCTATCAAGTCAAAGCTGCCTCATAGTGACTCCTCCTTGGGATTCTGAGGCAGTATCTCTGAAGAAGTAGATTGCCCAGTCTTCCTTCTAAAGAGTGGCTGCTTGGTTTGAACCATCAGCCTTCTGGTTAGCAGTCAAATGCTTTAGGCACTGTGCCAGCAGAGCTCTCAAAAACTGAAATAAGCTTACAAAAATGTAAATAGACTAAAAGAGGGTTCAATATGTAAACAACACCAACAACAAAACAAATAGAGAGAATAAATGTTATAATTACAATACTTCCAAATAGAAAGGAAGTGAGGACAATGTCTATATAGAACAGAGTGTTCAAAAATTAGGGAAATAAGAATGTACTACAAGGTAACCAAAAAGAAAATCAACAAACCTTCTAACCAAAATAAGAAGGAAGAAAATAACAAAGACTTAGTAAACACAAAACTAACAACTATTAAGAAAAGGGGCAGTGAGGAAATTGGTAACAATATGAACTCAACACAGAAAAATATTTGGAACAAAGAATCCACAAACAACACACTAAGAAACAAAAAAGATTGACAGCAATGATGAATTATATGAAATATGAATGGATTGCATGCACCAGTCAAGAGAAAGGAATAGCTGATTGGATAAGAAAAGAAGACCTATCAATAAGCTGCCTATAAGAGACCCACATCAGACACAAAAATAAAAATAAATTAAAAATAAAGAGGTGGGAAAAAAAAATAGATCAAGCTTATGGCAACTGAAAAAGAGCAGGAGTGGCAATATTAATTTCTGATAAAATAGACTTCAAGGTGAAAACCAGCATAAGAGACAAAGAAAAGCATTATATGAGGTTAAAAAAGACATTACCATAGTAAATATCCATGCACCCAATGAAACTGCTCCAAAATACATAAAGCAAACATCAACTGAATTGAAATAGAAATATACAATTCTACAATAGTAATAGGAGACTTTAATACACAATTTTGGATAAAGCATAGAACTAGAAAATATATCAACAAAGTTACAGAAGAATTCAAAAACACAATCACTGAACTTGATCTCATATACATGTACAAAACACTACACCTGACAAAAACACAATACACATTCTTTCTAGTGCACAAGGATTGTTCTCCAGAACAGACCATATATTAGACAACAAAACAAATGTTACTAAATTTAAAACATTGAAATGTAACAATACATCTACTCAGATAACAATGCCATAAAATTAGAAATCAATAAGAGGAAGATGGGGGTGGGGAATCAAATACATGAGAACTGAATAACATACTGCTCAATAACTATTGGGTAACAGAAGACATAAACTATGGGGGTAAAAAAGTTTCCTAGTAACAAACAAGAATGAACACTTAACACACGAAAACATCTGGGAAACAGTCAAAGCATTACTCAAAGGTTGAGTGATAGCAATAAACATACACATCAAAAAAGAAGAAAGGATCAAAACTAACACCTTAGCTCAGTGATTCCAACAATTAGAAAGAGAGCAAAAATAGAAACTAGTGTCCATTCTAGTGGAAAATTGTATGATTCTTTCTTTAAAAAATGGAAATAGAAATGCCACATGATGCAGCCATTCCACTGCTAGGGATATATCCTAAAGAGGTAAGATCCAGGACAGGAATACATATATGCTCAACCAGGTTTATTAGAATACCGTTGAAAAGAGATGGAAACAACTTAAGTGCCCATAAATAGATGAATGGATAACCAAACTATGATACATACACACAATGGAATACTATGCAACTTTAAGGAATAATGAAGGATCTGTGAATTACCTCATAACATGGATGAAATGGGAAGACATCGTGATGTGTGAAATAAGTCAATCACAGAAGAACAACTAGTGTATGAGATTTTCATTATAAAAAAAAAAATCAAGGAAAGGTTTATTCAGAGAAGGAAATTTACTTTGATATTTCCAGGGATGGGAGGAAAGAGGAGGGAAATTCCTGAGTAGTTAAGAGTCATGGGTTGATTTGGGTGAAAGGAAAGGTAATATAACAAAAGTGTGTGACCAGCACAATAACAATAGGGAAAAGGAGGACACAAAGAGGTGCACAAAAAGTATAGATAACAAAGGCAAATACTGTCACATACACAATACTACATTATCAACAACACACAGTAGTCTATGGGTAGATACAATGGCAGACAGGTGAGAAGATCAGGTGTGGGCAGACAAACAGAATATACCTATGGCTGTAGATAGATTTTGGGAGCTCTGGTGGCATAGTGCCTAAGGCATTTGACTGCTAACCAGAAGACTGGTGATTCAAACCCACAAGCCACTTCTTGGAAGGAAGACTGGGTAATCTGCTTCTGAAGAGTTACCACCTCAGAAACCCAAGGAGGTGTCGCTATGAGTCAGATCCGACTTGACAATCAGATGTGACTCAGTTGGAGTGAGTTTGTTTTTTGGTTTTTGGATAGATAGATTTGGCTGATGATATTCCTACATGCATATCTGTGCTACAAAAATATCCATACATATTATAGAACTCTCAAAGGACAAGGTTGGTGTAGTTTTCTAACCACAACCAAGCACCTTGAGGGAGTGAGTAGCCATATCTGCAGGCTCCAGACTACAGTCTTGGGGAGAACATCAAGTTCAGTGGGCACAACATAGTACTTAAAAATATTGTTCTACATCCTACCTTATTGAGTAGTGGACAGAGCCTTAAAAGCTTTCAATCAGCCATCTAAGGTAGAACCATTGGTCTCATCTCTTCCAGAAGAAGGAATAGTGAAGGAAGTCAAAGACATATAGAAACGACTAGACCAAGGGACTAATCAACCAAGGTAATCTCAGCCATCATGATCCTGAGACCAGAAGAACTAGATGGTACCCAGCACCAATGTCAACCACTAAGAAAGGGATCAAAATTGGAGATCCTGAACAGAGTGAGAGGAAAAAAATGTGGAACAAAATTCAAAAACACAAAAACAATTAGAAATACTAGTCAAATAGGGAATCGGGAAACCTCTGAGATTATGGCCCTAGGTAACCCTTTGAGCCTGGAATTAAACTCACTTCTGTGGGTTACCTCTCAGCTAAATAATAGAAAGGCCTATGTGCTGAACATCTATGCAAGGGAGACATGCCCCTTAGAACATTGAAATGTGAGCTATCAGAAGGGCATCTTTTGCATAGAGGGAAAGCTAGAAAGACAGGAACACAGCAGTAAAAAGAATACAGGGAAGTCACCAGAAGGAGATGGAAGGAGCTATTTATTGTTGAGATTGTAACTGATGCCCTGAAACAAAAGGTATATGAACTGTTGAGTGTAAAACAAACCTGCTTTGTGGATTTGCACCCAAATCACAATAAAAATTTTAAAAATACTAAGTTTCATCTGTAAAACAGGATAACAGTAGAACCTACCACCCAGAGTTGTTTTGAGGAATGGAGAGATGAGTCCTAGTAAATGTTAACCACTATTACAAGTATTATTAAAATGTATTTAGTAATACTCCAGCTTAACAGTGGGGATTTCAAATCAATTCAATCAATTCAGGAGATATAGATACAATTTTATCAAAATACCTTTCCTGTGAGTTTTGTTTGTACAACTCCTTCATTATGGCCTAAAGAGAGATTTAAAAAAAAAAAAAAAATTCTTTAAAATCTTAAGTTTTAAAATGTTATCTGGACTTTAAGCATGTTTTTGATGTTAAAATATCTGATGTATAATAGAGAATTAGAAACACATCCTCACAATGTATTTTTGTATTTATGTAAATTTTTGTCAAATTAGACATTCATACTAATATTCAACAAAACAAAAGCCATACAGTCAAACAGAGTAGCATTAACAAATGCTGGATTGAAAACCTGTATTAGAGACTGTTAAGAGCATGTCAATCCCTCTGTATCCTCCTGCACACACAGATGATCTATATTGCATTCTCCTTTGCAGTAAGTAATATGTGATGGTAAACTGGGACTGCCCAAAGAGGCATGGGTCAAATTGACATATGTCCTTGTAATCTGAGCCCCTAAAGACCTCCCATCTTATCCCATGGAATGAAGTAGACATTGATATCATGGAAATGGTGGTGCCACAAGATAAAATATCCCTAATGACTATATAAAGCAGAGTTTCTTCATTGATCCAATCACAGTGTTACCTGAGAAATATATTTTATTGTGCTAGACCTCTGAAAGTTCGTGGTTGTTAGCCTTCAATGACTAAAATGAATATTAGGAATTTGGAGTGGAGAAACTGTGTATGAGAAACTTAAAATATATGGCCCTAGATCAGTATTTGGGTTGCAGGTAGTGAAACAACTAATCTGCGAGTCCAAAAAACTGTCATGCAAAGGCAAAAATTTTGATTATAGCACCTCTTATAATGCTCAAGGCAAAGATAATGTGCATGCAAGCTTAGAGCGCTAAGGAAAGAAAAAGTGAAACTAAATATAGAAGGCTGTGTTGCTTAGTATTGACTTAGTTTAGCTGAGAAAGAGAGAGATGAGTGTGAGCAAGGATTTAGAGTTTAAAAGTAAAAGTGAAAAGGCAAAAAGAAAGTCCTTAACTTTGGGTTTGTCAAATCTAG
>NW_006921612.1:13700410-13701063 GCF_000298275.1 Orycteropus afer afer | reverse complement strand
AAAAAAAAAAGATAATACTGAAATAATTTGAAGAAATAAAAGACCATGAAAATTTGTCTATGCTGACTAATTAAGGGATTATCTTCCTACCCAAGCCTTTAGTTCAGGTAATCCACAAGTAACACTGTAAGGGATAGAAGATAATAAGGAAGTAAAATAATAATAATAATTTTCAGGCTTAGGTCTGTTGGTATTTTTATGAATTGAATTGTGACCACCAAAAAGATGTGCTGAAATCCTAACCTTTATATCTATGAATGGGGCATTGTTTTGAAATATGGTTTTTCTTTAGTTATTAGTTAAGTTATGAGGTCATACCAAAGTAGGATGAATCCTAATATTAATTTCTTCTGAGCAGTATCTTATAAAAAAACAGAGATACACACACAGCGAACAGACAGACAACAAGATAACAGAGGTAGATGCATTTATAAATAGTTAAGGAACATCATGAATTGCAAGAGCCACCAGAAAGTAGGAAAGTTGCATGGAACAGGTATTATCTCAAAACCCTCAGAAGGAATAGACACTACCTATCACCTGATCTCAGATTTTTGGCTTCTGAAACGGTTGTTATTATTGTTGTTATGCGCCGTTGAGTTGGACTCGACTCATAGGGACCCCTCCTTGGGTTTCCGAGGCAGTATCACTAT
>NW_006921612.1:13683112-13696237 GCF_000298275.1 Orycteropus afer afer | reverse complement strand
TATGTTTTGGAATACTTTGAGTAGAATTGGTATCACTTCTTCTCTGAATGTTTTATAGAATTCTCCAGTGAAACCATCTGGGCCAGGACTTTTTTTAGTTGGTATCTAGCAACATTTTCATGCTAGCACCATATGTATTCTATAAGACAATAGAGACTTTATAGCTGTCTTCACTTCTTTTGCAACCCTTCCCAGAATTGTTTTTGACATCTATAATTGTACCAAGCTCTCTTCAAGGCAATCTAGACTTTTACTATTGGCACCTTAAGATTCCTTCAGCTTCTACCTATTACACAATTCAAAACCACTTCCACATTTTAGGTATCTGTTAGAAGAATGCCTCACTCTTCTGATATCAAATTCTGTCTTAGTGATGGAGTGTTGTCATAACAGAAATACCTCAAGTGGATGACTGTAACAAACAGAATTTATTTTCTCACAGTTTAAAGACTAAAAGTCTGAATTCAGGGTGCCAGCTCTAGGGGGAGGCTTTTTTGTCTTTGCCAACTCTGGCAGAAAATTCTTATTGCTTCTGAGCTGGGCAGTCTTCATATGGTTTGGCATCTCTTTTCTCCCATCTCTCCTTTTCTAATCTTCTCTTTTTATATTTTGTAAGAGATTGGTTCAAGACACACCTTGCACTACTCTTGTCTCATTAACATAACAAAGACAAGCTATTTATAACACATATTTTGGGGGTATACACTTCAATCCACAACCGAGCCCAAATGCAAGCTTTGGGAAATAAATAGTATGCAAAAGCTATGTTGGTACAGTCTCCCAAACCCATTTAGATAGAACCATGGAAGATAATGGTCAAATAAGGACCTCCAGAGAGGCAGAACAAGGAGTCCTGGGGGACGGTGAACAAGGCAGCTTCCACTAGAGAGAAGAATTAGGGTTTAGTCATAAAGCTTTAGCATCCCTCATAGAAAGCAGACATTTCAACATTTGTCTGATAAGATCCTGAAAATACTATTGCTCAGGGACTACCATATGTCTTCCATTCTTTCCTTTTTCACATGGGAGTCTCATTGTGATTATCTTATTCTACCACTGGATAATAGAGGAACATGAAGTCAATAACTTATCCTTTTAGTTCATAGATTATTGTTGTTGCTGTTATGTGCCGTCGCGTCAGCCCCAACTCATAGAGACCCCTCCTTGGGTTTCTGAGGAGGTGTGACTATGGAAGTAGATTGCCCAACCTTCCTTCTGAGAAGTGGCTGGTGGGTTTGAACCGCCAGCCTTCTGGTTAGCAGTCAAGTGTCTTAGGTACTACGCTACCAGAGCTCCTAGTTCATAGATTACTTATCAGTAAAAATCATATATGGATCTGATGAACTTAACTGAGTATTACCTACAGATCATGGAATTTGGACTGAAAGCATTCACTGACAGGGAAGTCAGTTTGTCTTCATTGCAGTATGAGTAGGTGAGTTCTATTTGTCAGGATATCTTAGCCAAGGTGCCATAGAACACAGAGCCTGTGAAAAAATATATGTATTAACAATTAATATCAAAGTGGAATCTTGTTGTTGTTGTTGTTGTTATGTGCCGTCGAGTAGGACCCAACTCATAGCAACACCTCCTTGGGTTTCCAAGGTAGTATCACTACAGAAGTAGATTGCCCCATCTTCCTTCCAAGGAGTGGCTGGTGGGTTTGAACTTCCAGCCTTCTGATTAGCAGACAAGTAAGTGTCTTAGGCACTATGCTACCAAAGCTCTTTCTAAGTGGAATCTTAGAAAATCAAAACTGATTGAGAGAGAAAATAAGGGAAAGCAAATACAAGGATGTGCACTTCTGAGCCAACTACAGCTTTACAAAGAGGTACAGCTCATTATTTAATCTTGGGAGCAGTCCTTTGGAACTACTGTTTCTCAGGACAGTCTATGGGAGGAGGAAAGGCAAATGCTTCTGAATAGTTTCTTTCTACCCTCTGTCTTTAATTTTATCCTTCTGTACTCCTGGCAAGCCACTAGAGAAGCCAGAACATGAATAGGTCAGCCAGTTTGGACCTAGGTATATGTGCTAGTGCTGTGATTCTCACTGTAGCTGGCACAGTGTAAGCCAGATGCTCAACTGTATGGTTAAAAAATGGATAGTAGTGAATGTGGAAATGGTAGGAGATGATTTTCCATTACCACTGAAATAATTCCATCTTTGATGGAGAAGCAGAGAAAGCCACTGAAACCTTGGGTGGGCATGGTGGGGCATGAACTGGGTGTAATATTGTGAAGAAGAATGAACAATATTTAGAGATTGAATGACAAAGACTCATAGATCACTATGTATTGACCAACATACGTTTACTTTTTATGCTGGTCACCCAAAATGGCTCAATTCCCCAGGTTCTTTTAGAATTAGCTGTGGCTACATCATCCAGTTCTGGACAATGGTTTATTAATCAAAGTTATGTAACTTTTCTCATTTTCCTCATCTGAATGTACCTCCAAACTCTTAGAAGAGGGCAGCACTTCGAGACAAAAGGAACCTGGAATCTTAATTATTGTGTTGAGGAATATAAATCTCCTGCTAACCAATACTGAGCAATGTCATAATAAATAAATTTCATTGTCTTAAACCACTGAAATTTTGAAGTCTCTTGCTTAAGCAGTCAGTGTGTCGTGACTAATAAAACAACCACTTAACAACCTCATGTTTCTATTTGACAAGGGACAGTTTGTCTCTGAGGGAGTGGATGGCTTCAATAAAAGTGATGTCTCCTGTCCGGCCAAAGGCATTTAATTCTCACCTCTGATCTTGGTCTACTAAGTTTAGGAAAGCTTATTCATCACAACTGAATTTCTGATTAAAGCCTTTGCAAGAATACTGATCAAAAAAAGATAAAGAAAAAGATTTCCTCTTCAACTTCACTCTGGGTGAGATCAAGGGTCAAGGTCCAGCTAACTCTGTGAGGCAGTAAGAGTGAATGAGCAGTAGGCATTCATCTCACAATGCCACCTAGGATCAGGTTTTGGGAGGGCAGGTCTTACTCTTTCTCTCAAAGGCCTTACCTAAAGTCCTATTACACTCCATCAATATAATGTACATCTACTCAACCCTCATTGTGTGGGTTTTTTGCTTTTCTAATACTTTTTCTCTGAACAACATGCCTTCATTATTTGCTCCAAATAGGCTTTCCTTCCATTCACTGGCTGCATTTCAAGGTTGCTGAACCAAATACACTGACACAATTCATGATTATAACCTCAATTATTTCTCAGAAAGCATATTACCTGACCCACATCAGAATTTAAAAAAATAAATAAATAAGTGGCAGGTCAAAAGCTTTTCATAAGACACAATTTTTCTCTGGGACTGACAGCTACAATTGTCAACCAGTAGTGAGGTTGTTGGAGAGAAGACATAGGAGGCTCAGAGTCGGAAAAGTGTCCCTTATGCTTAAATTTCAGTCAGCCAGAGAAATCCATGCCTTCAGTACATGCTTAGGGAGTTTTCTGGGCATGCTCAATAGTCTTCTCTCTTGTTCTTTTGAAAATCAATCAGCTTTAAGGCAAGCAAAGTGAGCTGTGACCAACTTCCATTAGAGGCTTCTTTTTAAGATGGAATAGTTAGAAAATTGGGATGAGCTCTCAGCTCTGCAGGAGTGTCACAGGTCAACCTTCGGAAAAATGTCAGACTTTAAAAGACTAAGTCCTTCAGATTGGAAATCAATCTGAGTTATCAGATGATAAGGTCTTACCAAGGTAGTTGAATTTTTCTATGGTTCTTTAAAATACAGACTGTACCAGGCAAATATTGTTACCATTTCACCTGGCTTTCCAATTATTCCTACTAATTATTTTTTGTTTTAAAAAGAAAAAGAAAACTTATTTTCTATTCAAGGAGTCAGAAGATATATCAGTACTGAGATGGACATGAAAGTGGACATGAAGAAAATAAAGATATAGTAGTAACAGTAGTTACAACAGGGTTTCTCAAACTAGGAAAAAGAGACAGCTCACTCTGGAGATTCCTTCAATATGCCTAGGGGGACACAGTAACTATTGTAATCTATGGTATAAACTTCTTTTTGTGTTAAGACAAGTGTGAGAATATTATCAAATAAGATTCAAAAATTATATGAAGTAAAATAAAATAAAAGAGCTTAAACATTTTGAAGCTGACAATAACTACTTTGCACTCAGCTTTTAGACAGCAGTCTATGCTGGCACACACCATGGCTGGGATTAAACACTCACTTTCTCCTATTTAGAGGTTCTTCCGTGACATCAGTTAAGAAGCCCAGCTATACATCAGAATGAGTGCAGGAAAACTGTTATCTGAGGAATATTAATTGGGCTGGAGCTCTTCTACTCACCACTGGAGTGATGAAAATATAAACAAAGTGAATTTTGGAAATTAGCTATGACAATCTATCACTTAAACATCAAAAGAACCTTACTATAAAGGTATCAATTTATAGATATGGTAAATTATAGCTAGGAGCTCTGGTAGCATAGTGCCTAAGGCACTTGACTGCTCACCAGAAGATTGGCATTTCAAACCCACCAGCCACTCCTCGGAAGGAAGGTTGGGCAATCCTACTTCCATAGCAATACTGCCTCGGAAACCCAAGGAGGGGTCGCTATGAGTTGGGGCCAACTCAAGGGCAAACAACAACAACAAATTATAGCTATTTAATTTCATATCATAATTCCATAAGCACATTGCCTCAATGTACTTTATTATATTTTTATGTTAAAGAATCATATATGTCTGTAACAAACAATTCAGATCTTTAAGTCTAATACTCAATTCATGTATTCTCACCATTGATTTCCAGTATCTGGTCCTCAGTTTCCCTAACTCTAAAATGAATGAGTTGGATATGAGGTTCCAATCCAGAAAATATCTGGTTTTTCAAAGAAAAAGAAAACACTTATTTTCTATTTCAAGATGAGATACATATCAGAAATGTTATATATCCCTTGGGTCTTCATCTTGGTGCTTTGGTATTAGAATGAATGCTTGGCATCCTAATCAATATAGCTTCTAAAACCAAAACAAATGAATAAACAAAAAACCACACTATCATCAAGTGAGCCCCAGAGTGATGGTAATCCCAAGTATTACAGAATAGAAATGGTCCATGGAGCTTTCTTGGCTATAATCTTTACAGAAGCAAATTGTCAGGCTTTTCTTCTACGGTACCATTGTGTGGATTAGAACCTCCAACCTTCGGGTTAGTAGTCTGTCACAAATCATTTGTACCATCCAGGGACTTTATATAGTCTCTACATCCCACAGTTCCCTAAAGATATAGCTCCCAAATCCCTGAGGCAGTTTTTGACAAGTACCATTGGGAGCAACAATTTCATGACAGCTAAGAAGGGTGTTCTGTGGCTCAGCTTTTCTACTTGCTGACGAAGTTGATTGGAGGTTCCCTCTCCCTTTTTTAATTGCTTACTCCATTATAAAGATTTTACTTAGTGCAACGATGCCCACTCTGAGACCTCTGTGGGCCTTGTAACATTCTAACAATCTCACAAAGTCAGTAACTCAGTACTTTCATCTTGTAAATTGAAAAAAAAAAAAAAAGTGTAAAGGGTGAAAGGAAAGAAACATAGAAGGGTAAATAACTCGCCAAAACAATGCTCATGACTGATGCAATGTTCATGACCATGCTGATGACTAAGATACAAACTCAACTCTATCAAACTTAAAAAAAAAAAAAAAAGTCATTCATTGCCTTGTTGTTGGGTAGCCTTATAAGGATAGCACTGGACTCTTGTGTTGATCATAAGCTTTGACTGGCAGGTTTGAGTTTTGATGAATAAACTGTGACATAATAAAAGTGTTAATACTTTTTAAATATGGTTTAGCAGACAAAAAACACATTCCAATATCAATTCTTTGGGGAAAATGATAGCAGATCTTGTGGGTGGAAGGATTCAGGGGGCCTCCATTAAGTTGACATTGGCCATGCAAACGTCTACCAAACAACTGAATGGGAAAAACCTCATACCATAATTTATCAGAAAATGTGGGATTAAATGCTGTGATGAAACTCAATATACTAAGCATTTTGTAATAATATGAGCCTATAATTACTTGTAAAAGGAGATCTGGTGGTGCAGTGCCTAAAGCATTTGACTACTAACCAGAAGGTTAGCAATTTAAATCCACCAGCCACTCCATGGAAGGAAGACAGGGTAATTTACTTCCTTAAAGATTTATCACCTTGGTAACCCAATGGAGGTAAATGGAAGTAGCTATGAGTCAGAATAGAGTGAAATGGCAGTGGGTTTGGTTTTTTGGCTTTTTTTTTTTTTTTTTTAATAACTACTTGTGCCATCTTTCAAGCAATAATTTTGTTGCTGCATTCACACAAACTCTTTGGTACACTTACTAGTTCTCTATCATATGCTGCTGATAAATCCAGGGAATATTTATGCAGTTGGTTCCGCATTTTTGGCATTTTTCCCTTATTTTATCCCAGTTCTTCAACCATTAATTACAGAAGAAGTCAAATAAAAATAACTTAAACTCATCAAAAATAAAGTTCCAATTTCATTATTAGGCAATGTCAATGCCTAGTCCTTTGATCTCTTATGAGAAAGTTTTGATCAGAATACATCAACTTTTAAAATCATTCATCTGTGCATTCTAATAAATTTTAATAATTCCTTCTATCCCTGGAATACAACCAATTGTCTTGCTCTTTAGTCAAAATTATTTCTGGCTTAAATCTGCCCTGAGTACATTGTTCACAATCTTTGAAGAAAGATTTACAAATTGTGTTATTTTTAGACAAATAAATATATTTGGATTTTAGTTTTTGACAAAAACTTCAAAGTAGAATCTTGCTATGTGCTGTTTTAATTCAGAGAGACCACACAAAGCTAAAGAACAAACCATGGTTCTCACACAATCCTAGAAAATAATAGATTGAGGTAAAAATCACAACTAGAAAATCAGTCTTCCAAAGATCAGTGTGACATTCTTTTAGATTTATTTTTTAAAAAACCTTCCAGATTTAGAAAAATTTCTCTGTAATTAATTTTGTGCCAAAAATGTTGTAAAAATATTGGTGTCCTGCCATCCTAGTGTTACCACCTGCTAATCGCATCAGGATTCAAGGACAAGACAAGGTTAACATGCTTCCTGACCACCTAGCCCCAGGACAAAAAGAATATTTGATGATGGTCATGCTGGGACCAGAGCTGTGGTGTCATGTGGAAGTCGGCTGCCCATTCCAGTCTCCTTCCTACTAAACAGCCAATAGAATAAATACCACCTGTGGCTAATTATAACTTCAGCAGTTACATGCAGGCATGTGGTAATTACTTACTAATCGGTGCTTTTCAAAATGCTAACCAAGTACAGTATTTTTATTTCACTTGTCTCTCTGAAAAATAGATAGGAACCAAAATAAAAAAAATAAATAAATAAGAGTTCTGTTTTACTGTCTAGGAAACAGAAGCTCTCCTTTGTTCATTTGTGTGTCTGTGTGGAAAATGTGAATGTCTGTAGTTGAGAAATTTCTTTTTGTATGACTTTCTGTGTCAGCAAATACTGTGCATTATAAAATCAATTCAAGATTAAAAAAAATATATATATATATATATATAGTAATTCTGCCATATCTTATTTGCATAGTGCTAAGGCACTTGACTGCTAACCAGAAGGTTGGCATGCTACTCAAACCCACCAGCCACTCCTCGGAAGGAAGGTGTGCTAGATTGGGTTCTCTAGAGAAACACAAAAACCAGCAAAACGTATATATATATATATTGAGAGAGAGAGAGAGAGAAATTTATCTTAGGAAAATGGCTCACAAACGTATAGAAGCTGGCAAGTCCAAAGTCCCTGGAGGAAATTTCGGGCTGGCAGCAGCCTTAGCTTCTGCAAGTGCAGGGGGATGAGCAGTTCAAGGCTGGCAGGCAGTACACTGGTTGTTGACTCCAACAAAAGACGAATCCAAGATCTCCAGGCCGAGCGGTGGGCTGCTCCCTCACGGAAGTTTGTAGTCTGCACACCAGGATTCCAATCCCTCAAAGAATGTCTCTCTTTTTAGAATGTCCCTGGATATCTTGGAAGTAGGCCATACCCATAGGGAAACTCCCCCTTGGGCAGACTGGCCACCCAGAGCACAGTCCTCTGATCCCATCATGGGAACAACCACACAGAACTGGGGTCCAGCCAAGTTGACACACAGCTCCAACTATCACAGAAGGTTAGGCAATCTACTTCCATAGACATACTTTCTCAGAAACCCAAGGAGGGGTTGCTATGAGTCATAATCGACTCAATGGCAGTGAATTTTTTTTTTTTTTTTTGACCTTATATATCAGTACAATTTTTCCTTAGAATTATCAGTGCTATATTGCTTTAAGAGAGATTGTCCAGTCTTACTTCCCCAGAGTGGCTGGTGGGTTTGAATCACTAACCTTCTAGTTAGCAGTTAGATGCCTTAGGCATTGTGCTACCAGAGCTTCAAAGAGAGAATAATGGGGACAGAATTAAGAGTTTCTAAAGTAGCGCTTAGAATGCCAGTTCTTCCCTTAGAAACACAACAATCTTGAGTAAGTTATTCAATTCCCATTAACCTCAGTTTCCATATCTCTAGAACTGGTATTATTACATCATCCTTGGAGGTTACTGAAATAATTAAATGCAATATTTGAAAAGACCCTGGAATGTAGTAACACATCAATACTTGTTAACAAAACAGAAAATTTACTATTACACTCTAGCCTCCTCATACTTCCTGCTTTGGACCTTAAACACATTATAAATTTACTTTTACAATCACTAGGTCTCATCCATTATGTATACATTTTTTCTTGTTTACATCTTCTTATTCTCTAAGTGCCTCACATATTTTTAACACATACAAACATGAAAAAGTTAAAGCTCCAGCCCCAGCTAAATTGGCCTTTAAATTCAAAGCTCCCAACTAAAAATCTTGTTTGTTTCCTCCTAAAAACTTACTGTAGTATACTGATGCAACTATATATATTTATAGTATGTTGATTAAACATTAATGGCATGACTTAATTACTTTCCTAGTATCCATTGTGGTTGCTACATGTCTTTTTAGTACTTCACAATAAAGAGGCAGAGTCTATTTTTCAGTCCTAAATCTTTGACTTGCTTTGGGCAGTAGAATGAGATAGAAGTGGTGGTGACTGAGTTCTGAGACTAGATATCTGCAGGGATGTGTTTTTCCATCTGCTCTCTTGCTCCTCTGCCTTCACCATGAGAAGATTAGTGTTAGTCTTCTAGAGCACAATATATATGTTGAGCAGAGACAAGTAACCCTAGTCATCCTACCAAGACCATCCTAGATCAGCTGGCCCTCAGATGACGATCAGATAAGTGAAGGAGCCCAGTTAAGACTGGAAAAACTTCCCTTCAGCCATGTCAAAAGTGATGACATGCCCATTCATGAGCTAAATACATGTTTATTTATAGATGCCACTTAGGTTTTGTAGTGGTTTGCTATGCAACATTATTATGTCATTAGATAATTGTTACCATATTATTTAAATTAATTTTTTCATTTAATATTTCGTAGTAATCTTTCTCTATATATATAGTTGTTTTTGTTAGGTGCCATTGACTCATAGAAGCACTGTGCATAATAGAAAGAAACACTGCCCAGTCCTGCACCATCCTCACAATCTTTACTATGCTTGAGTCCATAATTGCTTCCACTGTCCACTCACTTCACTATGGAGCTTCCTCTTTTTTGTTGACCCTCTACTTTACCAAACATGATATCCTTCCCAAGGGACTGATGTCTTCTGACAGTATGATCAAAGGAGGTAAGATGAATTCTGGTTGTTCTTCCTTCTAAGGAGCATTCTTTCAAAACAGATTTGTCCATTATTCTGGCAGTTCACAGTACATTCAATATTCTGTTCCAATACAATTCCAATGCATCAATTCTTCTTTAATCTTCCTTATTCATTGTCTAGCTCTCACATGCATATGAAGTTATTAAAAATACCATGGCTTGGGTTGGCCACCCCTTAGTCTTCAAAGTAACGTCTTTGCTCTTTCACACTTCAAAGAGGTCTTTTGCAGGAGATTTGCTCAGTGCAATATGTCCGCTGATTTCTTGATTGCTGTTTCCATGGGTGTTGATTGTTGATCCAATAAAATGAAATCCCTAGCAACTTCCATCTTTTCTCTATTTGTCATTATGATGTATATTGGTCCAGTTGTAAGAATTTTTGTTTTCTTTAGGTTGAAGTGTATAATCCAAACAGAAGACTGTAATTTTGATCTTCATCAGTAAGTGCTTCTAATAGTCTTTACTTTTAGCAAGCAAGGTTGTGTCATCTACATATCACAGATTGGTAATGAGTCTTTCTCCAATCTTAATACCATGTTCTTCTTCATATAGTCCAGGTTATTAGATTATTTGTTCAACATATACATTGAATAAGTATGGTGAAAGGATATAAACCTGATGCACACCTCTCTTGATTTTAAGACAACCGGTATTCCCTTGTTCCATTTGAAACACTGCCTCATTTTATGTACATGTTCCTCATGAGCACAATGAAGTGTTTTGGAATTCCCATTCTTTGCAATGTTACCCATAATTTGTTATAATCCACACTGTTGAATGCCTTTGCATAGTCAATAAAGCATAGGTAAAAATCTTACTGCTATTCTTTGCTTGCAGGTGAGATCCATCTGACATCACAATGACATTCCTTGTTCCATATCTTCTTCTAAATCTGGTTTGAACCTCTGGGAATTCCTTGTCAATATATTGCTGCAACCATTTTTTAAATTATTTTCAGCAAACTTTTACTTGCATTCTGCTGGACCACCTTTATTGGAAGGGCCACAAATATGGATCTCTTCCAGATGATTGGCCAGGTGGCCGTCTTCCAAATTTCTTGGCATAAACTCCATCCAATTGTTGAAAACTTGGTATTCCATCAACTATTGAAGCCCTGTTTTTTTTGCCAATTTTTTCAATACAACTTGGACTTGTCCCTTCAGTTTTGTATTCTTGGTCATATACTACCTTCTGCAACATTTGAATGTTGACTAATTATTTTGGGTACTTTTGTTTTGGTATTTATTTTGTCTTCATTTGATAATTCCTACATCATTCAGTATTTTGCCTATATGAACCTTCAGTATTGCAACTAAAGATTTGATTTTTTTTTTTCAGTTCTTTCATGTTGAGAAATGCTGAGCATGTTCTTCTATTTTCATTGTCTAACTCCATGTCTTTGCACATTCCATTATAATACTTTACTTTTTCTCAAGCCACCTTTGGAATCAACTCTTTTATTTCTTCATTTTGTTTTTCCATTTCCTTCTGCTACTTGCCATTGAAGAGCAAGTTTCAGAGTCTCTCCTGACATCCATTTAGTCTCTTCTTCCTTCCCTGTCTTTTTAATGACCTTTTGTTCCTTTATGTATGACACACTTGACATCATCCTGCAACCACTCTAGTCTTCGGTTATTGGTATTCCACATGCCAAATCTTTTCTAGACATGATATTTAAATTCAAGTGGGACATAATTAAGGTTGTATTTTGGCTCTCATCAACTTGTTTTAATTTTCTTCAGCTTCAACCTGAACTTGCATATAAGCAATTGATGGTTTGTTCTACGGTCATCATTCGGCCTTGCTCTGACTAATGTTATTGTCTCTTTCTACAGATGTAGTCCATTTGATGTCTGTGTATTTCTTCTGATGAAGTCCATGTGTATAGTCACTATTTATGCTACTGAAAAAAAAAAAGGTATTTGCAATGAATAAGTCATTGGTCTTGCAAAATTCTGTCATGCAATCTCTGGTGGAATTTATTTCACCAAAGTCATAGTATTCCAGCTACCAATGGCTTCTTCTGTGTTTCTCACTTTTTATTGCAATCACCAGTAATTATCAACACATCTTGATTGCATACTTAGTCAATTTCAGACTGCTGAATTTGGTAAAAATCTTCAATTTCTTCAACTTTGGCTTTAGTACTTGATGTATGAATTTGAATAATAGTCATATTAACTGCTCTTCCATGGTGGCCTATGGATTTCATTCTATCACTGACAGGATGTACTTCAGGATAGATATTGAAATGTTCTTTTTGACCATGAATGCAATGCCATTCTTCTTCAATTTGTCACTAGTGGCATAGTAGAGCATATGATTGTCCAAATTCAAAATGGCCAACACGATTCCATTTCAGCTCACTAATGCCTAAGATAAGGAGCTCTGGTGGCATAGTGGAAGAGACATTTGGCTGCTAACTAGAAGGTCAGTGGTACAAACCCACCAGCTATTCCTAGAAAGGTATATGGAGTGATCTACTTCTGTAAAGATTTACAGCCTTGGAAACCCAAAGGGGGTCGCTATGAATCAGAATTGACTAGATGGCAGTGAGTTTGAGTTTTGAGCATTTGAATACCTAACATATTGATTTTTGACAACTTCCAATTTTTTTAGATTCATACTTCGTACATTCCATGTTCTGATTATTAATTATTGTTTGCAACTGTTTCTTCTCATTTTGAGTTGTGCCACATGAGTAAATGAATGTCCCAAAATTTTTACTCTGTCCACGTCATTAAGGTTGACTCTTTGAAGAGGCAGCTCTTTCCAAGTCATATTTTGAGTGCCTTCCAACCTGAAGGGATCGTCTTCTGGAACTATATCAGACAATGTTTCAGGGCTATTCATAAAATTCTCCAATAGTATACCAAACAATGTTTCACTGTTTTTCATAAGGTTTTCAGTGGCCATTTGTTTTTTCAGAAGTAAATGACCTGATCCTTCTTCCCATTCTGTCTGGAAATTCCCCTGAAACCAGTGCGTCATGGGGGAACCTGGTGGCATTTGAAATATTCATGGCCTAACTTTCAGCATCACTCCAAAATGTAAGCCACCACAGCAAGAAAACTGACAGACACATGCTTATTTGGTGATTCTTTTGCTAAAAGACATTTGTTGGTTTTAAATTTTATTGTGATTACAAGCAATGCTGTGGGAAATATCATTAGCCACATCTCTTTTTGTATATGTAAGTATGCTTCTCCAGGATTGCCATAAAAATGTAGCATTTTTGCCAAGAGATATATTTATTTTAATTTACATTCATATTATCATGTGGTGCTAAAACATTTACAGTTTTTTTTTTTTTTTT
>NW_006921612.1:13648819-13682507 GCF_000298275.1 Orycteropus afer afer | reverse complement strand
GAGGAGTGGCTGGTGGGTTTGAACCGCCAGCCTTCTGGTTAGCAGTCAAGTGCCTTAGGCACTATGCTACCAGAGGATCCGCCTAGTTTCTGCTTTTTGCTTGTTTTACTGAAAAGGATTTTTATATTTTTGGAGCAAGTTTAGGTTTCAAGAATAATTTTGAACAGAAAGTACACAGAGTTCTAGTACACTCATTCCCCAGCTTGCTATATAGTTTTTCATGTTGTTAACATCTTACATTACTGTAGTACATTTTCTACAAATCAATGAACTGATTTTGTTGTTATTAAGTGCCTTCAAGTCATTTCTGACTCATAGCAACCCAATCTACAATGGGATAAAACATTTCTAAATCTAATAAATCTCTTCTCAAACTCCTTATTCATTGGCCAGCTATCACACATATATGATCAATTGAAAAATACCATGTTGCGGGTCAGGTGAAAGTTAGTCCTTAAAGTGACATCTTTGTTTTTTAATATTTTCAAGAGGTTCTTTACCCCAGATTTGCTTTGTCCGCTGCTCCTTCCATGGACATTCTATATAATGAGGTAGAATGAAAGTCTTGACAACTTCAACCTTTTCTCCTTTTATCATAAGGTTACTTATCAGTCCACCTATGAGGATTTTTTTTTTTTTTTTTATGTTGAGGTGCAAGGCATACTGAAGGCTATATAGTCTTTGATCTTCATTAGTAAATGCCTCGAGTCCTCTTTCTCAGCAAGCATATCACATGAGCATATCACAGGTTCTTAATAAGTCTTCCTCCAATCTTGATGCCATGTTCTTCTTCATACAGTCCAGTTCCCCAGATTATTTGTTCAGTTGAATAAGTGTGGTGAAAGGATGCAAACCTGACTTACACTGTTCCTGATTTTAAACCACATAGCATCCCTTGTTCTATTTGGATGAATGCCTCTTGTTCAATGTAAATTTCTGCATGAACACAATTAAGTGTTTTGGAATTCCAATTTTTTGGAATGTTATCCATAATTTTTCATAATCCACAGAGTCAAATATCTTTGCATTGTCAGTAAAACACAGGTAAATATCTTCCTGGTATTCTCTTTTCAGTCAAAATCCATCTGATATCAGCAATGATATTCCTCATTCTATGTTCTCTTCTGAATCCAGGTGAAATTTCTGGAAGTTCCTTTTGGATATACTATTGCAACCATTTTTTAATTATCTTCTACAAAATTTTACTTTCATGTGACATTAATAACATTTTTCTATTATTTACACATTCTATTGGATCACTCTGTTGGATCATTTTACTTTGGAATGGATGAATCTATATTGACATAGTTTTGGTGTAATAAATTTTTACCAAAGCCTTCTTAAACAAAATATATATATATTTTTTTTTATTTTGACATATTAGAAAATAAAAGTAAATAATGGGAAATTGGCTGCAAGGATAATGGAAGTACAATTAATAGGTGTTTTTTAATACAATTTTAAGAAATGCTGATTCATGGTAAGGGTCTTTAACATGCTTTCTACAATCATTAGCATATGTATCTATGAGTAAATTACTCACATGCTAAATTACTTTCACATCTCTATTTACATTATCCATCTATTTTCTCACATTGTCCAACTTTTCCATTAGACTATATTAATCACTGTTATTTTGAATTTCTGATCTGATAATTCCCAAATCTCTATCAGATCTGAGTCTGGTTCTGATACTTCCTTCATATCTTCAGATTATGGCTTTTGTTTTTTTGTTTGTTTGTCTGTGTTTCCTTGTCATCTGTTGCTCAATCAATCATTGAGTTGATTTTGACTCTTAGCAACCCTATGTATGACAGAACAAAATGCTACCTGGTCCTGTGCCATTCTCACAAGCATTTCTATGTTTAAGTCCATTGTTTCAACCCCTGTGTCATTCCATCTTGTTGAGGGTCTGAGGGTCTTCCTCTTTTTCTCTGACCTTCTGCTTTACCAGGCATGATGCCCTTCTCCAAAAACTGGTCCCTCCTGATAACATGACCAAAGTACATGAGACAAAGACTTGATACTCTGCCTTCTCCTTAGAGAAGCTTAAGTCTTCCAGATAGATTTGCTTGTTATTCTAGCACTACATATTATATTTTATATTCTTCATGAACATCTTGATTCAAAACCATCAATTCTTTTTCAGTTTTCCTTATTCATTTTTCTGGTTTCACAAGCATATGAGGTGATTGAAAATACCATTTTGTAGCTCAGGTGCACCTTAGTCCTCAAAGTAACACTTTGTTTTACTAACACTTTAAAGAGGTGTTTTGCAGCAGACTTGCCCAATGTAACATATTGTTTAATTTCTTTACTGCTGCTTCCACAGATATCAATTGATGATCCAAGTAAAATGAAAGCCTTTAAAACCTTAATCTTTTCACCTTTTATCACTATGTTGCTCATTGGACCAGTTGTGAGAATTTTTGTTTCCTTTATGTTGAGGTTTAATCCATACTGAAGGCTGCAGTCTTTGATCTTCATTAATAGATGCTTCAAGTCCTCATTTTCAGCAAGCAAAGTTGTGTAATCTGCATATTGCAGGTTTTTAATAAGCTTTCCTGCAATCTTAATGCCACATTCTTCTTCACATAGTATGGCTTCTCAGATTATTTTCTCAGAATACAGATTGAATAAGTATGGTGAAATGATACAACCCTAAAGCACATCTTTCCTGATTTTGAAAAGTGCAGTATCCCTTTGTTCTGTTACAACATCTACCTCTTGATCTATGTACAGGTTCCACATGAGTACAATTAAGTGTTCTGGAATTCCCATTCTTCACAATGTTATCCATAATTTCTTATATGAGCTACAGAGTCAAATTCCTTTGCATAATCTATAAAGCACAAACCCAAACCAAATCCACTGCCACAGAGTCAGATCTGACTCATAGCGACCCCTCCTTGGGTTTCCGAGGCAGTATCACTACGGAAGTAGATTGTCCAACCTTCCTTCCGAGGAGTGGCTGGTGGGTTTGAACTACAAACCTTCTGGTTAGCAGTCAAATGCTTTAGGCATTATACCACCGAGCTCCTCTATAAAACAGAGCTAAGCATTTTTTATATATATTTTTTTGGTATGGTCTGCTTTCAACCAAGAAACATCTTACCTTTTAGTATGCCTCCTAAATTTGTATTGATAGGTGGCAGAATGTATCAGGTAATGTAACTGACTTAAATGTTCCTGTAGTGTGAAGCTTTGTATTTCTAGCAAAAAATTAGACTATGTTTCCAAAACCAAAGTCACTACCGTTGAGTCAATTTGACTCATAGTGACCCCTCCTTGGGTTTCCAAGGCAGTATCTCTATGGAAATAGATTGCCCAATCTTCCTTCTGAGGAGTGGCTGGTGAGTTTGAACCACCAGCCTTTCGTCTAGTGGTCAGATACCTTAGGCACTATGCCACCAGAGCTCATAGTAGACTATATTTACTACTTGTATTTTTATGTGGTAGACACTAAAATTTCCTCTACTCCCCCTGCTTTGGTCTCCCCTATAGTCTTTGAATTTCTTTGGAGGTTCCTTCTTAAATAGAGTCTGAGCATTATTTTTCTTTCAGTTATAAACCCTTTTGTATTATTATGGAGTCCTATTGATTTGGTGGTGATAAAGTATGGATAAAGAGAGGATTCATTCTATACTTTCATGATTAATCTCAGTGTTTTAGTGAGCTTGTGTCCCTGGATTGTTATCTTTACAAGCACTTCTCATTACTACCCCTCTTTGCCTCACCCCCACTTAGGTGAGACAGGAGATCTAGGTAAGTTCAGAATTCAGTATCTAGTTTACTCCAGGTCATTAGATTCTGAAAAAAACTAAATTTGTTTGTTGTTTTTCTTGTTAGTTGCTGTAGAGTCAGTTCTGATTCATAATGACCCTATGTATGGCTGCCCTGCATTGCCCTGCCCTGCGCCATCCTCACAATCCTTGCCGTGCTTGATGCCATTGTTGCATCCACTGTCAATCCATCTCATTGAGGGTCTTCCCCTTTTCAATGACTCCTTATTTACCAGTCAGATATCCTTCTACAAGGACTGGTCACTCCTGATAACATGGCCAAAGTAAGTGAGACAAAGTCTGGGCATTCACCTTTTTAAGAAGCATTTTGGCTGTATCTCTTCCAGGACAGATTTGTTCATTCTTTTGACAGCTCATGGTATTTTCAGTATTCTTCACCAACACTGCAATTAAAAGGCATCAACTTTTCTTTGGTCTTCCTCATTCATTGTCCAGAGTTCACATGCATATATAAACAATCAAAAATACCATGGCTTGGGTTAAGTATACCTTAGTCTTCAAAGTGACATCTTTGCACTTTACCATTTTAAATAATTTTTTTTTTTTTTCAGCAGATTTTCCAATGCAATATGATGTCTGATTTCTTGACTGTTGCTTCCTTGGGAGTTGAGTGTGGATCCAAGTAAAATGAAATCTCTGACTACTTCAATCTTTTCTCCATTTATTGTGATGTTGGTTATTGGTTCAGTTGTGAGGATTTTTGTTTTCTTTATGTTCAGGTACAATCCATATTGAAGACTGTAGTCCTGATAACCCAAATGATGGCATAGGGGTTAGGTGCTTGGCTGTTAACCAAAAAGTCAATAATTCAAACCCAGGAGCCTCTCCTGAGAGGAAAGTTGTGGCAATCTGATTCCACAAAAATGTACAGCCGTAGAAATCTTGTGGTGTAATTCTACTCTGTCCTACAAGATCTCTGTGAATTGGATTCAACTCAATGGCAATGGTTTGCTTTTTTTTTTTTTTTCTTTTTTGGTGTAGATAAAATATCATTTACCTCACTCTGCATTCAAGATTTTTCCTTTAACGTTGTTGTGAGAAATTGGACTATAATATGTCTTGATGTGGATATTTTTTTGAATGTATCCAATTTTTGAGTTTGCTCAGTACTTGAATTTGCAGGTTTATGTTGTTTGTCAAATTTGGGAAGTTTGCATTCATGATTTTTTTTTTCCTTAAGTATATATTCAGCCCTTCCATCTTTCTCCTGTTCTTCTTGAACTTCAGTGACATAAATGTTAGATCTTTTATGTTAGTCCTTTTAATTTTTTTTCACCCTATTATTTCTTTATCAGATTGGGTAACTTCTATTATTATATCTTCCCATTCATAGATTCTTTCCTCTGTCCTCTACATTCTACTCTTGAGCCCATATATTCAGTGGCTGTTTTTCAGATACTGCATTTTTTACTTCTAACAGTTCCATTTGGTTCTTATTTACATCTTCTATTTTTTTCTGAGATTTTCTACTGTTTTTTATATCTGTCTCAAGCATGGTCAGAATAACTCACTAAAGTATTTTATCATGTCTACTTTAGAATCATTATCAGATAGTTCTAACTTCTCTGTCATTTTGATGTTGGCATCTATTATTTGTTGTGTTTTTTTTTTTTTTTTTTCAATCAATGTTAGATTTTCCTGGTTCTTGTGTAGGATAAATTTTCCTATTGAACACTGAACATTTGGGGTATCAGGTTTTGAGACTCTGGATCTTATTCTAGCATTGTCTTAGCTGGCTTGCTTAGAGGCTACCGTCTAGAGTGTGAGAGATGCCACATATGAGAAGTTGGGTAGAAGAAATCCAGGTTCCCTGTTTGGCCTCCATTGACACCCAAAGAGAGTTGGATTCTTCTTACTTCTGGGCAGTGATGGGAGCACCACTTTTTCACTAGACCTCTGCTGATACCTCCTTGGATAGGAGGGAAATAATACCAGACACTGAATGGTAGATCGTTGGACATATTCTCTTGGGTAGTGTGAAATACTCATGACTCCAGAAGTGAGGAGAAGAGTACTTTATTATTACCAGATGAAGTGAAAATACAGGCTCTCTCTCTGTCCCCATAGGTGTTTCCACTGACAACATGGTATGTTAGGGGGACAGAGATGCCCTTACTGCCCAGAGGGTGAAAAAGCTAGCTCCCTACTTGATCTTCTCTGACAGTACATCAGAGGCAGTAGTTGAAACACTTTATTACAGCCTAATGAGTGTAGAACTCTAAGCTCCCCTCTCAGCCTTTACTGGCATGGGTAAAGTTGTAAGTACATTTTTTTTTTTTTTCCCCTGGTGTTTATCTAAGTGGAGAAGTTATTGTTTTTATGTTTTCTTTCCTGGGCTGTCTCTTTCCTGTACCTTTGGCTAGAAAGAGTTGGCATTTATTTTTCCTTTGCACTCATTGATATTTCCATACTGTTTATTTCTTTTATATCATTTCTGTTTTTAATCTCTCTAAGTCTGGTGCACATGAGGCAAAATGAAAACTAAGACTCTCATAACCATGTCATCTTTTGGGTCCTAAGCCCTAATGGTGTACACTATTTTTTCCACATTTTGGTCTTATGTTTGTCTTACATATAAAGTCTACTGTACTTAATTTTACTAAAAAGTAGTAATAGGAAATATAATGTTTACTCCAGAAATTTTGTCTTCACTGAAGTAAAATCCCCATGTTATTGTTTTAGCCCAAATGGAGATGAAAATAAAGTTTTGAAATACACAAAATGGCAAATTAGGTATGTTGGTTACTTAATAGTATCTTATTACTATATTTATTGACAATATAAAAAATATTGAAATGCTACAATTGGCCATTAAATACAAAGATTTTATAAAATAGCAAATCTTAGAAAGAAAATTTCAAATCTTCTAAGGAAAACATTATTTTATTAATGTGTTATTTTAAGATATTGAAATAAGAAATGGAAAGAGCAATAAAGCCTCAAATTGATCTCAATACTATTCTCTCAAGGTATTTATCAAGTATTCTGTTTTAAATAACTCAGATTTTTGAATGCTCCATTTGAGATCCAAAGAAAGTGGATCACAACACAGTGATTCACATAATTATTCAATATGATTTAGAATCAGTGCTGACTCACTGATTTCACTGCTTTTATGTATTTATTTTTCATCATTGTGTGTTTAAATTTGTTTGCAAAAAGAGGCCAAAAGTCTATGAAAGTAGAAGATAATGAGATACACTTCCACTCACCAGCCACTGGTATCTCCAAATACATCATTCTAACTAAAACTATTTTTAAAAAATGACATATAGCGTTTGAATACATCTTACTGTTCTTTAGCATTCACCCAAAATAATAAGAAATATAAACATATATTAAAATAGGAAAACATAGAATTAACCCTTGATACACTTATGTAAATTTTTACATTTTTCCTGTATTTTACAATCTCTTAGAACACAACATATATATATATGTATGTATATGTATATATATATATATATATATATATATGTATATGTGTGCATACATATATATATATGCACACACATACATATATTATTTTCAATTATTTAAGAACTACTCTCATACTCTGTTTTTGGGGAGTGTAATAGTATAAGATTCTCAGAAAGCAGTATGGTCATATTTTCAATCTTACACATATAGTTGCAGTTCTAAGAATCAAGTCTATGAAACAATTCATAAGTACAGTAAAGGAAGTATGTATGTGAAGTTGTTAATTATAGTGTTAGATATGTAACAGTAGGTTAAATTCAAACCATCTTCTTTCGTACAAGTGAAGCCTCTAAAATAGAGCGCAAACTCATAGGAGCCAAGTATAACCCCATCCAGATGTTGACTGTTTAACTTTCCATTCAGGTCTCCTTTTCTCAGGCAAATTGGCTATTTGGCCTAGGCCAGGTTCTTTTGTAATATACTGTCTCAAAAGAGGGTTATTTTTCTTCCAAATATTTATATTTGGTTATATGTGATTGTTTGTTTATTGACTGTATCCACCACTAGACCATAAACTCCACAATGGCAATGTCCTTGATTAAATATTTTGCATGTGTTGTATGTACTTTTTCCCACTTTTGATGGTGAGTCCTTTATATCATTTTTACTGTTAAAGGAAATTAATTTCATAATTAAGATGTAGAGCCAGGATGTAGAATCAATCCCAGTCCCACTGAGATTCAAACTTTGTGATATGAGATATGAATCTTTTTTTTTTTTTACTAAATGACAACCCAGTTGCTGGGATATCATTTCTACCCTTATTATTTACGTACTTTCTTTTTGTTTTCTTTTCCCCACCAAAGGCTTAATTTTCCTAGCTGTACCCAACTTTTCTCTGAATGGGGCTTTACTGTGGTTTGTACCAACAGTTTCCTATAATCTACCTCTGAAACCATATAGAGGCAGAACAAGTTCCCTGAGAAGGAAGAGCTTTACTCCTCCTCTCAGCACTACATGTTGGGTTGAAGTCCAGAAAGACACTGGGCCCATTGACTTGGATATGTGGATGTAAGATGGAATTTACTGTTGATTGTGGAAGGTAATTTTCCTAAGTATGCTGAATATTTTAACTTGCTGAAGAGTTCTGTGAGCTGAAGACTTCTGTGGCGTTGAAATAGAAATCTTAGTTAAAATGTTAGTTATGACTGCTTATTGGATGTCACGTTCAGTGACAAGTGCTTTGCATTAATATTGCATTTAACATTACAACAAACACAAAAAAGAGTTATTATTGTTATTTTCATTTTATAGATGAGGAAACTCCATACAGCTAAGGTAAGTATCTTATCCAAGGTCATCTAGCTAGTAAAGTTACAGTAGTCACATGTTAGCTGCTATTGAGTCAGCCCCTGACTCATAGCAAATCATGCACAATGCCACAGTGCTCAGTTCTGGACTATCCCTATGATCAGTTATAGATCAGACTGTTGTGATCCATAAAATTTTAATTTATTGATTTTTCAAAAGTAGATCACCAGGCCTTTCTTCCTAGACCATCTTAGAATTAGGATATGTCTAACACCAATATCTGTGAGTTTAGGATCTAAATTTTTCTACCTTCCAGTCATGGTGCCACATATCAGTCCCCAGATCATTTTGATCCATGAGTTTTCAAGACAAGTCCTTATGACTCAACATGGGAACTCACAGAGAACAGAAGTAAACTCTTTTGCAAAGAAGAGAAACCACAAATTAGAGAAGCTCAATCTTGGACTGCAATTTCCCTGAGAGCACGGACAATGTTCTGTTTGTACCTGGCAGCTATCACAGAACCTCGTGCTGAAAAAGCACTTGTTAAATAAATTGAATGAGTGAAGCCTGATTCCTGCATGCAGATTTCAGCTCCAGCAAAAGCTGAAATCCTTGGGGTGTCTGCACTGTTTTCTTTTGTTTATTTATTTATTTTTTTAATACTCTTTATGTTGAATGGGAAATTCTAGGCCCAGAGGCCAAAGGTCTGTGCAATAGTCCTGCATCTGCTCTACCTATCTATATTTCCCTTATCTTTATCCTGCTGACCAATACACATAAGACACAGGCCCCCAGACAGCAACTAGTAGCATTGTCATGTCAGATTGAAGATGCTTTTGGGGTCCTTTCTCTAAACCCAGCTCCTTTTGAACAGAAATGACAAAGGCTTCATAGACCTTAAATCATAGAAGTAGCTCCAGGGAGTGGTAACAAAAATAATGCTTTAATACAAGCATACTTTCCAAACAGTGTGCAGCTTGAGTATTCTCAGAACAGCAGGAGAAAGAATACATGAATGTAAAAGAGTGCCACCACAGCCTTCAGAAAATGTAGCTATAAGAGTTAATGAGTTGGTGTCTGACTGCCGGGGGCCCAGAATGCTAATTACCCACAAAACCTATCACCACCCCCAAAATCCTCACAAAGTCACTGATGCCATGGTTAAACACAGGTATCTGACAATTCCACAGTCACTTTCTCTGTCTTGTCAGCCTTGTCCAGAAAAATCACTGACTCCAAAGCTTCCACAGATTGAAAGACCTGTTTGTTATTGGGGGCCTTTCTGGGGCAAAGCACCTGGAAATTCTATGAAAAGGGGCCTTTGGTATTCAGTGTTTTCTATGTGGTCCAGGCTTGCATGCTTCTGCATGCCTGGGGAGAAATGTGGTGTGCCGCTAGGTGCTGGAGCAAATCACATCATGAATATCTTTATACCAGAGCCTATTTATGCCTTTGCTTATAGCCCAGCAGGATCTCTACAGCTCTTGGAACTTTTGGGTTAAAAATTCTGCTTAGTGAAAATATGGGCTGCAACTCCAGGTCCCAAGACACTTTCCAACAATATAATGCTTTTGCTCCCCCGCTCATCAAACTGAATTGGCAAATGGAAGCAAATGCAGAATATCAGAGAAGGACAAGAATAGATGTTCTCATGGATCTATTTTACCCAAGTGTTTAATCAACCAAAGCTTCCCAATCTGGGTCAGTGCAGACCTATTGCAGGGCTAGTAATTAAGACCTGGTGTGTATTTCAGGTTCCTTTTAAGCAAAGCAACTATGGTTCTCCCTCTCCAGTGGGATGTGCTACTCTCCTTTCCCAGACCATTCATTCGTTAATTCACCTATTCAACAAACAATTATTGAATGCCTTCTAGGTGCCAGACACTGTTCCAAGGTCTTAGGATACATCACTGAACTATACAGTCAAAGGAAGGAGTACTGAATATCTGACCTCAGGAAAATCACATTGTTGTTGTTAGGTGCCATCATGTTCTCTCCAAGTCATAGTGACCTTATGTAGAACAGAACAAACCACTGCCCAATCCTGCGCCAGCCTCACAATCCTTGCTATACCTGAACCCATAGTTGCAGCCACTGTGTCAATTCATTTCATTGAGAACCTTCCTCTTTTTCTTTGACCCTTCACTGTCCCAATCATGATATCATTCTCCAGAGAATGGTGTCTTCTGACAACATGACCCAAGTAGGTGAGTTGAAGCCTGGCCATTTTCACCTCCAATGACCATTCTGGCCACACTTTCTGCAGGACAGATCTGTTAGTTCCTTTAGCAGTCCATGGCACTCTCAGTATTCTTTGCCAACACCACAACTCAAAAGCATCATCTCTAATTCGGTCTTCCTTATTTATTTTCTAGCTCTCACATGCATATGAGGCAATTGAAAATATCATTTTCTAATAGTAATGAGTAAAGGAGGAGACAGGCAATAGGTAATATACATAATTTTTAAGAAATCAATGAAATGGGTTATTGAAAGTTAATGTGTACTATGCTTCAAAAAGGAGAGAAAGTAAATGAGAGATTGCAAGAAGTGTAAGGGGCTGTCAGAATGTGTGAAAGTAAAGCAGAGGGGGGTTGGAAGCATGTTTTAAAGCCTAAAGTAGCTTTGACTCACCTTCAATGAATGGGTAAACGCAGTACAGTTAAAGGTCCAGGATAAGCCATTGAAATAAAACAAAACAAACTCACTGTCATTTGAGACTCATGGAGACGCCTCCTTGGGTTTCAAAGGCGGTATGGCTATAACAATTACTTTATGAGGTTAAGCTTGTTTGTGTGGTGGTAAAAGAAACAAAACAACAACAAAATACACAAAGAAAAATATGGACCTAAAGTCAATTCAATGAGACAAAGAATGAAGCCAAAGAAAAGCAGTTCTTTAGCAGAGTCATGCCCAATGGGGGTCTGGGTATACTAAGAGGAAGGGAAATGAAGCTGAAGCCAAGAAAATATATTTGCTACTGAAATATTGAGGTTAAAACAAGATACAAAAAGCTTTAACTTGTATTGTTGTTGTTGTTATGTGCCGTCAAGTCGTACTCGACTCATAGCGACCCCTCCTTGGATTTCCAAGGCAATATCAGTACAGAAGTAGATTGCCCAACCTTCCTTCCAAGGAGTGGCTGGTGGGTTTGAACTGTCAGCCTTCTGGTTAGCAGTCAAGTGCCTTAGTCACTACATTACTAGAGCTTAACTTGTATTGGAACATCTCAAATTGCAATTTCTTCATACTGAAAATACATCCTGATCACTGGATTTTTGTTAGGACATTTACTTATTTTATTATTTACTTTTAAGCATAAGATGATGTTCTGTGCTAAAAAATTTACCATTATTAGGTATTTTATGCCTTTTTGTTTCTAAACAAATTTTCATCTTAGTCCAATCAACAAAGTGGTACCATAAGTGATACTTTGAAGTTATACTATTTTGATTTGAACTTTGGTAATTATTTGCATTAGTGTTATGGGTTGATTTATGTCTCCCAAAAATATGTATTGGAATACTAACCTCTATACAGTACATGTGAATGTAATCCTATTTGGAAATAGAGTTCTCTTTGTTATGTTAATGATGTCTTATGTGCCCTAAACCTAATCACTTCTGAGTTATAAAAAAATTAAATAAATAAATTAAGCACAAATGAGAAGGAGGGTTAAGGAGAACAGGTAGATACCACCTGAAGATTCCAATGAACTGGGGAACTCTGAGGCTATAGAAACTGAAAACAACAAAGGTCAGACCTTCCCCCCAAGTTATCAACAGAGAGAAAGCCTTCCTTTCTAGCCAGTACCCCGAATTGAACTTCTAGCTCCTGAACTATGAGAAAATAAATATCTAGTCTTTAAAGCCACCTACGTGTGATACTTCTTTAAAAGTAGCATTAGAAAAGTGTAACACTTTGCAAACTTAGGAAAGTTTTGAAACTAAAAATATAAAATTTTGAGAGAGAAAATTTATGAGGACTACGTAATAAGGATCAATGGAATGCAAAGCAATAATTTAAAAGACTGTTTATTAAAGACAATAAAATATTTAACAATAATTGAAATATTTAACCAGTGTATATTAGTTGAATAAATTATTATGTATCTGTATCTGCTTACCAAATTTAAAAATAGTGAAGTAGAATACAAATTATTAATATGAAAAATGTAGATGTTATTAGTTTAAAAGTATGTACAAAAGAAGTATGTGTACTTGTACTATCTGATTAAAAAATAAAGATACAAGTGTGCATTCAGAAGAATATTAGAAAGCACTATATTAAAACATTGATAGAGGCTATTGATAAATTGTGACATCCTGGTTATTTTCTGAGTACTTTCACTTATTTTTCAAGTTTTTAATGCACAGGTGCTACTTTTGTTAGCAGAGAATAAATAAACATAGTTTTTAGGAAACATTTTCATAATTTAAACTCATTTTATGATAGTTAATACATGAATCTGATAATTATGACCAAAATCTCAGCAAGATTCAAGATATATGGAAAGAAAAACACACAGAAGAGAACCAAACTTCTAAGTATCCCATATGGACCAGAGAATGTGCTCAGGAGAAAAGATATACAAATGTGGGTTTACTCAGTCCAATTTTCTTTATTCAAGAGTAAAATGTTCCCTTCCCAGTTGCTATATGAACTGGGCTTGAACACCAGGGCTGTCAAATTTTCTTTCTTTTCTTTTTTTTAATTGTTTTCCAGAGTTTTTAATTGCTAGCAACAGGAAGTATCATCTAATACAAATTTCATCCATTGCTCCCAGATTTATCTTTTAAATTCATGATTTAGAAAGAAATTTTCCTGAAAATATCCTGGAGGCCAGCTTGCAATCACTATGTCAACAGTGGAGGCTTCAAAGAATCCTATCCTGCCTGGAAGAAGGGAAAGCAGAGAGACGGCTAGATGTATAGAGATTAGCCTTTGCTGTAGATTGAGAAATAAGTCATAAAAAATTATTAAACTATCTAAAGACCTTACATGATTGAGAATATATAGGAATGATGCATTTATTCAGCTTTCAGGTAAAGTTGTGCAAACCAAATCTTTAAACTAATTTTTTTAGCCTATTCTTCCTTCAAGTGTATGTAGGCAAAAGAAAATAAGTATCTTTTGTATAATTATATTTTAATCCTTTCTAGATAATCTTTAGTTATGAAATATCATCTTATATTTTAACTTCCAAGGAAACTGAAAATATAGGATAAAATAATAGAATTTTCAAGCTGGAAAAAATTTCTAAAAACCAACCTGTTGGTCCTATTTTTTTTTTTTTTTTTCAGGAAAAAAGAAAGAGAAAGAGATTCATGGAGTGTCTCAAAGTTTCACATAAAGTAAATAGTAGAATTAAGATCATATTTCCTTTTTTTAGTTTACAACTTTTTTCCTTGACATCCATTTTTTTTGTTTAAAAGCTACCCAATGGTGCAGAAATAAATTTCCCTAGCTCCTATGTGCTTGCTTCTCTAATGCAAATGCATTAAAATTATATCAGCAAACATTATTGATTTAACTTTCTGGTGAGATTTTCAATGTCAAACAAATGAACAAAAATCAACAAGTCAATGTCAAAAATGGAAAGCAATCTGATTGTATAAATAAGTGGGTGATCATCATAAACACACTTCAAGCAATTGCTCTCAAATTCTCTACCTGTTACATATTTATGGTATGTAACACCCAAGGAAATGTGATCTCATATGGCAAGAGACCCATCCTTTTATTTCCTCATCACCAGAGTTTTTTTTTCTCGTTCATAATTCATAAGTGGTCTCAAAGGATAGAAGAAATCAAAATGATCAGGTGTTTGAATCTTAGGATTCAGGATATGATTGGGTGAATTGCATGAGGTATCTGTGTAGTGTTTAGATTCAGAGAGCCATAATAAAAGCACATCCAAGGAGCAATGTAGAGGCACAAAATAGAGATTTTTTTAATCATCCAGTGATGAGCACATATGCTGGAATACAACACGAATAAGAAAATGGGGAAACTTTGGAAGAGAACAAGAATATTTAAGAGTAAAAGTGGGAGAGGTTATGAGTTTTTAGGCAAACAAGGCCAGAGATAATCTGTTTTTCCTTGCATGCTAGATGGACATATATAGATGGAGAAACCTGGATTAAAGAAAACACCCAGTGAGGCAATACTTTCCTCATTTTTGTATCCCTTGTTCCTTCAACCCAAAGTCCCTAGTCTCATGCCTTCAAAGAAATAAGAGTGTCTATTTATGATATTTTTAATTAATTAGTAGTTATTTAGTCGATAATTCATTTATCCAGAAGTATGACACAGTTTATATTAATTAACACACACTCCATGTCTTTTAATACATTCTGAAAACCCAACATAGGCTTTACACATGAAATTATAAAACTGTCATATAATTAAGGGCATTTAAATGATGTTTTCATGGTGCAAATTGTTAACACATTTGGCTGCTAAGTAAAAGATTGGAAGTGCAGCAGCATCTCAGAGTAAAAATAAATAAATACTCCCAAAAAATCAGCCATTAAAAATCCTACGGAGCATAATTTTACTCGGACACTCATTGGGTCACTATGAGTCAGAATAGAATCAAGGATAATTTTTTAAAATGTTATTTCCAACACTTGACTCTCAAGTTGTCATTGTGTGGTGGTCTGTGAGATGCTATAATACTAGGTTCTATGCTACTGGTATTTCAAATGCCAGTAGAGTCACCCATGATAGACAGATTTAAGCAGGGCTTCCAGACTAAGGTAGACAAGAAATGACTTGCTATTTACTTCTGAAAAATTGTCAGTAAAAAAATTTCTGTGGTTACAATAGAATAATGTCCTATATTGTGCTAAGAGATGAGCCCTGTAGGCTTCAAAATACACAGTGGTTGCAACAATGAACTCATTGTTGGACAAGACAGCATTTAGTTCTGTTGTACATGGGGTTGCTGAAAGTCAGAGCTGACTTGGCTGCAAGTAACAAATACAACAATAACAATTATTTAGTCCAAATTCTTTGAGTTATACATGTGGAGACTGAGACTCAAAGAGATAAAATTCATTTCCCTAAATCTCTTATGAGTCAAAAATTGTTATCAGCTTCTTAATCACAAAGAGGCTACTTATAATATAACTAACAGGTACCTACTCAATGATTTAACTTGCTGTGCTATTCATTAAGAATACACTTGCTTAGAAATATATCTATCTATACATCCATGGTCAGCTGATCTTTGAGAAAGGGCTAAACCCCATTAAGTGGGTGAAAGATAACATATTTAACAAATGATGCTGGCAAAATTGAATATCCACTTGTAGAAAAATGGGACAATATCCATACCTCACACCATGCACAAAAAATGAAATCAAAATGGATCAAAGACCTAAATGTAAAACTCAAAACTAAAAGTTCAACAAACATAAAATAGGGAAAAATCTTGAGGCCCTAATTTGTGGCATAAATAAATTATTAAATGTAACCCAAAGTGCAAAAAATGCAGAAAATAAACTAGATGACTAGGGCTTTTTAAAAATCTCTAAAATTTATGTTGCTGCTGTTTTTGCTGTTAGGTGCCATCAAGTTGGATGTGACTCAGTGACCTTATGTACCACAGAACAAAACACTGCCCATTCCTGTGCCAGCCTCATGATTCTTGCTATACCTGAGCTTATCATTGCAGCCACTGTTTCCACTCATCTCATTGAGGGCCTTCCCCTTCTTCATTGACCCTCTAATTTACCAAGCATGATATCCTTCTCCAGGAAATGGTCCCTTCTGACAAGATGACCCAAGTAGGTGAGGCAAAATCTGGCCATTCTAGTTTCCAAGGAGCATTCTGGCTGCATTTCTCACAGGACAGTTTTGTTAGTTGAACAAAACTAGTCCTGGAAGTTAGTTGGACTAAGTATGGTACTTTCAGTATTCTTCACCAACACCACAACTCAAAAGTATCAACTCTTCTCTAGTCTTCTTTATTCATTGTCCAGCTTTCACATGCATATGAGATAATTGAAAATACCATGTCTTCAAAAAGACATCTTTTCTCTTTAGCACTCAAAAGAGGTTTTTTGCAGCTGATTTGCCCAGTGCAATGCTTCATCTGATGTCTTGACTAGTGCTTCCATTGGTGTTGTTTGTGAAACCAAGTAATACGAAATCTCTGACAACTTCAATCTTTTCTCTATTTATTGTGATTCTGCTTATTGGTCCAGTTGTGAGGATTTTTGCTTTCTTTATGTTGAGATGTAATTCATACTGCAGACTGTAGTCTTCAGTCTTCATCAGTAACTGCTTCAAGTCATCCTTACTTTCAGCAAGCAAAGTTGTGTTGTCTGCATAAGACTTCCTCTATTCCTGATGCTACGTTCTTCTTCATAGAAATACCTCAACATCAAAAAGACAAACACTCTAACTCAAAAATGGGCAGGGAACAGGAATAGACCCTTCATCTAAGAAGATAATCACATAGCCA
Organism: Orycteropus afer afer; assembly: GCF_000298275.1. NCBI lineage: Eukaryota > Metazoa > Chordata > Mammalia > Tubulidentata > Orycteropodidae > Orycteropus > Orycteropus afer. The sequence continues at coordinate 13,665,497 of NW_006921612.1, read as the reverse complement.
ACAAACATATGAAGGAAAGCTCATGATCATTAGCCAATAGAGAGATACAAATTTAAAAAAAAAAAAAAAAAGTGAGATATCATTTCACCCCAGTAATAATAGCAAAGTTCAATAAGACAGAAAAATGCTAGTGAGGGTGTGGAGAGATTGGAACTGTCATACACTGCTAGTAGCATTTAAAAATGGTACAACCACTGTTGAAAAAGGTATGTGCTTATTTAAAAAGTTGGAAATAGAAATACCATTTGATCCAGCATTCCCACCACTAGGATGTGTCCTGAAGAGGTGAGATCCAAGACAGAAATAGATATATGCACACTCATATTTATCTCAGCAGTATTCACGATAGCAAAGAAATGGAAACAACCTAAGTGTTCATTAACAGATGAATGGGTAACCAAACTATGATATAAACATACAACTGAATATTATGCAACATTAAAAGATAATGAAGAATCCACAAATAATCACATAATGTGGACGAACTTGGAAGACATCATTCTAAGTGAAATAAGTCAGTCAAAAAACAAAAAATTCACTGCCAGAGTATCACTAGGGAAGTTGATTGTCCAATCTTCCTTCCAAAGAGTCATTTGGGTTTGAATCCCCATCCTTCTGGTTAACAATCTAATGCCTTAGGCACTATACCACCAGTGCTCCCATGTCAGTCACAGAACGATAAATATTGTATGAGTCCTTTGTTATACAAAGTCAATGAAAAGTTTATACGGGAAATGAAATTTACTTTGTTTGTTACCAGGAATGGGAGGAGAGTAGAGGGAAAAGTTCTGCTAGTTAAAACATATGTACTGATATGGGTGGAGGGAAAGGCAATATAACAAAACAGATGCAAATAGTATCACATAAACAATACTGCATTGTCATTAATAGCAAACACTAGTCTACAGGCATATATGCATATATGCGAACCAGAATATGCCCATGACCACAGATGATTTAGGCTGATGATATAATGATGTACATATTTGTATGCACTAAAAAAAAAAAAAAAAAAATCCATATAATCCATATATATCATGGAATTAATAGGGGCAAGGTTGGGGTAGCTTCTTAGCCATAACCTAGCACCTTGATGAAGTGAATCACCAGGCCTGTGGGCTTGGGATCATGGTGTCCAGGGACATCAAGCTTAATGGGTACAACATACTACACAAAACATTGTTCTACATCATACTTGGGTGAGTAACAACTGGGGTTTAAAAAAGATTATGAGTAGCCATCTAAAATTCAACAATTGGTCTCTTCTCACACACAGCAAAGAAGAGTGAAGAAATCAAAGACATATGGAAATAATTAGTCCAAGGGATTAACCAACCACAAGAACCTCAGTCTACATGACCTTGAGACCAGAAGAACTGAATGGTACCTGACTAGCAATGCCAACCACTGGGAAAGGGATCAAAATTGAAGATATGGAATAAAGTGAAAGGAAACGTGTAGAACAAAGTTCAAAAACATAACAATGACCAGAATTGGTGGTCAGATAGAGACTAGGGAAACCCCCAAGATGATGATCCTGGGTGACTCTCAGGCCTGGAATTGGACTCACTCCTATGGGTTAGCTCTCAGCCAAATAATAGAAAGGTCTATGAGCTGACATCTACTCCAGAGAGATACACCCCTTAAAACAGTCAACCATGAGAGATCAGAAGGCCATCATTTGCATAGGGGGAAAGCTAGCCAGATAGGAATTATAGGTAAAAAGAACACAGGGAGTGGGTAACCACAAGAAGATGCGAGGAGAGCTGTTCCATTGTGGGGATTGCAATTGATTGTTGTTGCTGTTATGTGCCATTGAGCCATCTCCAACTCATAGCGACCTTATGTACAACAGAATGAAACACTACCCAGTCCTGTGCCAGTCTCATGATCCCTACCTGTGGCTGCAGGACCATGGTCTTCAGGGACATGAAACTTAATAGCCACAACATAGTACACAAAAACATTGTTCTACATCATGCTTTGGTGAGTAACAACTGAGGTCTTAAATGCTTAGGAGCAGCCATCTAAGATGCAACTACTTGTCTCTTATACACAGCAAAGAAGAATGAAGAAATCAAAGACATGTGGAAATAATTAGTCCAAGAGACTAATGGACCAGGAGAACCTCAGCCCACATGACCTTGAGACCAGAAGAACTAAATGATGCTTGATTAACAATAACAACCACTGGGAAAGGGGTCAAAATTGAAGATCCTGACCCCATCACTTCAGCCACTGTGCCAATCCATCTTGTTGAGAGCCTTTCCCTCTTTTGCTGACACTCCACTTTACCAAGCATGACATCCTTCTCCAGAGAATGGTCCCTTCTGACAACATGACCAAAGTTGGTGAGACAAAGTCTGGCCATTTTTACTTCCAAGGAGCATTCTAGATGCACTTCTGGGACAGATTTGTTAGTTCTTTTAGTAGTCCATGGTACTTTGAGCATTCTTTGACAACACCACAATTTAAAAGCATCAACTCTTCTTTGGTCTTCCTTAGTCATTGTCCATCTCTCACATGCATATGAGGCAATTGAAAATACCATGTGTTGGGTTAGGTGTATCTTAGTCTTCAAGGTGATATTTTTGTTCTTTAGCACTTGAAAGAGGTCTTTTGCAATAGATTTGCCCAATGCAATACATCTTTTGATATCTTGACTGCTGCTTCCATTGGCATTGATTGTACAACCAAGTAATATGAAATCTTTGACAACTTCAATCTTTTCTCCATTTATTGTGATGCCGCTCATTGATACAGTTATGAGGATTTCTTTTTTCTTTATAACATATAATGTATATAATCCATGTAATGTATATAAACATATAATGTTTATATATGTTATCCATATATCATCTAGTATGTAATCCATACTGCAGATTATAGTCTTTAATTTTCATCAGTAAGTGCTCAAAGTCATCCTCACTTTCAGCAAACAAAGTTGTGTCATCTGCGTATCTCAGGTTGTTAACGAACCTTCCTCCAATCCTGACACCTCTTTCTTCTTCACATGTCCAGGTTCTTGTAATGTTTGCTCAGCATACAGATTGTATATGTATGGTGAAAAGATACACCCTGATGCACTCCCTTCTTGATTTAAAACCATGTGGTATGCCCTTGTTCTGTTCAAATGGCAGCTTACTGGTCCATGTACAGCTTCCCCATGGTTGTGATTAAGAATTCTGGAATTTCCATTCTTCTCAGTGTTTCCACCATTTGTTATGATCCACATAATTGAATGCTTTGCATGGTCAATAAAATGCAAGGAAATGTCTTTCTGATATTCTTTGCTTTGAGCCAAGGCCCATCTGGCATCAGCTATGATATATATCTTTCACTCCCCAACCCCATCTGAATCCGGCTTGCATTTCTGGAAGTTTTCTGTCAATATACTGCTGCAACCATTTTTTCAATTATCTTCGGTAAGATTTTACTTGCATGCAATTTAAATGATATCGTTCAATAATTTCCACATTCTGTGGGATCACCTTTCTTTGGAATGGGTAGAAATATGGATCTTTTCCATCAGTTGGCCAGGTTGCTGTCTTCCAAATCTCCTGGCATAGCCAATTGAGTGCCTCCAGCATGGCACCTGTTTGTTGAAACATTTCACTATATTCTGTCAATTCCTGGAACCTTGTTTTTTGCCACTTCCTTTAGCAAAGCTTTGACTTCTTCCTTCAATATAATTGGGTCTTGATCATATGCCACCACCTGAAATGGATGATTATCTATCAATTTTTTTAGGTATAGTGACTCTGTGTAATCCATCAATCTTTTTATGTTCCCTGCATCATTTAACATATTGTCCATGGAATCTTCAAATATTGCAATTTGAGGCTTAAATTTTATCCTCAGTTCTTTCAGCTTGAGAAATGTTCAGCGTGTTCTTTCCTTTTTGTTTTCTGACTCCAGGTCTTTGGATGTTTCATTATAATAATTGACTTTGTCTTCTCAAGCTGTTCTTGAAATCTTCTTTTAACTTGTCGATTCTTCCATTTGCTTTAGCTACTCTCCATGTAAGGACATGTTTCACAGTCTCTTCTGACATGCATTTTGGTCTTCTTCCTTTCCTGCTTTTTAATGACCTTTTGCTTTCTTCTTGTATGATGTGCTTCATGTCATCCCACAATTCCTTTGGTTTTTGGCCATTGATGTTCAATGCATGACACCCATTCTTTAGATGGTCTCTAAATTCAGGAGAGATACAACCCATGTCATATTTTGTCTCTTGTGGACTTCTTTTAATTGTCTGCAGCTTCAACTTGAAATTGCATATGAGCAATTTATGGTCCATTCTGCAATTAGCTCCTGGCCTTGTTTTGGCTGAAGATATTGAGCTTCCCCATAGCCTCTTGCCACAAATGTAGTCAATCTGATTCCTGTGTACTCTGTCTGGTGAAGTCTGTTCATATAGTTGCCATTTGTATTGTTGGAAAAAGGTATTTGGGATGAATAAATCATTGGTATTGCAGAATTCTATCTTGTGCTCTCTGACATTATTTCTATTACCAAGGCCAAGTTTTCCAACCACTGGTGATTCTTCTTTGTTTCCAATCTCTGCATTCCAATCAGCAGTGATAATTAACACATCTTCATTACATCTTCAGTCAATTTCAGACTGAAGAGGTTGGTAAAAGTTTTCAATTTCCTCATCTTTGGCTTTGGTGGTTGGTGTGTAAATTTGAATAATAGTAGTATTACCTGGTCTTCCTCATAAGTCTATGGATATGATCCTTCAGTATAGATCTTGGTACATTCTTTGTGATGATGAATGCCATGTCATTCTTCTTCAATTTCATTTCCAGCATACTAGATTACATGATTGTTTATTCAAAATGGCCAAATCCAGTCCATTTCAGCTCACTAATGCCTATGATATCTATCTTTATGCATTCCATTTCATTTTTCACAACTTCCAATTTTCCTAGATTCATACTTTGTACATTCTATGTTCCGATTATTAATGAATGTTTTCAGTTAGTTCTTCTCATCTTGAAACATGCCATATCAGCAAATAGAGGACCTGAAAGCTTTATACAATTCACATGATTAAGATTTGCTCTACTCTGAGGAGGAAGCCCTTCTTCAGTCCTGTTTTGAGTGCCTTCCAAACTGAGGGGCACATCTTCTGGCACTATATCAGACAATGTTTCAGGGTTATTCATAAAGTTTTCCAGTAATGTATCACACAGTGTTTCATGGCTATTCACAAGGTTTCCACTGGCTGAATCTTTGAGATATGGATGGCCTCTTTGCTCTTCTGAGTCTTTCTAAGTCTGGAAGTTCTACCCAAACCAGTCCACCATGAGTAAGCCTGCAAGTATTTGAAACACCAGTGGCATAGCCTCCATCCTCACAGAAATACTCAACACTGTGGTTTGTTGTACCACAGTACAACAAACTGACAGACAAGTTTGTTTCTCTTAGTTGTCCCAAACTGCTCCGCTCATTTCCTGGTCTCCCCATCTTACTACCTTACTTGGCCTTCCCCTGAGGTGATCTACACACACAAACACCTGCCTCTCACTGGTCCCAGGCTGACTTATTGCAGCCTGCCCCAGGGGCACACCACAAAATCGGTGCTGTGAAACAAAATGAGTATGTATAAAATGAATCTGGTTTGTAAAATTGCACCCGAATCACAATCAAAAAATAAAACAAACAAACAAACAAAAAAGCTAAATAAATGGAAGGACATATAAAACTTAAAAAAAAAAAAATGCACTTGCTTAAAATAATTCCTTTGATGTGAAAAGCATTCTTAGGCTTCTTATAAATTCAAATGCCAACACTCATGATAATTTTAAGTTCAGGAGAGAAACTTTGTTTTATCCCCATATATACACATTCAGCACTCTTAAAATTATATAGATGCTTATTTATTTTTAAAATGAATCAATTCTTCAACACTCAAAGATGGAATATATCGTGAAATATTCAAGATTTAAATTAACTTTCCATTTTCATTGCATTTGTTACGGAAAAAGAAATGCATTTTTTTTTCTTAAATTATGCTACATGTCAAAAAAATTCTTTTTTGTTGTTGTTGTTGTTGTTAAGTGCCATCAAGTCATTTCCGACTCATAGCAACCCCATGCACAGCAGAATGAAACACCGCCCGATCCCACGCCAGCTCCATGATCCCTGCTATACCTGAGCCCATCATCGCATCGACCATGTCAATCCATCTCATTGAAGGCCTTCCCTTCTTTTGTCCACCCTCCACCCTCCACCTTACCAAGCATGACATCCTTCTCCAGGGAATGGTCCCTTCTGACAACATGACCAAAGTAGGTGAGAAGAAGTCTGGCCATTCTCGCTTCCAAGGAGCATTTCGGGTGTACTTCCTCCAGGGCAGATCTGTTAGTACCTTTAGCAGTCCATGGTACTTTCAGCATTCTTCGCCAACACCACAACTCAAAAGCATCAACTCTTCCTCGGTCTTCCTTATTCATTGTTCAGCTCTCACATGCATATGAGGCAAAAAAAAAAAAAAATTCTTAGAATGAAATAAATAGTAATGCCAAAGAAGAATCTTCCTTCTATGATTACACTGGGTTTTATCCAGGTAATTCAAAGGCTAGTTAACTTTAGAGAAAAATTAAAAAAAAAAAAAAATGATACAAGTTCAGCAAGAGCTACTTATGTCATTTTTTTTCCAGACTACCAGGCACACTTGTAAGTGTAAAATAGACTTGGCAAAACTTTGGGAGCTAGTGATGAATAAAAGGCTTAAATGCAGCATGCTACCACTCTTGTTTCTCTTTAGAAAATTTAATTTTTACTTAAAAATATTAAAAGGCCCTACCAAAAAACAAATAAAGTTAGGATAAGTTTACATAAATAGCATTAACACTACATCACTGATTTCACATAGCATATTTTTCCCATTTTAACCACTCTGAAATCTGGAGTCATCTTGTAGTTAATACCAACTGACAATGCCACTTAGCAGAGTTTTGTTTTTCCTTACTGATTCATAACATTATACTGCTTCTTAGGAATTAAGGACATCTTCTTTTTAACAAAATATAGCTTTTATATCTGATGCCTAGCACAGTATCTGGTATATTTATTAAGATAGTAAATCATTGTGGCAGTGAATTTCTATAGAGCTACATGTTTAAATGCATGAGTAGATTTTGATGTTTCATAAGCCTGAATTGCCAAAGAAGAATCTGGTCCAAGGGGACAGAGAGCAGTGGAGCTGAGTTAATGAGTGAGAAAAATGAATTTTCAATTAAACTGTGCCAGGGAAAGAAAGTTAGCTGGTATAAGTGCTAGGTAACAGTGCCCAGAGACCGCACAACACTTTCACATGTCAGATACTTTGGAGACTTCTGAGTGGTTTTAGGGACTTACTGCCTAATGGCTAGTCACAGAGGTAACATTTATCAAGTTACCCAGGTTAAGCTCATCATTAAATTTTCCATTTTCTTTCCCCCAGTCTCTTGGGTTTTGTTTAACATTATAGACAGATGGTTCTGAGGAATTTCAGGTGTTAGCTGATGACATGTTGGTGTTCTTAATGTGGCTCCTAGAATTTTTCAAGTAGATGAAATCCAATACTAAATCACTTATGTTCCTCAGTATCATAGTCTGATTGGCGCCATAAGGCCTGCACCAAATATTTGATCCTTCAGCCATAATCACACTTCCTACTTTCCCCGACAAGTTTGTCCTTACAACACCAGGCACCATCTGTTAAAATGATGTAAACAGGAAGAGAGAATCAGTTTTATGAATGTTGCAACTGATTAGGTATCCAGTAGTATCTAATTAGTTCATCTCTGATTATCATATAATTAAAAATATCTATCAAATCCCTAGCTCAACACTAGCACCAAACATTTCTCTTTGCCAGAAGTCAGGAAGCAAAATACATCATCATCATAGCCTCTGAAAATGCAAGTTTGGCTTTCAGCTCAGGTATTTTGTTTCAGTTCCTCTTTTTGGTAGCATCATTTGAAGAATCCCCACTTTAAAGTATTTCATAAAATAATTTCTCATATTCTCTCTGAAGTGTATGGGAAGCATGTGAGGACTGTTTGTTCCCTGTTCCTTCTATGTCATCTTGGCCTCTCCTTTTTGCATCTCTCTGAATGGTGTGAGGCAGGCTGTTTTCTCTCTCTTCAGCTCCAGGGGAGAGCCTCTCACAAGCAGTGTGTCAAGAAGATAATAGAGGGTAAAGGGAAAAGGAAATCTCATTTTTCTTTTTCTCTGTGTCCTTCTCAAAAGCCCGAGCAGAGATCTGCTGGGGTGAATGTGACCCTCAATTAAGCTTGCATACAATGTCTGCAATGAGAATAATGATAATAGCTAACTGCTATTGAACACCCCTATTGTTAAGCATAAGGAGCTCTGGTGGTACAGTGCCTAAGGCATTTGACTGCTAACCAGAAGTTTACTGGTTCAAACCCATCAGCCACTCCGTGGAAGGAAGACCTGATAATCTACTTCTGTAAAGATGTACCGCCTTGGAAACCCAATGGGGGTTAGCGATGAGTCTGAACCTACTCAATGGCAGTGAGCTTTGGTTTTGTTTTCATTGTTAAGCACTCTGCTAAATAGTTTAAGTATAATTTTGCCAAAATAAACTTCAAAGCACTAGAATAATCTTATTTTACAAATGAAGCAAACTGAAGTTTAGAGAGATTACATTCTTTGTCTAATAATGCAGTCTAATAATGCAGTTAATATTAGACAAAGAATGTAATCTTTTTAAACTTCAATTTTCTTCACTTGTAAAATAAGATGATTCTATTGCTTTGAAGTTTGTTTTGGCAAAATTATACTTAAACTATTTAGCAGAGTGCTTAACAATGAAAACAAAATCAAGCTCACTGCCATTGAGTCGGTTCAGACTCATCGCTAACCTCTATTGGGTTTCCAAGGTGGTAAACTTTTACAGAAGTAGATTGTCAGGTCTTGGAGTGGCTGGTGGGTTTGTTAATATATGGGAAAGCCAGATGCAAACTCAGAAATGCTGCTTTCTGATATTAAATTGTGCTCTTAATAACTATATAATACTAGCTTGTCAATAGCTATATTATTTACCTTGCAAAATCTCAATTTTCCTGACAAACCTGGATAGAAATCTCTACTTCAAAGATTTTTATATCAATTATTAAATAGATATTAAAGATTCCCACTTTAATACATGACTTACAGATCCTCAGTTCTCTTCTTAACTTGATCTGAATTTCTATAGTTGTCGTGGCCTGTTTCATTCAGCACATCTTTAAATGCCAACTGTATTTCAGAGACTGAGGAGAATTATATGATGAATTAGATAGATGTCCTAGTTATCTAGTACTGCTATAATAGAAACACCACAAGTGGAGAGGTTTAATAAACAGAAATTTATTTTCTCACAGTTTAAGAGGCTAGAAGTCTGAATTCAGAACACCTTCTCTAGGGGAAGATTTTTTCTCTCTGTCAGCTCCGAGAGAATGTCTTTGTTCCTTTTCTTAGTTCTTTTGGTGATCTTCATGTGGTGTCATGTGGTGTGGTATCTATCTTCCCCCATTTCTGCTTTCCTGCTTGCTTGTTTAATCACTTTTATAGCTCAAAAAAATTGATTGAAGACACATCCTACACTAATGCAGTCTTATTAACATAACAAAGAAAGCCCATCCAATTGGGATTATAACCACAGGTATGTTGTTGTTAGGTGCTATCTAGTTGGCTCCAACTCATAGTGACTCTGTGTATGACAGAATGAAACACTGTCCAGTCCTGTGCCATCCTTGCTATGCTTGAACCCATCATGGCAGCCACTGTCTCAATGCATCTCATCAAGGGCCTTCCTCTTTCTCACTGACCTTCTACTTTAACAAGCATGATATCTTTCTCAATGGAATGATTCCTTCTGCCAACATAACCAAAGTAGATGAGATGAAGTCTGGTCATTCTTGCTTCCAACGAGCATTCCAGATGCACATCTTCCAGTACAGATGTTTGTTCTGCCTGTTTATGGTATTTTCAGTATACTTCCCTCACAACACAATTCAAAGTCATCAACTCTTCTTTGGTCTTCCTTATTCATTTTCCAGCTTTCATATGCATGTGAGGTGATTAAAAATATTGTGGCTTAGGTCAGGCACACCTTAAGTCTTTAAAGTGACATCTTTGCTTCTTAACACTTTAAATAGGTCTTTTGCAGCAGATTTGCCCAGTGCAATATGATGTCTAATTTCTTGCCTGTTGCTTCCATGGGTGTTGACTGTGGATCCAAGTAAAATGAAATCCCTGACAACCTCATTCATCTCCCCATTTATCATGTTGTTGCTTACCAGTCCAGTAGTGAGGATATTCAGTTTCTTTACATTAAGGTGTAATGCATACTTAAGACTGAAGTCCACATGTGTAAGGGTAAGGATTTACAACACATTTTTGGGGACATAATTTAACAATAGGCAAGACTCTTTCCTCAATAGCTCATGTTCAAATAAGAGAGTCAAAGGTGTATGAACAAAGTATATGAACATGGTACAGAAAGATTGAAATTATGAAGTCCTTCTCAAATATTCAGGGAAAACTTCACAATTTATAACACACTGAATTGTGTTTTAAAGGATAAAAAGGAGTTTACAAGGGAAACAAGGATGTGTGGCAGGGTGTTTCAATATACCATGCGTGAAAGCAAGGGGGTGTGAAATTACGCACTTTTTTTTAAAGCTGGATGATTTTTTGTAAATTTCTAGAGTTCTGAAACCATTATCAAATGCAATTATGAACATTTCTAATACTGAAAAGCATTGCTTCATATCTGTTGGCTCACACAACAACTCCAAATCATTCACCTGATTCCTGTCACTACAGATTTGCCTTCCTAGAATCTATATATAATGAAATTATATATGATGTTGTCTCTTCTGTGTATGTTCTTCACTTAGCATAATTCTGAGGTTCATTCACTTTGTACTATATATCAATAGCTCATTCGTTTTTATGCCTTAATAATCTTCCATATGCTATTGTATAGATATATCACATTTTGTTTATCTATTCATCTTCCTGGACATTTGGATTGTTTCCACTTTTTGCCTATTATGAAAAATACTGCTTGAACACTCAAGTATGTTATTGTAGACATAAGTTTTCATTTCTTTTGTGCAGATATCTGGTATTGAAGTTCTGTGCTTGCATGGTAAGCATATGTTTAACTTTGAAAGGAACTGACAGACTATTTCTAAAGTGGCTATATTATTTTATATTGCCAACAGCAATTTTCAGGATTCCACTTCTGTATATTTACTTCAACATTTAGTATTTTCAGTCATTCTCGTTATAGATATACTAGTTGGTGTGTAGCAGAATTCCATTGTGGTTTAATTTGCATTTGAAACTGAATACATTTTTATTTACTTATTAGGCATTTATATAGACATATATTTTTGGTGATATGATTACTCAAATCCTTTGCCAGTTATTTGGCTTGTCTTCTTTAAATTCATTTGTATATTCTGGAGACAAGGTTGTTTTTTTTTTTTTTTTGTCAGAAATAAGTTATTAATAGTGTCTTCTGATAAACAAAAGTTTTTAAATGACAGGTCTACTAATCATCATTGTTTGTCTGTTTTATGCATACTGGTGTGTGTGTGTGTGTGTGTGTGTATCATCTCTAAAAAAACTTTGCCTTACCAAAGTCACAAGAATTTTTTTCTATTTTTTTTTTTTTTGGAAAGTTATGTATTTATTTAATTTTGAAGCTTTTACATTTAGATCTAGGATACAGTTTGACTTAATTTTCTATTGTGAAGTAGGAAACTAAGTTTATATTTTAATGTTTTTGGAAATCCAATTGTCCTGAATAATTTTTTGAAAAGATTATGCCCATGTTAAATTCCTTTGCACCTTATTTCTGGATTTTATTTATTTATTTATTTGTTTTATTATGTTCCTTTGATATATATGTCTTGTATTCTACTAACACCCTAACATCTTGATTACTGATGTTATGTTTTGAAATCAAGTAATGTAGTTCCTCCAATTATGTTCATTTTCAATTTTTTTAAATTTGTTTTTCAAGGAAATTTTTATTTCTGTGTAAGTTTCTACCACTCATCTTTCAGTTAGTTGTACTATGGTGCCTTGCATGTACTGTGTTGCTGGAAGCTATGTCACTGGTATTTCAAAAACCAGCTGGATGACCCATGATTCAAAGGTTTCAGTAGAGCCTTAGGTTCCAGACAAAGACAGACTTGGAAAAATGATGGGGTTGTCCACTTCTGAATAAAATGGGCATTAAAAACTTTATTTATAGTGGTGAAACACTATCTAGTATATTACTGGAAAACTTTATGAATAGTAGTGAAACATTTCTGGTTGGAAGATGAGCTCATCAAGTTAAAAAGATCTCAAAATATGACTGGGAAAAGCTGCCTCCTCAATATAGAGTCAACCTTAATGACGTGGATGGAATAAAGCTTTCAGGACTTTTATTTGCTGATTTGGAATGACTCAAAATGGGAACAAACAACTGTAAATATTCATTAGAAATCAGAACGTAGTATTTAGGAAATATGAATCTAGGGAAATTGAAAGTTGTCAAAAATGAAATGTAATGCATGGAAATCAATGTTGTTGTTATGTGTTGTTGAGTAGGTCCAACTTATAGTGACCCCTCCTTGGGTTGCCGAGGCGGTATCAGTAGAGAAGTAGATTGCATAGTCTTCCTTCTGAGGAGGTGCTGGAGGGTTTGAACCATCAGCCTTCTGATTAGCAGTCAAGTGCCTTAGGCACTATGCTACCAGAGCTCCTAGCCTAGGCATTAATAAGCTGAAACAGACTTATATTGGTCATTGTGAATCAGAAAATCATATGGTCTATTATGACAGGAATAACAAAATGAAGATGTTGTCACATTCATCATCAAAAAAAAAAAAAAAAAAAAATCAAGATCTATCCTGAAGTACACTACTGTCAGTGATAGGATAATATCCATATGCCTAAAAAGGAAAACCATTTCATACTACTATCATTTAAATGTATGCACCAAACACTAAAGGCAAAAATGAAGAAATTGAAGATTTATGCCAACTTCTGCAGTCTGAAATTGACCAAATAAGCAATCAAGATGGTGATTGGAATGTGAACACTAGAAATACAGAAGAAGATTTGGGAATTGGAAATTATGTTTTGGTGATAGAAATGACATGACCGATCACATGATCTAATTTTGTAAACAAATGACTTATTGCAAATACCCTTTTCAACATCTTAAATGGTGGCTATATACATGAATCTCACAAGATAGAATACACAAGAATTACATAGACTAAACCTATAAAAGAAGCAATGAAGAAGCTCAATATCTTCAGTCAAAATAAAGCCAACACCTGACTATAGAAAAGACCATCAATTGCTCATATACAAGTTTAACTTGAAGCTGAAGAAAATTAAAACAAGTCCATGAGAGCCAACATATGAAATTTATTATGTCTCACCTGAATTTAGAGACCATTCGAACAATAGATTTCACACACTGAACACAAACGACCTAAGACCAGATGAGTTGTGGGATGACATTCAGAACATCATACATGTAGAAAGCAAAAGGCCATGGAAAAGTTAGAAAAGAAAAGGAAAAGAGACTAAAATATGTGTCAGAAGAGACTCTGAAACTGGCTCTTGAATGGAGAGTAGATAAAGCAAATAGAAGAAATCAAGAAGTAAAAGAGCTGAATGGATTTCAAAGGGCAGCTCCAGAAGATCAACTCAAATGAAGTTAGAATACCGAAAGGAAGAACACACTATGCATCTCTCAAGCTGAAAGAGCTTAAGGGGAAAAAAAAAAAAAAAAAAAAAATCACACCTCAAATTGCAATACCAAAGAACTCCATGGACAAAATATTGAATGATGCAGGAAACATCAAAAGATGATGGAAGAAGAAGGACTTGCAGTAAGATGGAGGAATAGGCAGACAAATGACACAGACCCTCTTCAACAAAGAAAAGAAAAAAAAAAAAAATTGGCAGAGATACAGAAGATAATCCTGGAGCCCGGAGCTTTGAAAGAAACTATACAGAAGTAGATTAGGCACCAACTAATGGAAAAACCTGAACGAAAACAGTGAGTACAGAGATGGTCAGAGCTGCAGACTGTCAACTATTCTGACAGGACCAATAGCCTGAATATTTCCAAGTGGTGGTGGGACCTGAGAATTGACCTAAACATCAGCCCTTGTCACCAAGGGCTGCAGGGATGACTGTGCTGGTGGTCTATGACTAGGAAGGAAAACAGCAAGGAGGGAGACAAACTGAGCTGTTGACTTTCCACTGTCCAGGGGGCATAGCCATTTTGACTGTTTACATGCAGAAGCCATTTTGGATATTTAAAGTGACCAAGGGTGCAGCCATTTTGAAAGTTTACAAGTGGCATTCATATTGGATATTTAAAGTGACTGAGGGTGCAGCCATTTTGAATCTTTACAAGTGGCAACCATTTTGGATTTTAAAGTGATGGCATTCTCATTCAGATTCTAGGGACCTAAGATTAGGTTCTGTTTGCCAAGGTTGGCAGGGACATATGAGAGGTTGACAACAGGAAAGGAGACAGGTAGTGAACATATAAGTGCTGTCAACTAGCGGATAGAGAAACACAGTATCCTACTTGTGTAGAAAACACAAACAAAACAAAGAAAACTAAAATTGTTGGCAAGTCACTGCAACATACAATCACCAATTAAATATAAACACAAAAACATCACAATGCCTCTGAGACAACAGAGCATCATAGTCCACACAAAGAAGCAAGATAAAACAGGAGAAACAAGGGACCAAGATACAGACTCAAAGCACATCCTTGAGGAAAAGGCAGCATTGGAACTCCCTGATAAGGACTTCAAAAGAATTATGTGTAGGTATTTCAATGACTTGAGAAACAGACAGATCAAGGAAAACACAGAGAAAACCCTAGAATAAATTCAAAAGACAATACAAGAACAAAATGATAAAATAAATGAAAAATTAGAAATGATTCAAAATCTACAGACAGAAATCCGAAAGATTAATACTAAATTTTCAGAAATAGATAAGACATTGAATGGACAAAGGAGCAGAATTGACTCAATAAAAGACGGAATTAAGGAGATTGAAGGCAAATACCTGAACGCTTCTTTGGAAAGGGATAAATCAGAAAAAAAATCAAAACATGAAGAAAGCCTAAGGTTCATAGGGTATACCATCAAAAGAATGACCTACGTAATCGGAATTCCAGAACAGGAAAAGACAAGTGAAACCATAGAAAAAATTGCTGAAGATTTGTTGGAAGAGAATTTTCCTGATATGATGAAATATGAGACTATATCCATTAAGGAAGTCCAATGAACCCCAAAGAGAATAAACCCCAAAAGAAAATCACCAAGACATATAATCAGTCTTTCCAAAACCAAAGACAAAGAAAAAATCAAGAGAGCAGCATGGAGAAAACAAAAAGTTACCTACAGGGGGAAACCAATAAGACTAAGCTCAGATTTCTCTACAGAAACCATGAAGACAAGAAGAAAATGGGATGGTATATATAAAACCCTGAAAGAGAAAAAAAAATTAACCAAGAACTATTTACCCAGCAAAATTGTCCCTCAAATATGATGGTGAAATTAGGACATTTCCAGATAAGCAGAAATCAGGGGAATTTGTTATAACCAGACTAACCTTACAAGAGATGCTAAAGGGAGCCCTTTGGACAGAGAAGCAAGAACAATAAACGACAAATGACCATTAAGACACATGATGATATAACCCAGAAATCAATCCAGTCAAAAATGTATCCAAAGTAAAAAAGCCTACAAGATTGTAAACAGGGAACCAGGGACGTCAATTTACAAATGATGACAACTACAAACCAAAAATAGGGGAAAACCTGTCATTACAGAATTTTTACATGGTAAGGAAGTCAAGAAAACTACAAAATAGAATGGTCTGTTCTAAACTTGGGAAGAAAACTATAAATCACAGGGTAACTTCAAAGAAAACTGATAAACCCTCATATCAAAAAACAAGACCAGCATAAATATTCAGCAAATACTAAAACAATAGCAATGAAGGAAGTGATAACATGATTCATAAACAAAATGAGCTCAGCATAGAAAATTATATGGAACAAAGAAACCGACACCATGAAAAAGCACATAACAAAAATGACAGCAACAAATTCATATTTGCCAATAATTACACATCTGGCAAGGGACTTATCTCTAAGATTTATACAGAAGAGTGGATGACCAAACTATGGTATATACACATAATGGAATGCTATGCAGCACTAAAGAATCATGTGAAGTCTGCAAAACACTGCATAATACAGATGAACTTGGAGGACGTTATGCTCAGTGAAATAAGTCAATCACAGAAGGACACATATAGTATTAGTTCATTGCTGTGGAGGGTCAAGGAAAGGTTTATATATGAGGGAAACTTTCTTTGTTGGTTGTTAGGGGTGGAAGGGGAGGGGAGGGAATGCGGCAAAAAAAAATGCATTGACCCATGTCACTTTATCTTTGTGTATTTCACTGTACATAAATTATATTTCAACACAATGCATTAAAGAAGAAGAAGAAGAAGAAGAAGAAGAAGAAGAAGAAGAAGAAGAAGAAGAGGAGGAGGAAGAAGAAGAAGAAGAAGAAGAAGAAGAAGAAGAAGAAGAAGAAGAAGAAGAAGAAGAAGA
>NW_006921612.1:13646248-13648719 GCF_000298275.1 Orycteropus afer afer | reverse complement strand
GAAGAAGAAGAAGAAGAAGAAGAAGAAGATGGAAGGAATATACCAAGTCACTGTATGAAAAAGGATTGGTTGATGTTCAACCATTTCAAGAGACAGCAAATGATCAGGAAACAGTGGTATGAAAGGAAGATGTCAAAGCTGCATTGAAGGTGTTGGCAAAATAATAATAATAATAATAATAATACTCCATCAATTGACAGAATATCCACTGAGATACTTTAACAATGGATGCAGTACTGGAGGTGCTTACTTGTTTATACCAAGATACTGGAAGCTAGCTACCTGGCCAATAGACTGGATAATATCAATATTTGTTCCCTTTCCAAAGAAAGGTGATCCACCAGAATGTGGAAATTATTAAACAATATCATTAATGTCACATGCAAGTAAAATTTTTCTGAAGATAATTTTAAAATGGTTGCAGCAATGTATTGGCAGGGAACTTTCAAAAATTGAAGCTGGACTCAGAAGAGAATGTGGAACAAGGGATATCATGGCTAATATCAGATAGATTCTTTGCTGAAAGGGGAAGGCCCTCAACTAGATGGATTTACACAGTTGCTACAATGATGGGCTCAGGTATAGCAGGGATGATGAGGCTGGCACAGGATCTGGCAGTGTTTCATTCTGCTGTGCATAGAGTAGCTATGGGTTGGACATGACTCATCGGCACTTAACAACAATGTGGGAGGTTAGATTATTGATATGCAACCTCTCTTCATTTTTAACATAAGAGATTGAAGCTATAAAATTTGCTGTGGTCAACTGTTAGCTACAAACCATAAGTTTTAAGCACTGATTTTATTTTCATCTGGGTAAAAATACTGCTAAATTTTTGTTTTGATACCTCCTATTGCCACTCCTCGGAAGGAAGTTTGGGCATTCTACTTCCATAGTGATACTGCCTCGGAAACCCGAGGAGGGGTTGCTATGAGTCAGGTCCCACTCGATGGCACATAACAACAACATTGTCATTTATAGGTAAGTTTTATTAATTTCCAAATATTTGGAATTCACTAAATGTTTTTCTGTAGTGGATTTCCAAATTATTTTCACTGTTGTCAAAACACATACTTTATATGATTTCAATACTTTTAAATGTAGTTATACCTTTTATGAAATAAAATATATTCAATGCTAAAAAATGTTCCTTTTATACTTGAAAAGCTTTATTTTGCTGGGTGAAATATTCTATAAATGTCAGTCAGATCAAACTGGTTAATTATGATATTTAAGTCTTCTATACTGTTAATAATCTTTTGTCTATTCTTTCTATCAGATATTGAAAGTGTAGTATTGTAATGTTTTTGTTACAAGTTGTCAGATTGGCTCTGACTCAATTTGTCTCTATGTACAACAAAGAGAAACACTGCCCAGTCTTGTGCCATCCTCACAATTCTTACTGTGCTTGAGTCCATCATTGCAGCCACTGGGTCAATCCATCTTGTTGAGTGTCTTCCCCATTTTCGCTGATCCTCTACTTTGCCAAGCATGATATCCCTTTCCAGGCAGTGGTCCCTTCTGATAACAAGACAAAAGTACATGAGATGAAGTCTGGCCATTCTCATTTCTAAGGAGCATTCCAGCTGTACTTTTTTCAAGACAGATTTGCTTATTCTTCTGAAAGTCCATGATATTTTCAGCATTCATCACCAACACCACAATTCAAATGCACCAATACTTCTTTGGTCTCCCTTATTCATTGTCCAGTTTTCACATACATAGGAGGTTATTGAAAATATCATGAGTTGGGTCAGGAACACCTTATCCTTCAAAGTGACATCTTTGGTCATACATAATTTAAATCGGTCTTGTGCAGCAGATTTGCCCAATGAAATATGTAGGCTGATGTTTTGACTGCTTCCTCCATGGGCGTTGATTGTGGATACAAGTAAAATGAAATACCTGACAGCTTCAATCTTTTTTTCCATTTATCATAATGTTGATTATTGGTCCAATCATGAGGATTTTTGTTTTTTTATGTTGAGGTGTAATACATACTGAAGAGTCTTCACTTACTGATGAAGATCAAAGAGTCTTTCAAGTCCTCTTCACTTTCAGTAAGGAAGATTCTGTCATCGTCATATCACAATTTTTAATAAGTCTTCTTCCAATCCTGATGACGTGTTCCTCTTCTATAGTCCAGCTTCTCAGATTTCATTGAATAAGTATGGTGAAATGATCCAAACTTAGTGAATACCATTCCTGATTTAAAGCATACAATATCCATTTGTGCTGTTCAAACAACTACCTTTTGGTCTATGTACAGGTACCTCAGAAGCATAATCAAGTATTGTGGAATTCCCATCTTAGCAGTGTTATCCATAATTTGTTGTGATCTAACAAGATGAATGCCTGTGCATAGTCAGTAAAACACGGGGAAACATCTTTCTGGTTTTCTTTGGTTTCAGCTAAGATTGATCTGACATCAGCAATGATAGCCCTTCTCCCACATCCTCTTCTGCATCAAG
>NW_006921612.1:13644290-13645813 GCF_000298275.1 Orycteropus afer afer | reverse complement strand
TTTCTCTTTGACCAGTTTCTTCAGTGCAGCTTGGACTTCTTCCTTCCATACAATCAGTTCTTGATCACATGGTACCTCCTGAAATGGTTGAAAATCGACCAATTGTTTTTTCTATAGTCACCCTATGAATTTTTTTTTTCATATTCTTTTGATGTTTCCCATGTCATTCAATATTTTGACCTTAGAATTTTTCGATATTGCAACTCAAGGCTTGAAATTTTTTCAATTCTTTCAGCTTGAGAAATGCTGAGCATGTTCTGCCTTTTTGCTTTTCCCACTCCAGGTCTTTGCACATTCCTCTATAATAATATGTTACTTTTTCTTCTCGAGCCACCCTTTCAAATCTTCTGTTCAGCTCTTTTACTTCATCTTGTGTCCCTTTTGCATAAGCTAAACTCCAATATTAAGTTTCAGAATCCTTTCTGACATCCATTTTGGTCTTTTCTTCTTTTCTGTCTTTTTAATGGCCTTTTGCTTTCTGTATGTATGGTATTCTTGATGTCATTCCACAACTCATCTAATCTCCAACCATTAGTGTTTGATGCATCAAATTTAATCTTCAAAAGGTCCCCATAGTCAGGTGGAATACAATCAATGTTGTATTTTAGCTTTTGTGGACTTGTTTTAATTTTCTTCAGCTTCAACTTGAACTTCCATATGAGTAACTGATGATCTGTTCACAGTCAGCTCCTGGCCTTGTTTTGATGCTGATATTGAGCTTCTGCATAGCATCTTTCCACAGATGTAGTTGATGTGATACCCGTGTATTCCATCTGGCAAGGTCCATTTATATGGTCACTCTTTTTATTTATTTATTTATTTATTTATTTATTTATTTATTTATCTATCTATCTATCTATCTATCTATCTATCTATCATCTATTTATTTATTTATTTACCAAAAAGATATTTGCAATGAATAGTCATTGGTCTTGTAAAATTCTATCATGCGGTCTCCAGCATCATTTCTTTCACCAAGTTCGTATTTTCTAACTGTCAACGATTCTTCTTTGTTTCCCACTTCCGCACTCCAATCACCAATAATAATCAACATATCTTGATTGCATGTTTGGTAATTTCAGATTGCAGAAGGTGGTAAAAACCTTTAATTTCTTCATGTTCAGCTTTAGTGGTTGGTGCATATATTTGAATAATATCAGGAATACCTCATCTTCCTTGAAGCCATATTGATATAATACTATCACTAATATCATTGCACTTGAGGGTAGATCTTGAAATGTTCTTTTTGAGGATGGATGTGCTGCTATTCTTCAATTTGTCATTCCAGACATAGTACTCCATATGATTGTCTGATTCAAAATAGCTAATATCAGTCCATTTCATTTCACTAATGCCTAGGTTATCTCTCTTTGTGCACTCTATTTCATATTTTGACAACTTTCAATTTTCCTAGCTTCTATACTTTGTACCAGCCACTCCTCGGAAGGAAGATGGGGCAATCTACTTCTGTAGTGATACCGCCTCGGAAACCCAAGGAGGGGTCGCTATGAGTCGGGTCCGAC
>NW_006921612.1:13635776-13643305 GCF_000298275.1 Orycteropus afer afer | reverse complement strand
CTGTTTGTACTTGTCTCTTTCATTTGCCTTCTTACTGTCTTCTTTTCTGATAAATATTGTTTAGTGTCTTTTGTGTTCTTCTATGATTGTGGCAGTAGGGATCCAAATAAGAGGAGGTTGGAGAGGTTTCAAACAGCTAAGGGAGACAAACTGTGGTGACGTGTTGCTGTGAGTTTTTAGGCTGTGCCATCAGTGTTTCAAGCCCAGTGGTGTACATATGTTGCACAGGTATCAGCCCGGATTGCAGACTGAGACAGACTCAGAAGAAGGAAGAGGCCATTCACTTCTCAAAGAACTGACCAGAGAAAAGCTTATGAATAGCAGAGAAACACTGTCTGATACATTACTGCACAAATTTATGAATAGTGCCAAAACATTGTCCAATACAGAAGAGGAGGGTGAGTCATTTAGGTTAGAAGGCTCTCAAAATAGGACTGGGAAAGAGCTGCATCATCAGTGTAAAACCAGCCTTACTCATATGAATAAGGAAAAGCATTCCAGATCTCCATGTTGATGTGCCATGACGCAAATTGAGGAGAAACAGCTGCAAACATCCATTAATAATTGGAACATGGAATGTACGAAGTATGAATCTAGGAAAATTAGAAGTTGTCAAAAATGAAATGGAATACATAAAGATTGATATCCTTGGCATTAGTGAGCTGAAATATACTGGTTTTGGCCATTTTGAATCAGACATATGATCTACTGTGCCGGGAATGACAAATTGAAGAGGAATGGCATGGCATTCATCATCACAAAGGATGTTTCAAGATCTGTCCTGAAGTACAATGCTGTCAGTAATAGGATCATATCCATACGCCTACAAGGAAGACCCATCAATGCGACTATTATTCAAATTTATATACCAATCACCAAAGCCAAAGATGAGGAAATTGAAGATTTTTATCAGTTTCTGCAGTCTGAAATTGACTGAATATGCAATCAGGATGTGTTAATTATCACTGGTGACTGAAATGCAAAAGTTGGAAACAAAGAAGCATCAACAGTAGTTGGAAAATTTGGCCTTGGTGACAGAAACAATGCTGGAACTCGCATGGTAGAATTATGCAAGGCTAATGATTTATTCATTACAAATATCTTATTTCAACAACACAAACAACAGCTGTACACGTGGACTTCACCAGATGGAACACACAGGAATCAGACTGACTATATCTATGGCAAGAGGCAGTGGAAAAGCTCAATATCTTCAGCCAAAACCAGGCCAGGAGCTGATTGTGGAATAAACCATCAATTGCTCATATGCAAGTTCAACTTGAAGTTAAAGACAATTAAAACAAGTCCATGAGAGACAAATATGATCTTGAATATGTTGTTGTTGTTGTGATGCACCCTTGAGTCGGACCCAACTCATAGTGACCACTCCTTGGGGTTCCAATGCAGTATCACTATGGAAGTAAATTTCCCCTTCTTCCTTCCGAGGAGTTGTTGATGGGTTTGAACCTCCAGCCCTCTGGTTAGCAGTCCAGGGCCTTAAGCACTATGCTACCAGAGCTCCTGATCTTGAATATATCCCTCCTGAATTTAGAGACCATCTAAGGAATAGATTTGATGCATTGACAGAAAACCAGTGACAGAAAACCAGAAGAATTGTTGGATGACATCAAGAAAGTCATACATGAAGAAAGCAAGAGGTCACTAAAAAGATGAGAAAAGAAGAGAAGACCAAAATGGATGACAGAAGAGACTCTGAAACTTGCTGTTGAATTGAGATTAGCTAAAGCAAATGGAAGAAATAACAAGATAAAAGAGCTGAGCCAGAGATTTCAAAAACCAGCTCAAGAAGACAAAGCCAATTATTGTAATGAAATGTACAAAGACTTGGAGTTAGTAAATCAAAAGGGAAGAACATGCTTGACATTTCTCAAGCTGAAAGAACTGAGGAAAAATCTTAAGTCTCAAGTTGCAATACTGAAAGAATCTATGCACAAAATATTGAATGATGCAGGAAACATTAAAAAAAAGAAGATGGAAAGAATACACTGAGTCACTGTACCAAAAAGAATTGGTTGATCTTCATCCATTTCAGGAGGTGGCATATGATCTAGAATCAATGGTATTGAAGGAGGTAGTTGAAGTTGAAATGAAGGAATTAGAGAAGAACGAGGCTCTAGGAATTGATGGAATACCCACTGAGATATTTCAACAAATGGATGCCCCACTGGACGCACTCATTTGGATATGCCAAGAGACTTGGAAGACAGCTACCTGGCTAACTGACTGGAAGAGATACATATTTGTACCCATTCCAAAGAAAGGGGATCCCACAGAATGTGGAAATTATAGAACAACATCATTGATATTGCATGCAAGTAAGATCTTACGGAAGATAATTCAAATTAGACAACTTATAGTACTGGGCAGGTAGGCTGCAGCAGTGTAATGACAGAGAACTTCCAGAGGTGCAAGCAGGATTCAGAAGAGGATGTGGAACAAGCTGCTATCAGATGGATCTTGGCTCAAGGCAAAGAATACCAGAAAGATGTTTACTTGTGTTTCATTGACTAGGCAAAAGCATTTGATTGTGTGGATCATGACAAATTGTGGATAACATTTAGAAGAATGGGAATTCCCGAACACTTGATTGTACTCATGAGGAATCTATACCTTGACCAGGAGGCTGTTGTTCGAACAGAACAAAGGAACACCAAATGGTTTAAAATCAAAAAGTGAGTGTGTCATGGTTGTATCGTTTTCCCATACTTATTCAATCTATATGCTGAGCAAATAATCCGAGAAGCTGGACCATATGAAGAAAAACATGGCATCAGAACTGGAGGAAGAATCATTAGCAACCTGCGATATGTTGACAACACAACTTTTCTTGCTGAAAATTAGGATGACTTGAGGCATTTACTGATGAAGATTGAGGAATACAGTCTGCAGTATGGATTACATCTCAATATAAAGACAACAAAAATTCTCACAACTGGACCAATAAGGAGTGTCACAATAAATGGAGACAAGATTGAGGTTATCAAAGAATTCATATTGCTTGGTTCCACAATCAATGCCAATGGAAGCAGCAGTCAGGATATTAGACAACTTATAGTACTGGGCAGGTAGGCTGCAAAGGAACTCTTTCAAGTGCTGAGGAGCAAGGATGTCTCCTTGAAGTCTAAGGTGCGCCTGACACAAGCCATGATATTTTCAATCGCCTCATATGCATGAGAGAGCTGGACAATGAATAATGAAGGCCGAATAAGAATTGATGCTTTTGAGTTGTGGTGCTGTCAAAGAATACTGAAAGTACCGTGGATTGCTAAAATAACTAACAGATCTTTCCTGGAGGACATGCAACCGAAATGCTCCTTGGAAGGAGAATGGCCAGACTTCGTCTCACCTACTTTGGTCCCGTTGTCAGAAAGGACCAGTCCCTGGAGAAGGATGTCACACTTGGTAAGGTGGAGGGTCAAAGAAAGAGGGGAAGGCCTTCAATGAGATGGATTGATATGGTGGCTGCGATGGGCTCAACTATCGCAAGGATCATGGAACTGGGGCGGGATCAGGCGGTGTTTTGTTCTGCTGTGCATAATAGGGTCGCTATGAGTCAGAAATCACTTGATGGCACCTAACAACAACAACAACATGATTGTTTAACAAGATATTCTATTTACTTGTTGTTTCACTGACTAAACTATCAATTTATACTTCTCAAAATCTACCTCAGCTCAGTAATTTACAACCAGTAAAAAGCATCTTTGTTTCAATATAGGTCTATTTCCTTCTCTCCCCTTTATACTTTTATTATTGTGTAAATTACATCTCCCTTTGTTATAAAGCCAATAATATTAGTGCTATTATTGTATACAATCTGATTTTTTAAAGAAATTCAAATAAGAAAAATAAATATTTATACTTATTCACATATTTGTTATTTCAAGTGTTCTTACTTGAAGTGTTCTTGTTTTCTTTCTGTGAATTGAAGTTACTGCCTGGTATCATTTCATTTAGACATGAAAAACTTCCTTTAATATTTCTGTTAGCAACAAATTATCTCAGTCATCTCAGTCTTTTTTTTAATCTGGCACTATCTTTATTTCCTCTTTATTTTTTGAAGGATACATTTTCTGTAGTTAAAATTTTTGGTTGACAGTAATTTGTTTTTTTCCCCAACTTTCAGACATTCTAATATGTCATTCTATGCCTCCTTTCTTCTGTTGTTTCTGATGAAAAGTAAACTGGTTATCATATCATTTTTGCTTTTCCCTTTATTTTTATCCTAGGGCTTTTTGTTTTGTTTTGTTTAGTTTAGTTTTATGTACTTGTTTACTTGTTTAGCTTTTTGTACCTATAGATTAATGGTTTTATTTAATTTTCAAGGTTTCTGACAATTATTTCTTCAAACTTTATGCCTCTTCTCCTTTTCTTTTTCTTCAAAGACTCTTATTATATATATTTTGCTATGCTTGTTATTTTCCCACATGCTTCTGATGCTTTGTTCACTGTAATTTATTTTATCCTTTAATTTTCAGATTGTATTTTAGTAATACATTTTCATTTACTGATTCTTGTGTTGTCTCAAATGTGCTGTTGAGCATATCTAGTGAATATTTCATTTTTGTTACTATACTTTACCACTCCATAATTTCATTATGTATAATAGAATCTACTAGTCTTTGAGATTTGTTGAGTAATTGTCATTAGTTTCATTATTTTATTATTCAAATTCTTAAACATTTTGTTTTTATGTATCTTTGAACATATTTATATCAACTGTTTTCAATGTCTACTAAAAAAAAACACATTTGGGGCCTCACAAGTCAGTTTCTATTGATTGCTATTTTCCTGAGTATGGGTCACTTGTTCCTATTTTTCATATGTTGCATGATTTTTCATTGAGTAAAAATATCTTAAATAATATATTGTAGCACCTCTGGATTATACTTTTGTCCTGAGAATCTTTTCTCTCTTCAGTTCCCTTCCCTCCCCTCCCCTCCTCTCTCCTTCCCTCCCTCCCATTCACTCCCCTCCCCTTCCCCTCCCCTTTCCCCTCCCCTTTCGTTTCCTCCCCTCCCCTCTCCTCTCCTTCCCGTCTCTTTCTCCCTCTTCTTCTCTTCTCCTTTCTTTTCTCCCTCCCTCTCTCCCTCTCCCTTTTTTCCTTTCTTTCTTCCTTCATCCTTTTCTTTGTAATTTACCTGGATGTAATCTTTAGGCTATATTTCCTCACCCACATGCAGTGCTGATGTCTTTGTTCATTTCTTGTTTTGTTTAGTTGTTGCTATTTGTTTGTTTTGTTTTTAATTTATTGGTTACCTTGATTTTCCAGTGGTCATCCCTATGTCTACATTTCTTAGTGGTTGGTAAGTGATTGAGGTCAGTCAACATCTCAAGGCTATAAAAACATTAGCTTTCTGCTGATGGATCTGTGTGGTTTTGGTGAAGAAAGTCAAACTTTTGACCGCATGCAGTGTGCTTTACCTTCTTTCTTCTAGGTCTTGGGTCAACCCACCTCCATGGTTTCCTGTACTTTCAGAGTAGCCAACAACGATTAGAGGGTTTCTCTGGCCCTTCTATCACATTTTTATTCTCAGAAGCTTTACATTGAATTTTTGGCTGGTCCACCACTAACCTCAATAATGACTTTAACTGAAGACTAACACAGTTGTAAATATTCTACATTCATGTCTTACCAAATTTGCTACTTTCACTGATTTTATTATTAGGCATAGATTTTCAGTCTTTGCTCGAAATTAAGTCTATCCTCCATGCAGTGAAATTAGTAATGGTTTTCAGGACATGCCTCTTATCCCTATCAAAGAAAAAACACACAAACCTAGATAGGTTGGAGGCAATAAGAAAAGTCCTGGTCATTTTCTTATTACAAAATTATATTCTTTTTCATTAATAAACATGTCTCAATATGTTGCTTGTCTTCGGGAAATTTCCAGAGCCCTGGAATTGTTGGTTTACACAATTTTCTTGAATTTAAACTTCGTGTGTGTTTATGTGGGGGTGAGAATTTGGCAATATTTTCTCTCTGACATAGCCAGAAATGAAACTATGCAATTTTAAATGGCTGAGATTCCCGATTTTGTTGACTTGCCTTTTTCTATTTCCTCAGTATATATTAACTTCTTTAAAGCTATGTTTGTCTTTGTGCTTCACTTACCACTTAACACCATGCTTTGCAAATTCACAAAGAATCTTTACTGATTGACTTTGAAACTTTACCTCATAGCCCTAAGAAAACTAATAGAAAGAATAAACAGTTATGCTCAAAATGGCAAAAAAAGAAAGCTTTCTACATTTTTTAACTTGATCAAAAAAGTTGACTTGTCAATTTTAAAATGCATAAATGAGACACAAATTACTTACCAAAAACCACTAAAAAAAAAAAAAAAAATTCTTAGCAAAGAAAAACAATGTGCTTAAAACTGCTGAGTGAAGATGAACTTTACAATCTCTGTATGGACCATATCAAATTTACAGTGATATTGGGAGCATTTTAACAACAGGACTTCACCTTTGATAAGTACTGAATTTAAATCTATGATACTACTTTCTGCAATATATATTTTAGCACCAAGATAACAGTTCATAAAATGCCCGGTCTAGTGGACCAATTTTCAAGTCAAAATAGGATTTGGGGACTGTTACTCAGTAGAACCATACTATTGTTTACTTTTATAGAGTCTGGATTCTTTCTTTCAGACATTTACAAGACCTACTCTTATTTTTCTTTAAAAAGGCTATTCATAAAAGTTTTTCTCTACAGTTCCTATGCATTCTGCTATAAGACTTTGTTAGTACTTTTATTTCTCTTAAATAATTATCCCTCAAACAATAATTCAGATTTTAGCATATAAATAATTCACTAACACTTGAATATAAAGTATTTCAGAATAGAATATCTTTGATGAAATAATTATCTTTCATTTTGACCTCATTTCCCCCAAGAACAATGTTTAAAATAAAATAAAGTCAAGGAAAAACAAACAAGTAAGCAAGCAATAAATTAATTAATTAAAAAAATAATTAAATTATTATAATGCTTCAGATGGTTTGCCAGGTAGCATATTTGCTGATTTTCCATCCTTCAATGTGGCCAGAGAATAAAATTAGACTCTTCTTGTCTGTATATTTGTTGTTGCTGTTAAATGCCATTGAATCATTTCCAACTCATACCGACCCCATGCACAGCAGAATGAAACACTGCCCAATCCCGCGCCGGCTCCATGATCCCTGCTATACTTGAGTCCATCTTCATAGCCACCATGTCACTCCATCTCGCTGAAGGCCTCCCCTCTTTTGTCGACGTTCCACCCTACCAAGCATGACATCCTTCTCCAGGGAATGGTCTCTTCTGACAATAGAAAAGTAGGTGAGATGAAGTCTGCCCATTCTCGCTTCCAAGGAGCATTTCAGCTGCACTTACTCCAGGACAGATCTTTTAGTTCTCTTAATAGGCCATGGTACTTTCAGCATTCTTTGCCAGCACCACAACTCAAAAGCATCAACTCTTCTTCGGTCTTCCTTATTCATTGTCCAGCTCTCACATGCAT
>NW_006921612.1:13633454-13634877 GCF_000298275.1 Orycteropus afer afer | reverse complement strand
CAATGTAGGATGTGGAGCAATGCTTTTATGTATTTTGTTGTGCCAATTGAGTCTGGTGTACCCAAGTACTATGGTCATGACGTAGTATATCTATTGGATTTCTCTCCCATAATGTCGGGATGTCTGTGAGTGATTACTCTGTGTCTGTCTTCTATTGTTCCTGTAAGTCCTGCAGGTATTTTCTATCAATGGTGTCTGTACAAGATTAGCTTCAGCTGAATCTATCCTTGGTCTAGAGTATACCTCTGTTCACTGACCCCACTCTGACCATCTCAGGTGTTTATGTGTTTATCTTCATAGCCTAGTGTTTGGTGTTAATGGCAGTGTGGTATTGTGGACACATTGGTTGGTTTCAGCATCTGTTGTCTAACTCTTATGTGCATAATTCGTTGTCCTCTCATTTCTCAATGTTATTATGGTGGTCATATATCCTTCCCATATGTCCCTCCCCCTACCCACATAAGTGTGTAGGCCCCTACTAGCCCGAAATTAATCCCTCTCCTTCCCTCCCCATGCCAGTAACCTACTAAGTGAGTTCCCCTTTCCAAGCAAAACTTTCTTTGTCTTTTTACAGTAATGGTTTCATACAGTACTTGTCCTTCTGCGATTGACTTATTTCACTCAGCATAATCTGCCAGGTTCATCCATGCTGTGAGATGATTCGCATACCCTTCATTGTTCTTTAATGTAGCATAGTATTCCATTGTGTGCATGTTCCATAATTTGGTTATCCACTCATCCATTGATGGGCGTTTAGGTTTTTTCCATCTCTTTGCTATAGTGAATTGTGCTGCGATGAACATAGGTGTACATATGTCTGTTCGTGCACTATCTCTCACCTCTTTAGGATATATTCCTAGTAATGGAATTGCTGAGTCAGATGGTACTTCTATTTTCAGTTTTTGCACTAGAGTTCCAATCTCTCTGCAATCTCACCAGCATTTATTTTCTGACCGATTGGACTTTGCTATTATTGCTGGGGTGAGATGATATCACATTGTTGTTTTGATTTGCATCTCTCTAATGATTAATGATCACAAGCAATTTCTAATGTGTTTGTTGGATGCCTGCATATATTCTTTACTGAAGTGTCTGTTCAAGACTTTTGCCCATTTGTGAATTGGGTTATTTGTCTTTTTAGTGTTGAGGTCTTGAAGTTTTCTATATATTCTGGAGATAAGTCCTTTATCAGATATGTCATAGGCAAATAATTTCTCCCAATCTGTAGGTTCTCTTTTCACCCTTTTGATGAAGTTTTTCAATGTGCATAAGAATTTAATTTAATTTTTAAATTCATCTACCTTCTCTTTTATATCCTGCACACTCTGAGTTATGCTTCATAGTCTATGCTGTGAATTAGGGCTCCCAGATTTGCCCCTATTTTATCTTTGATGAATTTTATAGTTTTGAGTTTTACATTTAA
>NW_006921612.1:13631140-13632719 GCF_000298275.1 Orycteropus afer afer | reverse complement strand
AAGTAGATTGCCCAACCTTCCTTCTGAGGAGTGGCTGATGGGTTTGAACCACCAGCCTTCTGGTTAGCAGTCAAGTGCCTTAGGCACTATGCTACCAAAGCTCAGTTTCCCTTATTTCTTTATCAGAGGAATCCTTGCTTTTATAGAGAAATCCAACTGATTTTTGTATGTTGATCTTGTATCCTGCCACTATTAGTTCCAGTAGTTTTTTTTTTTGTTTGTTTGTTTGTTTGTTTGTTTGTTTGTTTGTTTTTTAATTGAGTCCCTTGGGTTTTCTATGTATATGACCATATCATCTGCAAATAGAGATAGTTTTGATTCCTCTTTGCCAAGATGTATGCCTTTTATTTCTCTTTCTTGCTTTATTGCACTGGCCAGGATTTCCAATACAATGTTAAATAGAAGTGGTGATAGAGGGCATCCCTGTCTGGTTCCTGTTCATAAGGGGAATGCTTTGAGACTTTCTCCATTAATGATGATGTTGACCATTGGCTTTGCATATATACCCTTTGTTATGTTGAGGAATTTCCATCTATTCCTATTTTGCTGAGAATTTTAAACAAGAATGGATATTGGATTTTATCAAATGCCTTTTCTGCATCAATTGTTATAATCATACGGTCCTTCTCCTTTGCTTTGTTTATGTGGTGAATTACATTGATTTATTTTCTGATGTTGAACCACCCTTGCAAACCTGGTATGAATCTAACTTGGTCCAGATGTATTAATTTTTTAATATGTTGTTGGATTCTGTTGGCCAGGATTTTGTTAAAGATTTTTGCATCTATGTTCATGAGTGATATTAGTCTGTAGTTGTCCTTTCTAGTGTTGTCTTTCCCTGGTTTTGGTATTAGTGTTATGCTTGCTTCAAAAAAAGAGTTTGGGATCTTTTTCTGTGTTCTGGAATAACTTGAGTAGCATAGGTGTCAACTCTTCTCTAAATATTTGATAGAATTCTCCAGTGAAGCCATCAGGGCCAGGGCTTTTATTTGTGGGAAGTTTTTTTATGACCTGTTCAATTTCTTCCCTTGCTATGGGTCTGTTCAATTTTTTATTTCTGAGTGGGATAATTCAGGTAGGTCTTGTGATTCTAAAAACTTGTCCATCTCTTCTAGGTTCTCAAATCGATTGGTGTACAGTTTTAATAGTATTCTGTCAGTATCTTTTTCATTTCAGTTGGTTCTGTTGTGTTGACACCGTTTTCATTTACAATTCTTGTGATTTGGATCTTCTCCTTCTTTTCTTTTGTTAGGTCTGCCAATGGTTTATAGATTTCATTAATCTTTTTGAAGAACCAGCTCCTTGTTTTGTTGATTTTCTCTATGTTTTTTTTTTGTTTGTTTGTTTGTTCGTTTGTTTTCTGTTTCATTTATTTCTTCTCTGATCTTTATTATTTTCTTGCTTCTAGATACTGTAGGATTCTTTTGTTGTTCTATTTCTAGTTGTTGGAGTTGTTTTTCACCTTAATGTCTATTTTATCAGAAATCAAAATGCTACCTCTGCCCTTTTTGGCTTTCTATTGGCTGGGTCTACACAAATTGACACAGAACTTCAGCTATCCCAATGGTCCTGGATAGAA
>NW_006921612.1:13620840-13627830 GCF_000298275.1 Orycteropus afer afer | reverse complement strand
GCTGGCAAAGAATGCTGAAAGTACCATGGACTGCTAAAAGAACTAACAGATCTGTCCTGGAGGAAGTACACCCGAAATGCTCCTTGGAAGAGAATATAGCCAGACTTCGTCTCATCTATTTTGGTCATGTTGTCAGAAGGGACCATCCCTAGAGAAGAATGTCATGTTTGGTAGGGTGGAGGGTCGATGAAGGAAGGGGAGGCCTTCAACAAGATGGATTGACATGGTGGCTTTGATGATGGGCTCAAGTATAGCAGGGATCATGTAGCTGGTGTGGGATCAGGTAGTGTTTTGTTCTGCTGTGCATGGGGTCACTATGAGTTGGAAACAACTTGACGGCACCTTACAACAACACAGCATTGGCTTGGTATATTCTTTTCCACCCTTTAACTCTTAGTTTGTTTTTATCTTTGTTTCTAAGATGTGTCTCTTGTAGAAAGCGTATCAATGGGTCTTCTTTTCTTATCCAGTCTGCCACTCTCTTTCTCTTGATAGGTGCATTTATTCCATTCACATTGAGTATAACTAGTGATAGGTATGAATTGACTGGTGTCATTCTATTCTGATTTTTTGTCATGTTGTTGGTGCTTCCTTGGTCTGTGTACATTTCTGTCCTGAGTTCAGTTTTTTGGCTAATGCTTTCTCCCTTTTCTTCTTTATAGTTGGTTTTGTGTTTTTTAAGCCCATATGTTTTCCTTCCTTCTGGGTTTGCTTAGAATTGTTACTTTTCTCTGTGGTTATCTTGGAGTATATTCTTATACCTACATTTTTATAACAGTGTGTTCTGCATAGGCATTGTTGTGTTTTCCTCTCCACTTGAGGGTCTGTACCTAGAAGTATTATTCCCTCTGATAGATTAGTTGTTGCTGTTGTTGTGTGCTGCTTGAATTCCTTGGTTTTTAAGGTATAATGCTTTATGGTCTTATTTTGAGTATCTATTTATGATTTGATTTTAGTATTAATGACATGTATCCTGGTTTTGTTGATCTCTGTTTAGGTTCTCTATTGGAAGGACTTCTTTAAGCACTTCTTGTAGGCTTGGTCTGGTTTTCACAGAGTCCCTCGATTTCTGTTTATCTAAGAATGCCTTGATTTCACCCTCATATTTAATGGATAATTTGCCTGGATATAGGATTCGTGGTTGGAAGTTTTTTTCTTTCAGTGTTTTATATATGCCGTCCCATTGCCTTCTTCCCTGCATGTTTCCTGCTGAGTAATTGGAGCTCAGCCTGTTTGATTATTATAAGTAATATTTCTTT
This sequence comes from Orycteropus afer afer, assembly GCF_000298275.1. NCBI lineage: Eukaryota > Metazoa > Chordata > Mammalia > Tubulidentata > Orycteropodidae > Orycteropus > Orycteropus afer. The sequence continues at coordinate 13,626,571 of NW_006921612.1, read as the reverse complement.
TTACCCAGGCAGCTCTCAAATTTTTTTCTTTGTCTTTGGTTTTGGAAAGTTTGATTATAATATGCGTCAATGTTTTTCTATTGGGATCTATCTTGTTTGGGGTTCTATGAACCTCTTGGACAAATAACTTTTCTTCTTTCATGATGTGGGGGAAGTTTTCTGTTAGCAGGTCTTCCACAATTTTCTTGGTGGTCTTTTTCACCTCTTCTTGTTCTGGAATTCTAATGAGTCTTATATTGTTTCATCTCATGTCACTGCATATAATTCTTAGGTTCTCTTCATTTCTCTTAATTCTTTGTTCTGATTTTTCTTCATATGGGATAGTGTCCAGGGATTTGTCTTCTAGTTGGGATATGCATTCTTCAGCCAGTTCTAACTTACTCTTTTGTGCTTCTACTGTGTTGTGTAATTCTGTCATTTTGGTACTCATCATCTGCATTTCGGTGCTCATCTTCTGCATTTCTAACTGCTGTTTTTGTATGATTTCTAACTGTGCATTAATCTTAATATTCTGTTCCTCAATGATTTCCCTATGTTCCTCCAGGGAACTGTGTTTTCCTCAGAGAACTGTGTTCTCCTTGCTTCTGTTTGGGGTTTCCTTAAGCTCTTATACATCTCTATAAACATATCTTCTAAATTCCTTCTCAGATAATTCTATTGCCTCCTCTTCTTCCATATATAATGAGACCTGTGTTTGTGGTTTCGCTTCTAATGCTTTGTCCTGTTTTTTTGTTTGATGGTTGCCTGTTGTTTCCTAGATATTTTGAGGTTGTCTTTAACTGTTGGTTACGTGTTGATTTGTTTTGTCTTGGTTTTATGGTTTAATATTTTGAAAAAGTGAAGCTGATGTATTTTATTTTATTATTGATTCGGGTATGCTAGGTCGTTCTGCAGTTGTCTTTGTGATGATGGAATCAATTTGTGGAATGTGGATATGTGTTTCTACTTGTCATAAAGAGGGTTTAGGGTTCAAACCAGGAGATTTTATGTTGGCTAAATATGGATTCTTCTATTGAATGAGTGAAGTTATTGGCGAAAAAGATGGGAGTGGAAGAAGGAAAGCTTACTGTTGCTAGGGTCAGTTTCTAGGGCTTTGAGCAGGCTGCTACAGATGACCATTGTACTGTTACTTACAAGCCTGAGACTCAATTTCAGGAAAGATTCCTGTTTTTAAGGTATCTCCACTTTCTGCCAGGCTCAGACACGTGCAAAGACCCCGTTCCTGAGGCCCCTTGGCACCAAAAACCTGATCCAAGGCAAACTCCCGGGTCTGCACCCAGCCATGGATTTTTCTCTCTCTACCCCCTCTGCCTGCAGTGCTGGCCCAATCCTCCCAGACTGCCAATGGCTTGGGAGTTTGTGATATCGCCCACCTGCGGTGACAAAGATGCACGCAGTTTCAGCTGCACTGGAGTTGGGAGAGTGCCTGTTAGTAATCTGTGGTCCCGATATCAGTGACAAAGACAAGCACAGACCTCTCAATGCCACTCAAGCTGACTCAAACCTATTCAGTGACCCACTGAGAGCGAGCTCACCCTTCTGGAGCACCAATGAGCTCTCTGCTTGGATTTCAGTGGTGCTGGGTGTGCCTATTTGCACCTAGCCAACCTAAATTACTGATAAAGTCAGATACTCAAGGTAAACCCTTGGGGTGTTTGCTGGTATGTTGATGTGGTCACTGGTATGCTGATATGGGGTGTCTTCTGCCTTGGCCCAGGGAGGTATCAGGTGGCCTTTCTCGCCTGCCAGTTGCTCCCCCAGGGAAGTCTCTAATGGCCTTTCTCAGCTGCCCATCTGCTTTCTGCTGGGTAGATTTTTCTTAATTTCTTTCCCTGTGCCTTTCCTCTAGTTCTACTCCTCTGTATTTGGTGCAATCTGATTCAGTGAGCTGTTCAGAGCACCAAAATCCCTAATTCAAACTACTGTACCTAGTTTTTCAAGCATTAAGATCTTAGAGGGAAATAGAGTGGTGATTACTGACAAGACTCCCTTTTGAATCCAGGATTTTTGTTTTCTTTATATTGAGACGTAATCCATACTGCAGACTTTATTCTTCATTCTTCATCAGTTAGTGTCTCAAGTCTTCCTCACTTTCAGCAAGCAAAGTTGTATTGTCTGCATATCTCAGGTTGTTAATGATTCTTCCTCCAATCTTGATGCCATGGTTTTCTTCATATAGTCCAGCTCTCAGATTATTTGCTCAACATATAGACTGAATAAGTATGGGGAAAGGATACAATCCTGATGCACTCACTTCTTGATTTTAAACCATGTAGTGTCCCCTTGTTCTGTTCTAACGACAGTCTCCTGGTCTATGTACAGGTTCCACATGAGTACAATCAAGTGTTTGGGAATTCTCATTTTCTCAATGTTATCCATAATTTGTCATGATCCACACAATCAAATGCCTTTGCATACTCAATAAAACACAAGTAAACCCCTTTCTGGTATTCTTTGCCATGAACCAAGATCCATCTGACAGTAGCTATGATATCTCTATTTCCACATCCTCTTAGAATGTCTTCTTAGCTGTTCTTTTAGAATGTCCATCACTTCCTAGAATGAAAAATGTTTTCATAAACCCAGAGCCATCAAGTCAATTCCAACTCATAGCAACCTTGTAGAACAGAGTGGAACTTCTTCATAGGGTTTCCAAAGCTATAAATCTTCATGAAAGCAACTGCCTCATCTTTCTCCAACAAAATGGCTAGTGAGTTCAAATTGCCAGCCTTTTGGGTAGCAACCAAATACATTAATCACTACTCTACCAGAGCTCCTTAAAATCCTGATGGTAAAGAATTTTCAGAAATTACTAGGAGAATGTCATGAGTAACCCTATATAAATTCATATATTCTTATTATGGTCTCAGAAATAGCAAAGATATATTGTTAAATAAAAGTAATAGCAATGAACTTGTATATCATTTAGATACAAATGAGTTGTATCCTATCAATTTCCATTTTTACTCTCTTGTTTGTTAAAAACTATTTAGGCTATCTCTCCTGACAGTTCCAATTTCATCCATAATTTGTTTTGAAATCATACAATATCCCAACTTAGTTTCTGACATCATTATCTGACTGATTCTCCAGCTAATCTTTTTTTGAACGTTATTTCTCTAATTTTCTGATTATTTATTCTTATACCACTATAATCATAAATATCACACAGAATAACATGGCTGTAAGAGGTGAGAAATATTTTACACAATTTTACCAAATCAATTTATATAACTGTCGTTGTTGTTGTTATTTGCCGTCGAGTTGGACCCGACTCATAGTGACCCCCTCCTTGGGTTTCCGAGGCAGTATCATTATGAAAGTAGATTGCCCCATCTTCCTTTCCAGGAGGGGCTGGTGGGTTAGAACTGCCAGCCTTCTGGTTAGCAGTCAAGTGCCTTAGGCACTATGCTACCAGAGCTCCCTTTATATAACTAGAGATGCTATTTCTCAAAACTCTGCCCCATTAATGGATCTATATGGCCAACTTCAGACTATTATAACCTCATGTCAAATCTTCCATTGGCACGTGTCTAAGAAACCAGAGAGTAGTAGTACTTCTCATTCTCTGTCTTTCTATTTTGTGACTTTTTGCTTTAGAGAAAAGTTGTCTTTCTTTTTTAAGTCCAGTATTTGGTCTTTTCTTTTCAAAATGACAACAGTAGCAATTCATGTTTTGTGTGTACATATGGTTATCAAAATCCTTGGGTTCCTTAACAAATAAGCAGAAATAAGCCAAGATACACTAAAATTTGATCATTTGGGTTACTATTGATTGGAGAATGATTATTTTATACATGGAAGAAGAAGAAAAGAAGAGTGCCAAAATCCAAGAGACTGTCAATAATTAGTAATTTAATTAATCCTTTTTAAAAGTTGCATATTTTTTGTGCAACTAAATGGTGTTTTTCTCTTCATTCCATCCTTCCCAAGATGACTAAAACATGAATATGAGAAATTCCTTTCATTTAGAATATATTTTAAATTAATATCTAGTTCTCATTTCCCTTGAAATTTTTCTGTATTTTATTGTGATTTCAGTGAAAGTTTACGGAGTAAATTCCCTTTACATACAGCAGTTCACATACACTTTGTATCATTACCTTGACTACAACTTTCCACAATGCAACAGCTCCTCTCCCACTTCCTCCCCATAGTTACTTCTTCCTGTGTCCTTCCCTCCATGCATTCCTGCCCCCTGCGCTATCTCCCTGTGCATATACAGCACTTCTGTTCTCCCATGATTTTTCTTCCAAATCTATCTACCTAATGTAAATGTTCAGCTCCTATGCCTGTCTTTTGTTTGGCTAGAAGCCACAGGAGTGGATTCAATTTCAGACCTGAAGGACAGCTAGAGGCTATAGTCTCAGTGGTTCCATCAGCAAGCCTAGTCCTTTTCTTTCTTTTTTTTTTTTTTAATGATTTTGAGTTTTGTTACACATTGTTCTCCCACTCTACCCAGAATCTCCTACATAGATCCCCCTCTGAGTTATTGACTATGGTAGATGGGCATTATCTAGTTCTGGTTTCATAGTCATATAGGTTGAGGATCGCATGGTGTAACAGTCACTTGGACTAATTGTTTCCATGTGTCTTTGGTTTTCTTCATTCTTCTTTGCTCTGGATGAGGAGATATTCATCGTTCCATCTACATGGCCACTTGCAAGCTTTTAAGATCATAGTCACTACTTGCCAAAGTAGGATGTGGAGCAATGATTTGTGTAGTATGTTATGCTAATTGAACTTGCTCCCTCTGGGTAGTTGGCTGTGGCCAAGAAGTGAATACAACTTGTCCCTTGTCAGCTCTACCATACACTTCACAATATTTACAGAACCTAGCAATAAACTTGTAGAAACATTATCTGCCAACCCACAATAAACTTGCAGAAACATTATCTGCCAATCCTATACATGATCTCAGGCACACTCCTCCCTGCATAGATATACCTAATAGCTCATTCTGTCTACTCATCTATCCACCCATACATCCATGTTTGCCTTCACTGACAATGCAGTGCTGTATGTGCTAAAGGGTCCATCTTTGTTGTCTGTACCTCCCATGTACCTCTCTATGTCTTCTTCCTTAATGCCACTCTATTGATCACTCGCATTTGGCACTTTTCCCTTCTCTTCACTCAAATCAATACTTGTCTCTACCTATCTAACAGTATTCTTTCCCGTCCCATCCCACCCCTCTAACCAAAAAACCAAACTCACTGCCGAGTCAGATTAAATTCATAATGACCTGAGCCCTCCTTGGGTTTCTGAGGCAGTGTCACTACGGAAATAGATTGCCCAACCTACCTACCAAGGAATAGTTGGTGGGGTTAAACCATCAGCCTTCTGGTTAGTCAAATGTCTTAGGCATTATGCCACGAGAGCTCTCATTCCACCCCTGGTAACCAACAAGAAAATTCCTTCCATATATAAAAGTTTCCTTGACTTTTTACAATAATAGACTAATACACTATTTGTCCTTCTGTGACTGACTTATTTCACTCAGCATAATGTCCTGCAAATTCATCCATGTTTTGCAGTGTTTTGAAGATTCTATGTTACTCTTTAGGGTTACATGGTATTACATTGTATGTATGTACCATAGTTTGGTTATCCATTCTTCTGTTGATAGGCACCTAGGTTGTTTCCATCTTTTGGCTATATTATAAATAGTGCTATGATGAACATGGGTGTCCATATATCTGTTCTTGTCCTGGTTTTCACTTCTTTAGGA
>NW_006921612.1:13611025-13620245 GCF_000298275.1 Orycteropus afer afer | reverse complement strand
CAACCTTCCTTCCAAGGAGTGGCTGATGGGTTTGAACCACCAAACTTCTGGTTAGCAGTCAAATGCCTTAGGCACTATGCTACCAGAGTTCTGGGCATGTAAATTTTCTCCTAGTTTTTCCTTGAAGAACTATATAGTTTTAGGTTTTTGATCAAAGACATTTACGTCTTTGATCCATCTGGTCTTAGTTTTTTGTGCATAGTGTTAGGTACAGATCTTGTGTCATTTTTCTGCAAATGGATATCTGTTTTTTTCAGCATAATTTATCAAACAGACGATCTCTTCCTCATTTCATGGATTTTGGCCCTTTGTCAAAGATCAGTTGACCATTGGTCAATGGATCTATTTCTGGGTTATCAGTTCTATTTCATTGGTCTATGTGTCTGTCATCATACCGATACCAGGCAGTTTTGATGACTTTGGCTGTATAGTAGGTTTTGAGATCCTACAGTGTGAGACCTCCTACTTTGTTGTTCTTCTTCAATAGTGCTTTGCTTCTCCGAGGTCTCTTTCCTTTCCAGGTAAAGTTAGTTGATTAGTTTTTCCATATTCCTAAACAATGTTGATGGGATCTGAATTGAGATTGTATTGAATGTATAGATTGTTTGGGTAGAGCTAATATTTTCACAATGTTCAATCTTCTTATCCATGAACATGGTATATTCTTCCATTTTTGTAGATCTCTTATGGTTTCTTGAAGTAGTCTTTTATAGTTTTCTTTGTACAGGACTTTTTTGTCTCCAGTAAGATTTATTCCCAAGTATTTAATTTTTTGGGGTAGCTATTGTAAATGGTATTTTTTTCCTTATTTCTTTTTCAGCAATCTCTTCACTAGTGCAGAGGAATCCAACTAATTTTTGGATGTTGATCTTGTGTCCTGCCATGATGCTAAATCTCTCAATTAATTCCAGTAGATTTTTAACAGAGTCTCTTGGGTTTTCTAGGTATAGGATCATCTTTTCATAGGGATAGTTTGAGGTCTTCCTTACCAATTTATATGCTTTTGGTTTCCCTTTCTTGCCTGATAGAGGACATCCTTGTCTGATTCCTGTTTGCAAGGGGAATGGTTTCAATCTCTCTCATTGAGAAGAATGTTGGCTGTTGGTTTTTCATAGATGTCCCTTATTTTGTTGAGGAATGTCCCTTCTATTCCTATTTTGCTGAGAGTTTTGATCAGGAATGGGTGTTGGATTTTATCAAATATCTTTTTGGCATTGGTTGATATGATCGTATGGTTCTTTTATTTTGTTTTATTTATGTAATGTATTACATTGATTGTTTTTTCTAATGTTGAACCATCCTTACATAACTGCTATGAACCACACTTGCTCATAATGAATTATTTTCTTGATATGTTGTTGGAGTTTATTGGCTAAGATTTTGTTGAAGACTTTTGCATATATATTCATGAGGAATATTGATCTGTAGTTTTCCTCATGAATGATGTCTTTGCCTGGTTTTGATATCAAGGTTATACTTACTTCATAAAATATATTTTGGAGGATTCCCTCCTTTTGTATGTTTTGGAATAGTTTGAGTAGGATTGGTGTCAGTTCTTCTCTGAACATTTGGTAGAATTCTCTGGTGCAGTCTGGGCCAGGATCTTTTTTTGTTGGTAATTTATTTTATGACCTGTTTCAATTCTTGTTTTTTGTTTTGTGTCTGTTCAACTTTTCCACATCAGTATGTGTTAGTTTAGTTAAGTGGGTGTGCTTCTAGAAATCTTTCCATTTCTTCTAGATTTTCAAATTTGTTGGAGTACAGTTCTTCATAATATCCTGATATTACCCTTTTTATTTCAGTTGATTCTGTTGTGATGTGGCCCATTTTGTTTCTTATTCATGCTATTTTTAATTTCTCCCTCTTTCCTTTGTTAAATTTGCCAGTGATTTGTCAATTTTATTAATCTTTCAAAAAAAAAAAAACAACTTCAATTCTTATTAATCTTTTTATAGTCTATTTTCTGTTTCATTGATTTCTGCTTGAATCTTTATTATTCCCTTTCATATGGTGACTGTAGGCTTTTTTGCTGTTCTTTTTCTAATTGTTGAAGATATTGGGATAAGGTATTGATTTTGGCTCTTTCTTCTTTTAAAGTCTGGTTTATGTATTTTGGGCCTCTTTCCTTTGATCCATAGATACTTATTGTGTTCTTATTTGATTAATCCTTTCAACATTGTAAGTCCTTCCTTGTCTCATATGGTGGTTTTTGTCTTAAAGTCAATTTGATCAGAAAGTAATATTGCCACTCCTGTTCTCTTTTGGTGGCCATTTTCTTGATATATCTTTTTTCCCACCTTTTAGTTTTAGTCTCTTTTTTTCTTTGTCTCTAAGTTGTGTCTCTTGTAGACAGCATATTGATAGGTTCTGTTTTCTTATCCAGTCTACAACTCTCTGTCTCTTGAGTGGTGCATTTAATCCATTGATATTCAGTGTAATAATCAAGAAGCATGAATTGGTTGCTGTCATTTTTTTTTATGTGCTTTTTCATGGTGCTCCTTGTTTCTTTGTTACATATAATTTGCTGAGCTCATTATGATTGTGAATCATGTTATCATTTCCTCTGTTGCTATTGTTTTATTATTTGCTGAATATTTGTGCTTGTCCTCCTTTTTATTGCGATGTAAAGGTTTATCATTTTTCTTTGAAGTTACTCTGTGATGTATAATTTTCTCCCTGAGTTTAGAATAGTCCATTCTTTCTTGCAACTCTCTTGACTTCCTCATCATTTAGAAGTTCTGTAACTATACTTTTTCCCTGTTTTTGGTTTGTAGTTGTCCTCATTTGAAAATCAATGTTTCTGGTCCCCTGTTTATAATCTTGTAAGCTTATTTTACTTTGGATACTTCCAGAGCTGTGTTGGTTTTTGGGTTATGTCATCTTGTGTATTAAATGATTGGTTTTTGTTTGTTATTATTGGCTCTCTATTCAAAGGACTCTCTTTAGTATCTCTTGTAAGGTTAGTCTGGTTTTATCAAACTCCTTTAATTTCTGCTTATCTGTAAATTTCCTAATTTCACTGTCACATTTGAGAGACAATTTTGCTGGGTATTTAATTCGTGTTTGGAAATTTTTCTCTTTCAGGGTTTTATATATACCATCCCATTGCCTTCTCACTTGCATGGTTTCTGCCGAGAAATCAGAGCTTATTCTTATTCGTTGTCCTTTGTAAGTATCTTTTCATTTTTCCCATACTGCTTTCAAGATTCTTTCTTTGTCTTTGGTTTTGGTGAGTTTGATGATGATATGTCTTGGTGATTTTCTTTTGGGGTATATCTTGTTTGGAGTTTGTTGGACTTCCTGAATGGATATATTCTCATCTTTCATCAAATCAAGGAAGTTCTCTTCCAATAAATCTTGGGCAATTTTCTCAGTTATTTTTCTCTTCCTGTTCTGGAATTCTGATCACATGTAGGTTGTTCCTTTTGATGGTATCCCACATGAATCTTAGGATTTCTTCATTTTGTTTTGATCTTTTTTCCGATTTATTCCTTTCTGAAAAGTATTCAGGTATTTGTCTTCAATCTCATTAATTCTACTTTCCATTGATTCCATTGTACTCCTTTGCCCTTTCAATGTGTTTTCTATTTCTGATAATTTGGTATTAATCTTCTGGATTTCTCTCTGTAGATTTTATATCATTTCTAATTTTTTATTTATTTTGTCATTATTTTCTTGTATTTTCTTCCAAAATTGTTCTAGAGGTTTTTTTTTTTTTTCCAAATTTTCCTTAATTTTGCAAGTATTTTCCTTTATCTGTCTCTCAATGCTTTGATGATACCTAAATATAATTTTTTGGATTCCTTATCAGATAGTTCCAATGCTGCTTCTTCCTCAGGGATGTGTTCTGGGTCTGTATCCTGCTCCCTTGTTTTACCACTTTGTCTTGGTCCTTTCTGTGGACTGTGATGCTCTGTTGTCTCTGAGACACTGTGACATTGTTGTATTTATATCACTGTTAACTGTTTGTGAAGAGCAGCTAAGGGTGAGTCAGGCTCTTCTTGGTGGTCATTTATTGTTGGCCAGTTGGTGGAAAAGGAAGTAGTGGCTCTCACTTTGTAAGTGAAGCTTCAGGAGGTGGAGGTGTACTTGTGTTATATGGGCACTGTTGCTGTCTCCCACTCAATTAGATAAAAAATAACAATAAGAAAACCATCAGAAAAGCAAAAGCAAATGGACAAAAAAATAAAAAGGGAAAAAAAAATAAAACAAAACAATCATGTAATATCTGGGGAGAGGTCAATAAAAGAAAAAAGCTAGAGAAAGAGAGTAATGAAGGAAAAAAATGTGAAAAAAGAAAAAAGATAAACAAGGAATGGGGCTAACCATGAGAAAGAAAAAAATGGCGACCAGAAACATGGAAGAGAGAAAAAGCTGAAAACTAGAACCTGGGAAGGAAAGAATAAAGAATAATAATAAAAAGAACAAAATAATAATAATAATTTTAAAACAGACAAACTAAAAAAAAAAAAAAAAAAAGGCCAAAAAAATCTGGTCAGGGCAGGGCAAGGCAAACAGGCTCCATCTGAACCCACAGACTGTCATGGAATTCCTGCCAACCCAGAAAGTGGATGGGACTGAGAGATAGATAGCTGCACCTCCATTCACCAAGAGGGTGTGGGGTCTGAGAATAAAAAGGGGAATATCACACCTTTCTAATCGTTCATGTCCTGAATGTCCTTGTGCCTCCCAGCAAGTGGAGCCTATTCTTAAGTCCCTGGAATCTGGGAGAATGCTGTTGTTTTAAATAGTCAAAATGGTGGAACCACTTGCGAACATTCAAAATGCCTGTACCTTCCAGACAGGTGAAAGTTCACAACTCAGCCCACCTTGCTCTTCGTTGCTTCTCCTTTTATTTACCAGCCATCAATGCAGTCCTCCATGTAGCCCCCGGTTAGCAGGGCTGATTTTTAGGTTAATTCTTAGGTCCTAACACCACTTGGCAATATTCAAGCTGTCCATGCCATCAGGATTGCTGACAGACCATAGCTCCATGTATCTCCTTTTTTGGTGTTTTCATGCAGGTTCTTCTACTAGTTGGAGTTTAGTCCACTTCTATATCTTTCCCTTCAAACCTCAGGGTTCCAGGATTATCTTTTCAATCTGTGGTAATTGTTTCCCCTTTTCTTTGTTGAAGAGTGTCTGTGCCACCCATTTGCCTATGCCACCATCTTAGCGGAATCTCCATGTATGATGTTCTTGATGTCATCCTCAACTTCGCTGGTCTTCGGTCATTGGTGCTCAGTGTGTCAAATCTATTCTTCAGATGGTCTCTAAATTCAGGTGGGATATAATGAGGTTATATACTGGTTCCCATGGAATTTTTAAAATTTTCTTCAGCTTCAACTTGAACTTGCATAGGATTAATTGATTGTCTGTTCCACAGTCAGCTCCTTACCATGTTTTGACTGATGATATTGAGCTTGTCTATCACATCTTTCCATAGATGTAGTTGATTTTATCCCTATGTATTCCATCTGGTAGGGTCCATGTCTATATTTGCCATTTGTCTTGCATTTACATTTATATATCCTGGTTCATCACATAGCTAATGAGGTGGACTGATACTAATATATCAATAGGGAAAATTTGTTTATTTTTAATCATCTTTCAGGGCAAAAAAATATTCATTTTGTCAATAGGTGAAATTTTAGATATCTGTATAGTTTTATTCCTTATATCCCTTTAGGTAAAAAATATCTGTAATTATACTATAGTACTTTGTCAAACTGAATTTACTGTTTTATGCAAAATTATGATAATGATTAAAATGTCAGTTGGTTTTTGAATCTTCAGTTACATTCCTCTATCGTTGATGTTTTATTCTATTTTTCTCTCTTCTCTGTGGAATTTTTTCCTTGGAAATTCTCTGACTGGAGTGGTTAAATCTTGTGTTTGATACACAGATGCCTAGTATTATGTTAGTTTTATGTACACAGTTGAGGACATTGTGTTAACTGTCATAATTTTTGCTCACTACAAATTCTTCTGTCTCCTTTTAGTTACTGCACTTACTACTTGTAACCTGTACATACTGACTGACAGCACCTTTCTGTCTGGATACTCCTTCTTACAGACCTGGGGTTTTACAAAACATTATTTTGAATATTTTAAAGTTGAGTGATACCTTCCAAGATCAGATGTTACTTTACTATTTAAGAAAGGACAATGAGGCTTCTCTCTCTCTCTTTGTCCAGCACATTCTGGTTCTAGTCCATCTCACCAGTAACACATTTATGAAATCAACATTTTTGTCTATAGATCTTTCCTATACTAGATAACGGAGTTATTGTTACAGAGAATTTTAGCCTGAACAAGACAGCAGGACTTAGAAGTTCTAGGACTGAAAATAAATTCCACATTCTTTCTCAACCTTAGGTTCACAGTGGGAAAGGAAAGGAGGAGAAATAAGGTATTCCCATTCCCTGAAACAAACTCTCTTGATACCAGATACTCATATTCTAAGATTCCAAGAATATTTAGAAGTTTCTCAATGCCAGATTTGTTTCCTTTTCACATCTGGGTATTTTGTTGCCCTGTGGTGCTGCATAAACACACAGTAGGGGAAGCCTGGAAAAACAGAAATGTTAAAAAAAAAAAAAAAAGACCTATTTTTATGTCTGGGATCCTATCACTGTCACCTCCAAGGAGATTCATTTTGAAATAAGATAAAATTTAACTCCCACCATCATTACCTCCTTTGCAGCCACCACCACCACCAATCGTCCCCTCCTATTAACTAGATAAATTTCCAAGGGCCACATAACTAAGATATTATGGGGTCATGACTAGAGTTCAGGCCTTTTAATTCTTAGTCCAATCCTCCCTCCTCTGCCTTCTAATATGTAGCAATATCTAAGAAGATATATAGATGGCAATTGACAGGAAGAAAGGTAAGAAAATGTGCACTAGGCCTAATTTAAGTATAAATATAGAAATAGAAGTAGGGATAATGATAAGGATAGTGGTAGGAATTAATCCAGGCATAAGGATAAGGAAAGGTATGGAGAGATTAGAGAAAGCCATAAAAGAGTTAGAAATAGAGATGATAAAAAAAGAATTGAAGATAGAAATGGAAATGGTAGAGATGGACATAGAGATAAAACAATGTGATTTTAGAATAACAGGAAAGCTTTTACTTCTCAAAACTTGTCTTCTCAAATTTTTAGATCAGAACTACAAGTGAAAATATCAGGTGCTCAAGTGGTTGATTTAAATGATTATGGGCTTACATGATACTCAAATGTTTATAATTATTATAACATTTTCACACTGCCTTGTATTCACTAATTGATGTTTCTGTCTCCTTACTAAATAGTATGAAAGAATGCATGCAATTTTATATCCCCAAAATTTCACATAGAACCTAGAATATAATGAGTTAGAACAGATAGTTGGTAGAAGAAGTAAACAGATGAACAAGCATCCTTCTCTTGTTTTCATTTTATTTGGAGAAAGGAACAAATGATTGCTTAAAATCAACAAAAAAGTGACCTTAAAAATGAGCAGAGAAGTTCTACCCCAATAATTCCATCCTTTTCTAAAAAGCTGAGGAAATTTAAGTTGTTCATTGTCTGGAAGAATACGTTCTTCCCTAGCTTTTGTCCAGTGACTATATTCCTGAAGGTCTATGGATCACATAGAGTTATTCAAACTGAGCCATGGTCACATGGAAAAAATAAATTGGCTTCACCTCAGAGGATTGCAAGTCATGTTGAATAAATGTTGCAACTCTATACATTTGGCTCAAACAAAATGTATTTTAAATTTGAATTTCAAATTTATGGGTATAAGACCCTCTCATGCCCCAAGGATTTTTATTTTTAGTTGAGCTCCAACATAACCACTGCTCAGAGGATGCATAAAACAAATGAGCTTTCTAGTACACACCCTGACATTCACAGAATTAGACACTTTTTCTTTCTCCTAACAAGATGTGGGAGCTCTGGTGGCACAGTGCCTAAAGCATTTGACTGCTAACCAGAAGGCTGCCAGTTCAAACCCACTAGCCACTCCTTGGAAGGAAGACTGGGCAATCTACTTCCATAGAGACACCGCCTCAGAAATCAAGGAGTTGGAATTCACTCAAAGTCTGTGAGTTTGGTTTGGTTTTTGGTAACAAGATGTGAAACATATCTAGTTCTTAGAAACATACCCACTTAAGCATGCCATTTTCTATTATACATTATTCCAATTTCTACCAGTACTTGTCTAAGTTTTAGATGAGCCACATATCATAATAACTTTATTAAAATCTTACTAGTTCATACTTTGATCATATTACTAAGCCATTGTACAACAGCAATGTAATTGGTTGCAACTTAACATGATTTCAAGGAGAGCAAATATTAAGGCATTTATACTTTCCTGAACTTCTTACTTGGTTATCTTTTAGGGAAATTCTTCAATCACAGAATATTAAAAAAAGAAAAGAAAAGAAAGAAAACAGAAAAAAAAATGGAAAATTTAAGTCAAAAGGTGTTAAAAAATTTTAAAAAATCATCTTACACAACTAATTTTTTTTTCTTTATACAAATGGGGAAAAAAAATCAAAACCCAGGGAGAGAAGGTCATTTGGGGCCATACAGTTAGCCTGTGGTACAGCTACAAACAGAATCTTAAATTGTAATTTGCAGCTTTTTCCACTAAATATCACTAATTCAAGAGGTGATGAAAACCTTAGTGTTATAAGTAAAAACTGCATGATCTGAGGATGCGCATATAGTGAGAGGGTCCTGCTTTCACTAATCTCAGAAACATTCATGACCACAAACAATGTTAAAAGTTGTATTCAAAGATAGCTTCAAGCTCTAGGAGTTTTTCCTTCAACAAAATACTATTTGGGTCTGTAATGCCCCTAATATAAATTTTAAAAAAGGAAAGAAAAAGAACTTTATTTTTTTCTAAACACAAAATCTCACTAAAAAATGGAATTTTATGTTTACTTACACTTTATAGATAAACTTAACCAAAATCCTATTTAACTGCCATCAAGTCAATTCCAACTCATACCAACCACCTTTGGGTTTCAGATGTGGTAAGTCTTTATGGAAGTAGATTGCCCAGTCATCATTCTGCCAAATGGCTGGTGGGTTTGAACTGCCAACCTTTTGGTTAGCAGCCAAATGCTTTAGGCACTACGCCACCAGAGTTCCTTACAGATATTTCAAAAGATATTAATAAGTTTTTAAAACCTAGATTTTTATATATGTGTGTATAT
>NW_006921612.1:13596770-13609210 GCF_000298275.1 Orycteropus afer afer | reverse complement strand
TATAAATTTAGATCTTCCTTTAAGAAAATACAAAGCAGTAATTGAATGTTTATGACCATCAAATTTTACCAGGTTTAAAATATTATTTTGTAATAGTTTTACTTAGTGCATTGGCACAAAGATAAAAAATCCTTTACATACCAGTAAAGATAGAATTATAGCATCATTAACAGTGATGCAGACTACCTTAAATCCCACCTAGTAAAGACCTCCTACTCCATAGTTAAGAATAACAAAGACTACAAAGAGGAATGATTTCAGTAACAGAACTTTTCACTGAATGCCAGGGGTTTATAATCCAAGAAGCTCAGGGTTTTCATTTATTAAAAAATTGTATCAGTTTTGAGATACATGGTGTTAATGCCTCTTAGTTCTTCTTTCAACATTCAGAAAACATTTATTAAACACCTGGAGAGGGACATGTTTGGAGAATAACATTAAAAAGGAGATTAAGAAAAACACAACACCCTCTTCACCCTTCCTTCTTGGGCTCATCTTGAATGAGCAGAGGTATAGAGGCTTCTATAAGAAGGTCTATTAACTTAAAAAAAGAGCTATGTTTTTCTCATAAATATTTGTAGTTTTGACAGAGAATATTAATATTCCACACTTGATTTCATATGTGCTGCAAATGTATCCATCAATATAGTAGAGTACACAGGAGATCAAGTTATGAAAACGTATTAGCCATAACCAAACATCTTGAAGGAATGAGCTGCTTGGCCTGCTGGTTCAGGACTATAGCCTCAGGGGGACACCAGGATCAATTGGCATAATGTAATACACAAAGACAACGTTTTCTTCTTTGGTGAATAGTGAATGGGTTCTTAAAAACTTGTGAACATCCATCTAACGTGCAACTATTGGTCTTTCCCCACCCAGAGCATAGAAGAATGAAGAAAAGCAAAGATTCATGGAAAATACTTGATTCAAAAGACCAATGGACCATGTGAGCCCCAGCCTCCACAAATCTGAGGCCAGAAAAACTCAATGGTACCCAGCTACCACTGCTGACTGCTCTGAAAAAGATCATAATAGGAAGTTCTAGGTGGGTTTGAACTGCCAGCCTTCTGTTTAGCAGTCAAATGCTTTGGGAACTATGCCACTAGAGCTCCCAGATATAGTCGAATAGGAGAAACATGTGCAACAAAACTAAAAATCATAAAAAGACCGGGCTTACTTGTCTGATGAAGACTAGTAGAACCCCAAGACTATGACCCTTAGACAACCTTCAGGCCTAGAACTGAACTCAACTTTCATTCAAACAACAGACAGGCCTATAAAATGAACATAAATAACAAAGATGTACACACCTTAGAACAATTAACCACCAAAAATGTCACAAAACAAAATGTTTATAAATTGTTGAATGGAAACACAAATTATAAACATTCACCTAAATCACAATAAAAAGTTATTTAAAAAAAAATAATCCATTTTTCATACATATTCCAATGAACTAGATTTTCACAATAGTATTTATTAAAATCTTTCCAAATGGATTTTCTTTGCATTCTTGAGATAATGATAAAGATTGTAAGGATTGTTGAATATATTTATTGGCAAAGAAAAACATCTTTACGAAGTCACTTAACTGATCTCACTGATTTTATTTTTATGGGTCAAATGTGCTTTCATCTAGTGAAAAATTATTGTTCATTTGGTGAATAGTGAATGGGTTCTTAAAAGCTTGTGAACATCCATCTAAGGTGCAACTGTTGGTCTTTCCCCACCCAGAGCATAGAAGAATGAAGAAAATCAAAGATGCATGGAAAATACTTGAGTCAAAAGACCAATGGACCATGTGAGTCCCAGCCTCCAATTATCCATATATCAATATCAATTATTGATATTGTTAAAGAGGCAAAAGTGACCTTTGGTTTGTTTTATTAAGGACTTGGTGTATTAATTATAAATGAGCCTTTGTATACGGTTACAGAGGGAAAGTCTATTGTGACTTTTATATTCAAGAAAGCATAAAAAAACCAACATGACTGCTGCTCCTTTGAGAAAGAGACCTTAAAATGTGTACTCTGACTAAGCCCTCTTCTTTTAATATTGCTTTAATGTTTTTCTCTTCATTTAACTATCACTTACTAAGCCTCTTGTGTGCCAGGTAGAATGCCAGATTCTGTGAAGTCAAAGATTAATAAAACTTGGTGTATGTCTATAAGGTACACAGGTCATCCAGCTGAGAAAAAAGAGCTCGCAAATTGTACTATGAGAAAGATGCAAGAAAATTTGGAAACCTATCCTCCTTGAGAGTGCTTTGGTGAAATTATGCACATGTATATGTGTGTAAGGATATATAAGTAAGAATCACCACCCAATTTTCATATTGGATCATGTACTATATTGTTTGTATAGCAAGGATCATGCACTGGCAAGAGACTGGGCAGTGTTTTGTTTTGCTGTACATAGGGTCACTATGATTCAGAGGCAACCCAATGGCACCTAACAATAACACTACATTGCTGTTGTTAGGTGCCGATGAGTCAGTTCCAACTCATGTGCAACGGAATGAAACACTGCCCACTCCTGCACCAGCCTCCCAATCCTTGTTATACCTGAGCCCATAATTGCAGCAACTGTGTCAATACATGTCATTGAGGGTCTGCTCCTTTTATGCTGATCCTCCACTTTACCAAGCATGAAATCTTTCTCCACAGAATGATCTTTTCTGACAAAATGACCAAAGTAGGTGAGATGAAGAGGCTTGGCCATTCTTGCTTCCAAGGAACATTCCAGTAGCACTTCTTCCAGGAGAGATTTGTTGGTTCTTCTGGCACTCCATAACACTTTCAATATTCTTCTCTAACACCACAACTCAAAACCATCAATTATTTTCTGGTCTTCCTTATTCATTGTCCAGCTTTCACATGCTTATGAGTCTATTGAAAATACCATAGTTTGGGTTAGAAACACCCTAGTTTTCAAAGACATATCTTTCCTCTTCAAAATATTAAGGAGGAGACTTCAGGTAAGATGGAAGAATAGAAGAACAAGCTACAGCAGACCCTCTTCAACAAAGAAAAGAGAAACCAATTGACAGAGATACGGAAGATAATCCTGGAGCCCTGAGCTTTGAAAGGAAGTATGCAGACGTGCATTAGGCACCAACTAGTGGAAAAACCTGAATGAAAACCATGAGTACAGAGATGGTCAGAGCAGTGCACTGTCAGCTACTCTCACAAGACCAACAGCCTGAATACTTCCAAGTGGTGTTGGGACCTGAGAACTGACCTAAAGATCAGCCCTGGTCACCAAGGGCTGCTAAGGAAATTGCTCTGGTGGCCTATGACTAGGAAGAGAAACAGCAAGGAGGGAGATGACCTGAGCTGTGGGCTTTCAGCTGCATGGAGGATGCAGCCATTTTGATTGTTGACAAACAGTGGCCATTTTGGATATTTAAAGTGACCAAGGGCACAGCTATTTTGAATATTTACAAGTGGTGGTCAGTTTGGGTTTTAAAGTGACAGCATTCTCATTCAGATTCCAGGGACCTAAGAATAGGCAATCTTTGTCAAGGATAGCAGGGACATACTGGAGGCTGACAAAGGAAAGGAGACAGTTGGTGAGTATATATGTGCTGCCAACTAGTGAATAGAGGAGCACAACACAGTACCCTGCTTACATAGATAACATACAAATAAAACAAAGAAAATGAAAATCATGGACAAGTCACTCCAACATACAATCACCAATTAAATATAAACACAAAAATATGTGTTGTTACAGAACTTCTGAATGGTACAGAAGTGAAGACGACAACAAGATAGAATGGACTGTTCTAAACTTGGGAGGAAAACTATAAATCACAGGGTAACCTCAGAGAAAAATGATAAACCTTCACATCAAAATAAAAAAAGAGGACCAGAACAAATATTTAGCAAATACTAAAACAATAGCAAAAAAGGAAATGACAACATGATTCATAAATTAAAGGAGCTCAGCACAGAAAATTATATGAAACAAAGAAATCAATACCACACACACAAAAAAATTACATAACAAAGTGACAACAACAAATTCATACTTGTCAATAATTACATCTCTATCAAGGGACTTATCTCTAAGATTTATAGAAAACTTCAATGCCTCAACAGCAAAGGGATTAACATTCCAATTGAAAAATGGGCAGAAGACATGAATAGACATTCACCAAGGAGGATATTCAGGTGGCCAGCAAATACATGAAGAGATGCTCACGATCATTGGCCATCAGAGAGATGCAAATCAAAACAACAGTGGAATACCACCTCACCCCAGCACTGATGGCAAAGTTCACCAAGACAGAAAATAACAAATGCTAGTGGAGATGTAGAGATTGGGACTCTCATACCGGGCTAGTGGGACTGTGACATGACACAACCACTGTGGAAAGCACTATGGAGATTCCTTAGAAAGCTGGAATTAAAGATTCCATTTGAACCAGCAATGCCATTACTAGGCATACATCCTAGAAAGGTGAGAGCCAGGACGGGAAAAATACATGCATATCCATGTTCATCAAAACACTGTTTGCAGTGGTAGGAGGATGGAGGCAACCTACATGCTCATCAACAGAGGAGTGGAAAACCAAGCTGTGGTACATACACAAAATGAAGTGCTATGCAGCACTGAGGAATGATGTGGAGTCTGTGAAGTGTTGCATGGTGTGGTTGGATTTGGAGGACCTTGTGCTGAGTGAAATAAATCAGTCACAGAAGGACAAATATAGTATTAGTTCATTGTTGTGGAGGGTCAAGGAAAGGTTTATATATGGAGGGAAACTTTGTTGGTTGCCAGGGATGGGAGGAGAGGGGAAGGAAGGGAACACAAAAAAAAAAAAAAAAAAGGCAATGACCTATGTCACTTTAGTATTGTGTATTTCACTGTAAATAAATTATATTTCAATAAAATGCATTTAAAAAAAAAAAGTTAAAGAGGTCTTTTGTAGCAGATTTTCCCACTGAAATATGACATCTGATTTCTTGACTGTTGTTTCCCTTGGTGTTGATTGTGGGTAGATACAAGTAGTACGAAATCTCTCCTCAACATTTCTCAAGCTGAAGGAACTGAAGAGAAAATTTAAGCTTTGAGTTTCAATATTGAAAGATTCTATGGGCAAAAGATTAAATGATGCGGGAAGCATCAAAAGAGGATGGAAGGAATACACAGAGTCATTGTACAAAAACGATTTGGTCATTGTTCATCTATTTCACGTGGTGGCATATGATCAAGAACCAATGATATTAAAGGAAGAAGTCAAAGCTGTACTGAAAGAGTTGGAGAAAAACAAGGCTCCAGGAATTGATGGAATACATATTGAGATGTTTCAACAAACGGATGCCTCACTGAAGGCACTTATTTGTCTACACCAAGAAAAAGTTGTTCCCTTTTGGTTTTCTAACTCCAGGTCTTTGCACATGTCATTATAATAACTTACTTTGCCTTTTTGAGTTGCTCTTTGAAATTTTTATTCAGTTCTTTTATCTTGTCATTTCCTCCATTTACTTTAGCTATTCTCCATTCAAGAGCAAGTTTCCAAGTCTCTTCTGACATCCATTTTTGTCTTTTCTTCCTTTCTTGTCTTTTTAATGATCTTGTGCTTTCTTCATCTATGATGTTCTTGAAGTTATCCCACAATTCCTCTAGTTTTTGGTCATTGGTGTTAAATGTGTCAAATCTATTCTTCAGAAGGTCTCTAAATTCAGGTGGGATATAATCAAGGTCATATTTCTGTTCTTGTGGACTTGTTTTAATTGTCTTCAACTTCAACTTGAACTTGAATATGAGTAGTTGATGATCTGTTCCACAGTCAGATCCTAGGCTTTTTCAACTCCCAAATGCCTAGGATATTGATATTTATGCATTCCATTTCATTTTTGACAACTTCTAGTTTTCCTACATTCATACTTCTTACATTCCATGTTCTGATAATTAATGGATATTTGCAGCTGTTTCTTGCCATTTTGAGTTGTGATCCATCAGCAAATGGAGGTTCCAAAAGTTTTACTCCATCCATGTCATTAAGGTAAGCTCTACTTTGAGGAGGCAGCTCTTCACCAGTGATGTTTTGAGTGCTTTCTGATCTGAGGTGCTTATCTTCCAGCGCTATGTCCAGCAACATGTCAGAGCTAATTTCCAGTAATATATCAGTAATAGTGTGTCACTGCTATTCATAAAGTTTTCACTGGACAATTCTTTAAGAGGTGAATATTCTCTTCTTTCTTTTGAGTCTGTCTTAGTCTGGAAGTTCCTCTGAAACCTGTCCACCATGGGTGACCCTGCTGGTATTTGAAATACCAGTAACACAGCCTCCAGTCTCACAGCAACATGCAAACCACCACAGTATGACAAACTAACAGACAAGTGGTGGATCATGGACTATGGATTAATTCAAATCTTCAAATTTGTTTGGGATATTCTACTGGATGATACTGAGGAATATTATAGGACATAAAAAAATGAGTATATATAGTTTCTTGATAACTCATATAATGGCTTATATTCAATTCTGGAATGAACAAAAAGTATGTAAAGCCATCAATTTGAGATAGATTACTGTATCCAGTAACAACCACAACCCATCCATAATGGTGAAAGTGTTTCAGAAGAAAAACTTTATCCAAATGCTAAAATATGTTCTGTAAGATAAGGCTTTATGGCATCTGGAGGGCTGGTGTGGTTATTACTGTGAGTCATGCTATAGACAGAGTGAATACTCATCAAGACAGAGAACCTGGCTAGGGAGCTAGATCTAGAAAACCATGGTGTGCCCTATAGAGCCTCCAGTGTGGAAGATGACTAATCCAATCCTGCAAGCTTCACAGTGATCTTGAATTCAGTTGAAACTATATATATCATTCAACCAATGACTGAACATCTCCTGCACACTGTCATTAATCATGTGCTGGAAGCAAATGTACTCTACAAAGTATGAAAGACAAGGCAACTGTCTGAAGGTATTGCCTTTCATTTGACTTTCACAATTTTGGTAGGTGCTAAGAATTACAAATATGAATCTTCAGTGTTGTATAACTCAAGGTTGAAATTCCATGGTCCAGAATTAACTCTGCAATAATGTCTTTTTAAACTGTTCATGAAGATTATTAGGACATTTAGGAAACTTTGGCTCAGGCAGTTTTAAGAATAGCAAGATACTCAAGAGACTCGAAGTGTTCACATTATAATTTAAATTTTGAAGAAACATGGTAGGAATTCAGCCTCCGGAATCTGAACTATTTCTCTCTAATGGAAAAAGAGCCTTTCTTTAAAGCCCAAATAACTCTAACTTCATTGTAATATAGGAATTTTGTTTCTGTTTCTCCTCTTCACAGATAGGTTTATAGTAATGATAATAATAATCTTAAAGCCACATAAGGTTAAAATCCAGAACTTATTAAAATTAAGGGGAAAAAAAAATCTAGCTCTACCTTTCCCAGTTGGTGAGCTCATGGACACAAGAGCTGTTTCAAGGAAAAAAAAAAAAACATTGCTAATCAAGGAAGGTTGGGCAATCTACTTCCTTAGCGATACCACCTCAGAAACCCAAAGAAGGGTCATTATAAGTCGAGTGGCTAGGTTTTCTAGTAACAAACCAGATCTCTCGAAAGAACCATGAACATTTAATTCTGAACAGCCTAATTTTCCCAACTGCAGGCTTCTCACTCAAAGCAAAAATCCTCTCTTGGGGCTTAGAAATCTTATCATCCAGTCTCAGTTGGAATAACAATAGCAGTGAGACTGTATGCACATCCATTCCATTTCTGACAATGATTGATAAATAACAACAGCATCAATAGCTGGTAGCATAATGCCTTATGCATCTGACTGCTAACTAGAAGGTTGGTGGTTCAAACCCATCAGCCACTACGCCGAAGCAAGACTGGGCGATCTACTTCTGTAAAGATTTACTGCCTCAGAAACCCAATAGGGGTCACTATGAGTAAGAATCAACTTGATGGCAGTGGGTTTGATTTTGGTTTAATAGGTAATATTTGGCCAAAATATGACTGCCTAGTTTTCATGAACTCGTCTGGATGTATATATACAGAATGAAGAATCACACCTCCTTACATTTTCTAAAATATATATATCTAGTATGTTAAATAGCTCTAAAAGTGTGTTCTCCACAGGGATCTTTCCATGGTTTCTACATTGTAGCATTTAATTTTATGATTTCTTTCAATGCCTCATCAACTAGTTTGTAAGGCTCTGGAGATAAAGAGAAGGTCCTGCATTTCTTTATATTACCTATGGTGCCTTGTAGGGAGTTTGACTCAACAGATTTATGTGAAAATCAGCACAATAGATTGGGAAGTGCACTGTCATAAAACTAGGCTTTAATTCCCCCTCTAACTTTGGATAGGCAACCATAGGTAACTCGCTTTTCTTGTCTTTGTAGAATAATTTATAATATGGTAGAGCAGGAAATGGTGAGGAGAATTAAGTTAGATCGGCTCTATGTGTGTGAAAATTTCATAGCTATTGAAGTGCAGTAGACTTGAGATCTGGGTTAGAATATTAGCTTTGCAACTCACTAAATGAGTAATTAAAAAAAAAATAATCTCTGAACCTCATTCTCCTCAGTTTTAATATGCAGATTTTTATACCACTTATGTCACAAGAATGTTTTGAATATGACATGAGATAACTATATAAAGAATTTAGCACAATGCCTGCCACATAGTAAAATGTTCAATAAATGTTAGCTATTTTAAGAAGATATTTAAGATATGAGAGCCAAGAAGCATTCTCTTGAGTAGTTTATACCAGATGGTTCCCTAACTCTGAGTTTGACTGTTTCTTGGGAATGAGTTCAGTGGGAAAATCAACACAACATATCAATTAACAAACCTCATCCAATACTTTCTACACTAAACACAATGCTTCAGGCTTTCTGAATGAACCAAGAAGAATAAGACATGATCCTCCTCCACAAGTAGAAAATTTAATTATGTAGCTAGGGCAATGCATGGAAACAGAATGAAAAATTGGTAGTAAATTATTACTTTCTTAATGGGTAATATATGTTCTATTTCCTAAAATATTTTTCAGCTCAGAATGGTAAAGAAAGCTTCCTATAAAAGAAGAGATTTGAATTGAAATAATCACCATACCATTTCCCAATAGTATTCAATCTTTCTCCCCACTTTCATGAAAAATATATAAAGATAAACCAAACTCCTCCTTCTGAATGTCCTCTATCTATTTTCACCTACCTAGAATTTTGAGTCAGAATCTTTTTTCTCTCACTTGCCATGTTCATTCAGTCACGAAACTCATCAGCACCTACAGCTCAAATTTATCAAATATGACCTTTCTTTCTAACTCTTCTACTAGTTCAGGCTCTAGACTATCCTGGGGTCTCTAGCATAATGTCCTTAGCAGTTTTCATTCTTTCGTTATCACATCTTCCCAATCCATTTTTTCAGGTGGCTACCATTTTCATTTTTTTCCCCCAAAAAATGTAAATTTGACCATGCCAAAGATAATTATGGTAATTAGTTCTTTGTAAATTTCCTACCTCTATCTTCTGACACTCCAGAGCACAGTTTTTAGTCCAATCATACCTCTACTATGGACTATTCCCTGATTGTCATGATTTTGCAAGCCTTCATGGTTTCCAATTCCAGGAATGTCTACTCTCTCTCTATTTCTCCACCAAGAATGCCCTTCTGTATCTTAAAAGATAAGTGGGCAATATTACTTACCTCCTTTAGGATTTTATTCAATATCACCTCTTTAAGAATTTTCTGTTTACACTTTTTCAGTATGGCTTTTGTACCCTTATCATGAGCTACTCTAGATTCCTGGGCTAAATGCAATTATTCTTTTTAACTGTATTGGAATTATCTGTATTTATCTGATTGTCTTAGCTATTTATTGATGCTTTCACAGAAATACCACAGGTGGTGGCTTTAACACACAATTTTCTCACACATTAGGAGGCAGAAAGTCCAAATTCAGAGCACCAACAATAACAACAACAACAAAAAAAACTAAACTCACTGATGTTGAGTCGGTTATGATTCATAGCAACCCTTCCTTGGATTTCCAAGGCAGTATCACTCTGGAAGTAGATTGTCCAACCTTCCTTGCCAGGAGTGGCTGGTGGGTTTGAACCACCAGCCTTCTGGTTAGCTGTCACATGCCTTAGGCCCTTCACCATCAGAGCTCAGAAGAGTACCAGAAATAGGGGAAAGATTTCTCTCTGTTGGCTCTTACAGGGCAGTAAATTGTTGGATATGGCTTTTCTACCCATACTCTTTGTGACTCCCACCAGATTATTGGGTGGGACCATGCAAATAGGGTGTATGGAACTTTCATGTGAGGACTGGTTAGTGTTGCTGTGCTTACAATGAGCCCTCCTTAGGCAGAAAATGGGATCTCACGGCTATCAAGAGAGAAGAGCTGGAGGTGGAATGGAGGAGGTGTAGTGGAGCACAACCTTGGCTCTGAGATCCCTGCACTGAACCTCCTTGGTAGAGACACCCAGCAGAGGCACTCAGGTAACACACTCAGCTGAGATGCTTGGCTGATACTCCTGGCTGAGAGACGGTGACAGTAGAACCAAGAGGCATGAGACAGAGTGGTGGGCTTACCTGGCCTAAAGAGTGAGAAAGTGAATGCCTTTGGGCAGGAGGCTTGCTGGTGGGGTGGGGTGCACGTAGGTGTACCTATCGGCAGAGCTAAAAAACCTTTGCAACACACTTGCCCAAGCAGGGCAGAGACCTGGCAAGAGGCCAAGGGCATTCCAGAGGGCAGAGTAAAGGGGAAGACTGTCCTGATGGAAGAACTGTATCCTGAGTGCATTCCTGAACCTGAGTTGTAGCCTGTTACTTCCCTAACAAACCTCATAATTGTGAGTATTGTCTATGAGTTCTGTGTGGACATTCAATAAAAGTTATTGAACACAGCAGAGAAGTAGTGAGTGCCATTGGAGGGACAGTTCTATCAGAATTGGTAAAAAGACTGGAAGTGGTGGCATGTCTGTTCTCAGGTGAATAATCCTTGGGTTGTTGATGGTGATTATTCTATCTTCCTTTTGTGAAGTTAGAGGCAGTCATAAGATGCAGCTTTCACTTCATTTTTTTTTTTTTTTTAATTGTGATTTTGGGGAAAATTTACAGAGCAAATTCACTTTCCATATAGCAATTCACATACACTTTGTCTCATGACATTGACCACAATTTACCGCAATGCAACAGCTCTCCTCTCACTTCCTCCCGACAGTTACCTCTTCCTTGTGTCCATCCCTCCATGCACTCCTGCCCCTTGAGCTATCTCCCTGTGCATAAGCAGCCCTTTTTTCTCTCCTGATTGTTCTCTCCAAGGAGTGTATCTACCCCAGGCAAATGTTCAACTCATAGGCCTGTCTTTTGCTTGGCTGAAAGCCACAGGTGTGTGGGTTCAATTCCAGACCTGAATCGCATAGTCTCAGTGGTTCCACCAGGCTCTATCAGAGCAGCAAACCTGGTCCCCTCCCCCCTTTTCTTTCCTCCAAATGATTTTGAGTTTTGTTCCACATTGTTCTCCTTCTCTATCTAGGATCTCGTACATAGATCCCCTTCCAAGTGGTTAACAGTGGTAGCCGGGCACCTTCTAGTTCTTCTGGTCTCATAGTCATATAGGCTGCAGACTGTGTGGTGTACCAGTCACTAGGACTAATTGTTTCCATGAATTTTTGGTTTTCTTTGTTCTTCTTTGCTTGGAATGAGGAGAGACCCATCATTGCATCTATATTGCTGCTTGTAGGGTTTTAAGATCCCAGTTGCTACTCGCCAAAGTAGGAGGTGGAACAACGTTTTATGTAGTATGTTTTGCCAATTGAGCTTGATGTCCCCTGTGACTATGGTCCCGAGCCCACAGTTCAATTACTTGGTCCCTCTGGGTAGCTGGCTGTGACCAGGAAGTGACTACAACCTTGCCCCTTGTCAATTCTACTATACACCTGGGAATTCAGATCATACACATAAACTTATAGGACCATTATGCGGTGTTTTGCGGATTCTACATTATTCTTTAGCATTGCATAGTATTACATTGTGTGTATGTACCATAGTTTGGTTATCCATTCCTCAGTTGATGGACACATAGGTTGTTTCCATCTTTTGGCTATTGTAAATAGTGCTGTGATAAACATGGGTGTGCATATGTCTGTTCTTCTCATGCCTCTCACTTCTTTAGGATATATAGTTAATAATGGAATGGCTGGATCAAATGGCATTTCTATTTCCAACTTTTTAAGGAATCACCATACTGCTTTCCACAATGGTTGTACCATTTTACTGTCCCACCAGCAGTGTATCAGAGTCCCAATCTCTCCACATCCTCACCAGCATTTATTATTTTCTGTCTTATTGAACTTTGCTACTAGTGCTGGAGCAAGATGGTATCTCATTGTTGTTTTGATTTACATCTCTCTAATAGCTAATGATCATGAGCATTTCTTC
>NW_006921612.1:13592585-13593612 GCF_000298275.1 Orycteropus afer afer | reverse complement strand
CAGTGTGATTATTGACAAGTATGAAATAGTTGCTGTCATTGTGGTATGTGTTTTTTCATGGTGTCCCTGGTTTCTTTGTTCCATATTATTTTCTGTGTTGAGCTCATTATGTTTATGAATCATGTTATCATTTCCTTTGTTGCTGTTGTTTTAGTATTTGCTGAATATCTGTGCTTGTCCTCTTTTTCTTACTGTGATATGACGATTTATCATTTTTCTTTGAGGTTACCCAATGATTTGTAATTTTCTCCCCAAATTTAGAAGAGTCCTTTCTATCTTGCAGCTCTCTTGACTCCCTCACCATTTGGAAGTTCTGTAACTACAGAGTATTTTCCCTTTTTTTGTTTATAGTTGTCCTCACTTGCCAAATGATGTCTTTGGTTCCCTGTTTATGATCTTCTAAGCTCATTTTACTTTAGTTATGTCCATAGTTGTGGTTTCTGGGTTATGTCATCTTGTATATTAATGGTTGGTTGTTTACTATTTTTGGATCTCCATTCAAAGGATTCCCTTTAGCATCTCTTGTAAGGTTGGTCTGGTTTTAAAAAATTCCCTTAGTTTCTGCTCATCTGGAAATCGAATTTCACCATCATATTTGAGGGACAATTTTGCCAGGTATATAATTCTTGGTTGAAATTTTTTCTCTTTCAGGGTTTTATATACACCATCCATTGCCTTCTCACTTGCATGGTCTCTGCTGAGAAATCAGAGCTTATTCTTACTGGCTGTCCTTTGTTAGTAACTTCTTGTTTTTCCCATGCTACTTTCAGGATTCTTTCCTTGTCTTTGGTTTTGATGACTTTGATGATGATATGTCTTGGTGATTTTCTTTTAGGGTCTATCCTGTTTGTGGTTCGTTAGACTTCCTGAATGGATATTCTCATCTTTCATAATCTCAGGGAAGTTCTCCTCCAACAATCTTGGACAATTTTCTGCATGGTTTTATTTTTCTCTTCCTGTTCTGGAATTTCAATGATATGTAGATTATTCCTTTTGATAGTATCCCACATGAACCTTAGGCTTTCTT
>NW_006921612.1:13567824-13592311 GCF_000298275.1 Orycteropus afer afer | reverse complement strand
TGTTTTCTTTGGTCTTTCTCTCAGTCATTTGAAGATACCTAAATATAATTCTTTTGAATTCATTATCAGAGTGTTCCAATCTGTTTCTTCCTCAGGGACATGTTTTGGGTCTGTATCCTGCTCCTTTGTTTCTACCACTTTATCTTCCTTCTTTGTGTGGACTATTATGGTCTGTTGTCTCCAAGACTTCATGGCATTGTTGTACTTATATCTCTGTTAACTGTTTGTGAAGAGCAGCTGAGGGTGATTCAGTCTCTTCTTGGTAATTTTTTATTGTTTGGCCCATTGGTGGAAAAGGAGGTAGTAGTTCTCACTCAGTAAGTGAAGTTGCAGGAGGTGTGGGTATAGTTGTGTGTTATGGGGACTGTTGCTGTCTCCCACTCAGTTAGACAAAAACTACAATTGAATAACCATTAAAAAGTAAAAGCATATGGAAAAAAAGTACACCATGTAATCACACAGGAACAGTAACCAAAAAAGAAAGAAGGGAAAAGGAAGAAAAAAGAAAACCTGCACTATCTGGGTATGGGGCAATAAGAGATAAAATATAGAGAAGGGGAGTAATGAAGAAAAACATGGAAAAATGCAAAAAGAAAAACAAGGAGTGGGGTTAATTCTGAGGAAAAAAAAGGAAAAAAATTGCAATCAGAAAGAGGGGGGAAGCTGAAAACTAATATCTGGGAAGGAAGAATAAAGAATAATAGTAAAAAGGACAAAAGTGTTATAATAGTAGTAGTTTAAAACAGACATAAACAAGCAATCCAAGAACCAGAAAAAAAGAAAGAGAGAAAATAAAAAGATAAAAAATTGGGGGAGGACAGGGCAGGGCACCCAGACTCTGCCCATGAATACAGACTGGGATAGAGTTCCTGCGGACCCAGAAGGTGGGTGGGAATGGGGGATGCCTCACCTCCATTCACCAAGTGGGTGTGGGGTATAAGAGTAACAAGGGGAATGTAGCACCTTTTCAGTCATTCAGGTCCAGAGTGTCCTTGGGGTTACTGGAAAGCAGAATCTGGAATCTGGGAGAGCACTGTTCCTTTACATATCCAAAATGGTTAAGCCACTTGTAAACATTCAAAATGGCTGCACCCTCCAGGCAGGCAAAAGTCCACAGCTCAGCCCACCTTCCTCTTTGCTACTTCTTTGCCTTTTATTTCCCAGCCACTAGAGCAGTCTTAAGTTCTTAAGTCCCTGGAATCTGGGAGAATGCTGGCACTTTAACTATCTAAAATGCTCAAGCTGCTTGTAAACATTCAAAATGGCTATGCTCTCCAGACAGGCAGAAGTCCACAGCTCAGCCTGGCTTCCTCTTTGCTGCTGCTTCACTTTTTATTCCCCAGCCACCAGAGCTGTCCTCCGTGCAGTTCCTGGCTAACAGGGCTGATTTTTAGTTTAATTCTTAGGTTCTATCACCTCTCAGCAATCTCCAAGCTGTCTGTGCATCAGGATCGCTGCCAGACCGCAGCTCCGTATGTCTCCTTTTTTGGTATTTTCAGGCAAATTCTTCTGCTAGTCAGGGTTTATTACACTTCTATATCCTTCCCTTCAAGGCTCAGGTGTCCAGGATTATCTTCTCTGTCTGTATTAATTGGTTCCCCTTTTCTTTGTTGAAGAGGGTCTGTTCAGTCTTTCTGCCTATTCCGCCATCTTACCAGAACTCTCCACTTCATTTTTGCAGCTCTGGAGGAAGATCCTCATAGCTTGGCTCCTTCGTGATCTTCATGTAGCATGGCATTTATCTTCTCCCACTTCTGCTTATTTGTTTATTCTCTTTCATATCTCAGAAGAAATTAACTCAAGATCATTTATACTTATCTTGCCTTAATAATATAATAAAGACAAGTCATTCCTAAATGAAATTATAACCACAAGTATAGATTTTAGGATTTACAACACATATTTTGGGGAACACTTAAATCTGTAACACTGACTCATCCCTAGATATAGAGTGTTTGTTTATTTTAGGATAATAAACATTGGTTATCTATTTCTGTATCCCCTGTGCACAGCACACTATAGGGTCTCAATGAATGTTTATTGACAGTGATTAATGCTTGATCCATGTGACCATTGAAAGATTAATCAAATTTGGGCAGATTTGCTAGTTTGAGATGTTTCTGCAAGAAAGTAGCATAGATAGGGAATAAGAAAAATAAAGAACACCTCCAAGGATGGCTAGGAACTCTGGTGGCATAGTGCCCAAGGCATTTGACTGCTAACCAGAAGGCTGGTGGTTCAAACCCACCAGCCACTTCTTTGGAACAAAGATTGGGCAATCTACTTCCATAGTGTTAACCAAACCAAAAAACAAACCCACTGCCTCAACTCAGATCCAACTCATAGCTAACTCTCCTTGGGTTTTCAAGGGAGTATCACTATGGAAGTAGATTGCTCAATCTTCCTTCTGAGGAGTGGCTGGTGGGTTGGAATTGCTAGGCTTCTGTTTTGATGCCTTAGGCACTAAGGCAGTTAGAGGCCTTAGACACTGTGCCACCAGAGCTCCTCCCTTGTGACACGGCCTCAGAAATCCAAGGAGGGGTGGCTATGAGTCAAATTTGATTCTACAGCAGTGGTAGCATTTGGTTGTTTAAGGATGGCTAGATGTCCTTGGCAAGATGAATGAAAAACTGCACTAGAAATTGACACTGTTGTTGTGTGCCTTTGACTAAATTCTGACTCATAGTGACCCTATATAACAGGGTAGAACTGACACATAAGGTTTCCTAGGCTGAAATAGTTGGTAGGAGAAGATTTCTACATTATTTTTCCCACAGAACCACTGGTAGGTTCAAATTTCTCACCTTTTCTTAGCAGCTGAGTGCTTAATCATTGAGTCACCAGAGATCCTTAGCTAGAAAGAGTGCCTTATCACCCAAGTGATTTATTAAATAAATTGTAAATGTCTAAGAAACATAGCACTCAGACCTACACAATGTAAACAAAATTACTCTTTACTTAGCCACAATGTAAACAAAATTACTCTTCATCCATATTTTCCTTTTTCTACCTCAGCACCTCCCCACTCAACTGAAGACTTAGTCTTAGCATGGAACTCCAGATGTGCACAACAATTCTTTACATTGTTTTTAGTTGAAAGAAAATATACGAGGATGTGGAAGTGTGCACAAGAGTTCAGTAATGATTTGAAAGTCCCTCCATCCCATTCTATTCTGTAAAGAGTATTCTCTATAAAGAAATTTAAAAATACTGAGCAAAGCAGTATTTTCAACACTGCACAAATTAAGCAAGAGATTCCTTTGAAAGTTTGCTTTTTAGTATGAAAGTAAACCAACTAGCCATGCCTTAAAAAAAAAAAAAAATCTATAGTATTTTTTAATATAAATTTGATGAAATCTGGGTTATAAACAGGTCTGGTGCCATGTAATTTGCAACATAATTTCACTGTCTCTTTATCTTTCTATCCATCCACCCATTCATATGTATATAACATAGGCAGGAAATCGAGTGTCTGTTGCTAGTTCATAAATCAGTGTCTGCTCTCAACAACATCTGAATACAAATGTGATTAAATTTGATACCATGCCCATTTTTCATTTATCAGATTTCAGAATACGATGTCTTGGCAGCTGTCCTATGGTAATGCATTTTGCTTTTAACCCCCTGCATCCCAGTTTCCTTCAACATATGAAATCTCCCACAGGTATTGTTGAAAATTCATTGCACAGAGTAGCTACTGTATAAGCCACATAGAATTTTTTCCTTGGCATTTTGCATAGAGTGAAAGAATTGTACATCACAGAAAGAAGGGAAAGAACTGAAACTGACATTAGAAAATGCAAAGAAACCTCAGAATCATTGCTTTGGAGACCTTAGAGATCATCTAGTCCCTGCTTGTCAAAATTTCATGTCCTATGAATCACCAGGGTATCTTGTCAACACGCAAATTCTGATACAATGAGTCTGGTCTGGACATTATGTAGTGCCCTTCTAACAAACCAAGTGGTGCCATATTTTAGGTTTTCACCACGTGTTAAGAAACAGTCTAGTTAGTGTACTACTTCTCAAATTCTGCAACCTACTAATGTCTTTAATTATGCTCCCCAGAAAAACAAATCAGATTATACTGGAAGATGGCCCTTAGAAATTGTATTTTTAAGAGTCACCCATCAATTCACATGATTGACCAGTTTCAGGAATTCTGAAAACTGAGGCCCAAATGGAAACATGCCCTTAACTTAACTTTCACTATTAATTAAAAATTGAAGTTGAGGCTTTAACTCAGATTTTTATTCAAAGGCTTCTGCCACTAATCTAAACTCAGTAGAAATAGTCAGAATAAAGCTGGGAGAATAAACTAGGATATTCTAACCAGATGCTAGTAGAAACAGATTAATCAGAATGAATGTTGAAGCATCTTCCTGGATTTTTGAAATATATCCCAAAAACAGAGTATCCAACTAGTCTGTAAGAAAAGCAAAATAAAACAAAAATCCCTTTATTAACAATCAAGCCAATATTCAGAAAGCCCATTTTCCTTTTCCTTTCTTTATCTTGGCTTTTGAGGGCATATTTACAAAAACATCAACTACTTGTTTTGAAGTTAAACTTCATATTTGCCTACAGATGCATCAAGAACATCACAATTCCCACCTTCTCATGCAATTATTTGCACTCCACCAATGCCATCTAGATCACCCCAGAACCAGTTACTGTTGACTTCCAACTAATAGCAATCGCACAAGAATCAGAGAACTGCCCTCCATAGGGTTTTCGATGAGTGATTTTTCAGAAGCACATGGCCAGGCCTTCTTCTGAAGTACTTCTGGGTGGTCTTTAACTTCTAACCCCTCAGTTACTAGCCAAGTGTGTTAACCATTTGCACTGCCCACAGACTCTGGATAACCCTAAGGCTACCAAAATGTCAATGCTTCCACTTGAAAGGTTAAACAAGGAAGATAATGTTGAAAACATATCTTCTGCCTTCTTCTCTTTGGTGCATGAACAGTCAGATTTATTTCCTTTCAAAAATAAATGGAGTCTATAGATGAGACCACAATGCCTGAAGTTTGGGGTAAACTGCAGATTCCTGAACACTTAATCATGCATTTAGTATGAGACACTGAATAAATCAAATAAACATCATGTATACCTCTATTTCCTTTTTGTGGTATAGAAAAGATAGCTGTTGTTTACTTTAAAGTGCATAGAAAGCAAAATATTTTATAATATGTAAAAAATGTAAAAACTATTGTAACAACATACCCAACTTAGAGATAATTTATGAAATCATAACTAGTTACACAGCAACAATTTTAAGATACACTAAGAGAGTCTCATATTCATGTAGTAGATGGCAGAAAGCAAAATATGTGCAATAAGTTTGAACATGCAGCTACTACCTTAGCAGAAGGTTTTTGGGTCTTCATTTCATGGAATATTATCAGAGATAAATTTCTATAATCTTTCTTAATAACTATTTGGCATATGTGTCAAGAGTCTCAAGAAAGCTCAAAAATTGTGATTTTTCTGGCAATCTGGCCTAGGAGAATAATTAACTTTGTACACAAATGATGTCATCCATAATGCCATCTTATTTGAAACATAGACAGTCGTAAATATCATAAATAAGAAATGACTAAGTGTGTCATAATATATGTAAGGTTATACAGTCATTTAAAAATGTGGTTTAGAGAAATATGGAGCTTTTCATACTGTTAAGTGGAAAAAGAAGAATATAAGAGTGCTCAAACATACAAGTGTACTGAATCCACAGGTGGGGATTGGGGGGACTGTAACTATACAAAAATGTTTCCTTATGAGTCAAATAAAAAAAAAATACCTATAATCTAAGGCAGTTGTAGAAAATATAAGGTATTTATATAAAACACCTACTGCAGTATTCATTAAATAATCTATACAATTAAAAATAATCAATGATGATTACAATAATTAACAGGTGCCAGTGAATGCTGGGATTTATTTTTCTCTGACGTGCTTTTGTTTTCTTTTTTTCTCCTATAAATTTTAAACAGTGATCTATAGAAGACAGATGTAATCTTATTTAAATATATATAGCACTCTAAGACTAATAAGGATTCATGTCTGGGGCTTCTAACCCTCCTTCCTCTGGCCTTGATAGGGTTAACACTCAGCCTCCTGCTCTCCCACCCAGGAAAAACTGTGATTATCTCACTGGGAAGTATTTCTCCAACCACCCCTTAGACACAAAAGCCCAGAGTCAAAGGAGTTGGGGGTGGGGTGTGTGCTGTATGGCTTTTTTGCTTTTCAATGAAGATATATATATATATTTTTTTTTTAAGAAATTCTAAATTGTAGAATTTTTTTGTTTTGTTTGTTTGTTTCTTTTTCTTTTTTTTTTTTAAGTAGCTAGATTTCTTAGGCAGGGATTCATCAGTGCTTTTTGTTGTCTCAAGTAGGATACTATTTATTGGATGCATAAAAGCAGATAAAGCCACAGATGAGTTGCCTGGTCACTCTTGCCAACAGGAAAATGTACAATGACATGCATGAGGCACCCGCCTCTCTTGTTCACTGACTGCAATTCAAAGTGTCTTAAATCCATATGTCACAGTTATCAGTTTGCAGTTAAGCTAGACATAATATGCTAAGCTGGTGGTAGAAGGGTTGTTGTGCAGATGTTAGGGTAGTTTTACTCTCTCTGCCTCTCTCTCCCCTACAAGTCTTTGACTCAGTTAGTCTCCAGTGGCCCGGATCCACCAGGCTCTGGGCTTTGCCTGAGGATCTCTCTGGGTTGGCTGTATTTTCAGCCTGTTGTTTTTGTGTTGTTATGTGCCATTGAGTTGGACCCGACTCATAACAACCCCTCCTTGGGTTTCTGAGACAGTATCACTAAGGAAGTAGAATTGCCCACCCTTCCTTCTGAAGAGTGGCTAGTGGGTTTGAACCACCAGCCTTCTCAATTTTCAAGTTTCTATAAAAGAAAGATTTAAATTTCTATTTAAAACAGCTTGTTAAAATTGGGACAAGGATACTCCTCCCTGAGGCACTTTGAGTCAATTAATTGGGTTTTTTGAAGTGTTAATAGAGAAAAGTGGAAAAAAAAAAAAAAGATGACCTTTTCCAAAGTTTTTTCCTGGAGCTATTCAAGAAAATTGCTGGGCTATTAACCAAACCAATTCTAGGGACACAGAGCATCCAGGAGCTGAACAGGCTTAAGGATGGTTGAAATACAAAATTTGGGCAATTCATTAATCATATCAGGAAAAAGTACCCATTTGATTAAGAGATCACTTTTCCACTGACACACAAGCCTCTGTGAGTGTGTATGTATGTGTGTGCATATGAGATAAGAAAGAGAGATCAACTTCAGGGTGTTGGATGATGAAAATGGTATTACGATATTATCATTGGGAAAAGAGAGATAGATGCAAAAATGATTTTGTAAATCTGAGCAACAAAACAAATTTCACAATATGTAAAATGGAAGCAAAATACAACAAAAAGCTATTTTCAGAAACTGATTTCCTTTTCCTTTTTGGGTTAAAGAAAAATTCAGAAAGAGAAGTCAAGAGAAATGAGCTCAGGAACTGGATCCTGGAGGTCTAATTCTGGTTTATGTTTTTTTTTTTCCAGGTCCACAGAGTCCCCAAC
This sequence comes from Orycteropus afer afer, assembly GCF_000298275.1. Classification (NCBI taxonomy): domain Eukaryota; kingdom Metazoa; phylum Chordata; class Mammalia; order Tubulidentata; family Orycteropodidae; genus Orycteropus; species Orycteropus afer. The sequence goes on along the minus strand of NW_006921612.1, from coordinate 13,584,715 downwards.
ATGTCTAAAGGTAAAGTGGGCATCGTTGGTGAATTAATGTCAGTAAGTACACACTGACTTTAGCCTCATCTATGAGAGCGTTAACAACACTAAATTCATATTCTCTTTGTGCTCTAATTCTTCAGGTACCTGTGACAATCCTAAACATCATTTCCCTTCTCTATTATTAAAAATAAACAAACCAAAAAAAAAAAAAAATCCAACAACACATTTCAGTATTCATATTTTCCTCTTATAGCTTAAGCTTCTGTTCATGATACTTTGAAAACAAAGAACTAAAGTTGAATGAAGCAAGCAGCAATGCCAAAGTTGTGCAGGCTTCACAGGGCATCCTTTGTAACAAGAACAGATGGCTATATAAATAAAGTACTTGATTTAACTACAAGTAAACCTTCTATTCATCTCCTATAGATTGGAAATGGGGTGATTGGATTAATTAAATATTCTGGTAAACAGTGAGGCTCCATTTATCCATGGATGGATTACCATTTGTAAAAATGTACATTACGATTAAGTACTCTGTGTACCAGCTCGATGGAACACAATCTCATCCTTCATGATGTAGCTCTCAATGCACCCAGGCTCATCAACACAGTGAAAGCCAGATCAGCAAGGCCTAATTGATGGAAGCTTCCATTTGATTGAACACTGCAGTTCCATTGTACTGAAGTAGGGAAAGCTTCAGAGACAACACAGGCTCATGGGATGTTAAAGGAACATCTGGGAGGACAGGAAAAAATAGAGGTAGCTCTAAGAAAGGGCAAGATTGATAAGAAAGAGTTATGGGAGTGGTAAAAATGGAATTCCTATCCTGATCTAGTAGGATTCTGGGAATAGAGAAGAGATTGTCAAGGTTATGGGAAATTGTAGCAGGATATGGCCTGACCTGGTTCCCAGACCCTTATAGTTAAACTACCTGAAAGGGTTTTCACTACAGAATAGGAGCTACAGAAAGATATATAGATGCAGGATTCTCACTAAATCTTATAAACCCAGAATGAAGAATCTTCCCCAGAGCTTACTGACTGGAAACCAGAAGGGGTGTCAGCACTATTGAATGGATAAGAACGCTGGAATCTGGAACTTATGGAATCTGAAAAAAAATTAGTCTGAATCTCTGAAAGGTCTTGAGTGAACTATTTTACCTCTCTGAACCTTAGTTTTCTCCCCCCCAAAAATGACTCAACCAGGCAGACTTTTCACTGAATTATTGAATCAAGAAAATAGAGTTTACACAGGCAGACTGCTCAGTATCCTGTCTGGTCTGCATTAAGTGGTCTGAATTAATTAATATGGCAGCCTTTATTATTAGTATCAGTGTGAAAGGACAGAAGAAGGTTTCCTGACAGTGAGAAAGACTCCACAATAGTGTCATTTTCTTTCACATTGAGTTATTGTACCCTTTACAGATTTTGAACAACCTTGATGATTTCTGGGATTAAGGACTCACCTCAAACCCTGGCCCCTGTCAGGGGCGAGGCCTCACTTGCTCTTGCAGAGTTTATCCCATGCTGTATTATCTCTGTAATATATCAGACAGTGTTTTACTGCTATTCATAAGGTCTTCACTGGCCAATTCTTTCAGAAGTAGATGACCTCTTCCTTCTTCCAAGTCTATCTTATTCTGGAAGCTTATCTCAGGCTCCTTCTCCAGGCCTCTACTCCTAGACTGCCATCCTTTCCCTGGGATTCAGTCATCTATGACTGCTGACAGATCCCCATTCTTTTTTCCTGCTATTCAGCTGTTGACTGCTGGTATGCCCCCAGGATTGCCTAAGCATTTGCCTACTATGTAAAACTGGGGCTCTCACTCCATCCACAGTGTTTTGGACAGCACATGGCAGTTTCCTTTCCTTTAGCTTTTTGCCTTGTGCTAGGAATACACACTTTAACAGCAACCAAAACAATCAAACCAGTTGTCTTAGACTCATAACAACCCCATGTATTGCGGAGTACAACTGCACTCCTTATGGTTTTCATGGTTGTGAATTTTCAGAAGCAGATTGCCAGGCCTTTCTTCTGAGGTATCTCTGGGAGGTTTCAACCAACCTTTCAGTTTGTAGTTTAATACAGCTTAATAGTTTGAACCACTAACTTTTCAGTTGTAGCATCCAAAATCTCATTTAATCTTCTTAACAATTTAGAGAATTCGCAGCATTATTTCCATTGCTGAGCTGTTAAAAGTCAGAAATTTCCTGAAGATCACCAAACCTATAAGGGACAGAGGCAGAATTTGAACTGTGTGTATCTATTTTCAACCTGGGCTTTGTCTGAAAATGCCAGATACAATATGCACAAGCTACTCTCCAGTGCCTGGAATCGTCCAGGGGCACCTCCTGAGCCCTGGCCCTCTGCTAACAGCTCTGGAGAGAGCTATCTGTGAATCTCTAGTGCAGAAGACAGATGCACCTGTGCAGAAGCCCATGGAGGTTGCACTCCAATAGGAGCCACCTTTCTTAGGTAGCCTGTGTCAAGTGCATAAAAGAGGGAAAGACAAAGATGAGAAACAGTTACCATGAAATATCTCCCTTTGTTTACTAATGACACATCTATTAGCAATTCATCCTGGTGGTAATTGATCAGAAAACCCAGTTGTTGGCTGGTCTCATGAACCTCTTAATGGCAACACTGGAAAAATGACCAATGGTGCACTTCTGTCAGCCTCATAAACCTACTCTCTACTACCAGAGTACAAGCATCCCATAAAAGGAGGGAACTATAAAAGCTCACGGGGAAGGAAAAAACCTGTAATAATATAACAGAGATGGAAATTTTTACTGGGAAGGAGCAGAATTGGGACTTCAAATTGTCTTTGCCATAAATAGGTAACATCTTGATCTTCTGACCTTCCCCTGATCCAGGTTTTTCAGGATGTCACTTATGTTTTCTAGAGGCATTAAAATACAGTGTCTTACTATGAAAACTAACATCCTTGAGTGGCACAGATGATTAAGCAGTCAACTATTCACTAATAGGTTGGCAGTCCACACCCACATGAACCCACCCAGATGTGCTTCAGAAAACAGGCTTGGCAATCTGATTCTGAAAAGTCACAACCTTGAAAACAATACAGAGGAGTTCCACTCTGCACATAGGGTATGCCATGAGCCAGAATCAACTTGACAGAAAATAACAAAAACAACAGTGTGAAAACTTGGTGGCTATTGAAATCAGACAAATTTAAGATCAAACTGCAGCTCTGCACTTACTAGTTTGGTCACCTTGGTCAAGTCACATCAGCTTCTCGAATCTCAGTTTCCTGATCTAGAAACTGGTCATAGTATCAGTTCGTTGTGACGACTTATAATGTAGTGCTGTCTGTGCTAACATACCCTCGTCATAAGACCATCATCCATATTCTGTAGTCACCAGTTCATTTATGCTGTATAGTTACCTAAGGAAATGACAGAAACATCTGGGAACCAATAGCCACAAATGCCATACACACAGGGGCAGCAAAAAGAATTTCAGAGCTCAGTGTGAAAGTGTGATTTAGGCACTCCATCCTTGCATCTAATCTCAAGGAAGTGTGTGACTGCAAAGAGGAGAGAGCAGAAGAGTACATAGTCTATGCAAATGAATCGAAATCAGGATAACATGTGAGAATGGAATTTCCAAAAGAAGAGTGTGGTAGTTAAGTTTGTGTGTCAGCTTTGCTGGCCTTGGGTGAGTGGCTGGGCAGCTCCCCATGATGAGACTGGTAATCAACTCCATGGTGGAATCTACTGCGAGCAGCTGAGTAGCTGCTTAGGGATGTGGTCTGATTCCCACATATAAGAAGCTTTGGGGAAGGTTCTCTAGCTTATGGCACGCTAGAACTCTGCATGTAGCCATGTGGTTGTTCAATAGCCTGCCATGCTCTGCCGACCTTGGGACTTCCAATGGACTTAAATTATTGGCCTGTTGTGTGGTTTGGTAACATCGGGACTGTGCCTTTTTACTTGTCAACCTTGGGCTTGTCAGCCTCAGCAGCCAGCAGCTGAGTGAAGAAAAGTCTCTAGCTTCAGTAGGCCAGGAGCAGGAGGCAGAGCTGAAGCCCAAGAGTCCTCACCCAATGCCTAGAGCCTGGTAATTCGAACTCAGACTTAAAGCCTCCATATTGTAAGAATAAACTTCTGTCTGTTAAAGCCATCCCATTTGTGGTATATTCCTGTTGGAGCAGCACTAGGGAACCAGAACGGAGATGATGGCAGAAAGTGCTGTATACAGATCTACTCTACTTCATCTTATTTCTAAACCCAAAACCAAACCACACCCAATGTCATTATGTCAATTCTGATTCAAAGCAACCATATAAGACAGAGTAGATATGTCCCATAGAGTTTCCAAGGGTGTAATCTTTACGGAAACAGGTTGCCTTATCTTTCTCCCCAGAGCTGCTGGTGGATCAGAACAGCTAACCTCTTGGTTAACAGCTGAGAGCTCAACTGCTACACCACCAGAACTCCTTAAGGACCATCCCTAGGAGGAGACAGTCATACCAGCCCTTAAAGATCATGTTGTATAACCTGCTTTAATTTAACAGAAGAGAAAAAAAAGACACAGAGAGGGAAAATGATTTGTGCAGGAAAAGTGAGCTGCTCCTGTGCATAGGATCTTCTTCCTTTAACCACATGCTTTGTCTCCTACTTCAGTCATTGTCTTTCTGAACATGTATATATTGATTGTCTATTATTTACAATTCACTGAATAGGAGGGGAAGATGTGAGATATGACAGCTAAACACAAAATCTTCTGCAGGAATGACACCCCAGTCCCATCTCTGACCAAACGGAGGAGAGCTGTAAGTAATAAGCTTCAGTATGTTGTTGTTGTTGTTGTTATGTGCCGTCGAGTCAGCCCTGACTCATAGCGACCCCTCCTTGGGTTTCCAAGGCAGTATCACTACGGAAGTAGGATTGCCCAACCTTCCTTCCGAGGAGTGGCTGATGGGTTTGAACCGCCAGCCATCTGGTGAGCAGTCAAGTGCCTTAGCCACTATGCTACCAGAGCTCCTAAGCTTCAGTATACCCATCATAAAATAGATATCAAAAGGAGGTTCCAAGCAGTATGAGAATTCCAGGGAGGGGAAGCACAGGTGATTTTAGGTGGTTGTGTTCTTGTCAGGTGCCATCAAGTTAATTACAACCCAAATAACCCCATATGACATAGTAGAACTGCCCCATGGGGTTTCCTAGGATATAATCTTTATGGGAGAGATAGCCGAGTCTTTTCTCCCATGCAGTTACTGTTGAGTTCAAACTGCAAACCTTTCTGTTAGTAGCTAAGCACTTAACCATTTTGCCACCAGGGCTCCATAGAAAGCTTTTCTGGAAAAGTAAGGGCTTGGCCCTGTCCTTAGGGATCATTGTCAAGGTCCTTATTGACAGATTAAGACAAATGGGATCCTTAGAAATAGCCCTGTCATGTATCCAATGCTCTCATAACAGCTTATCGCTTTATTAGAAACATAAATTTTCTTTTACAACAGCACATTTCTATAAAATTATCAGCAAAAGAACTTGTATAAGAAGCAGGAGAAGGGTTCCTGTTTTCATCAAGAAATATGTTAGATAAGCTTGGCATTCCTGAAAAACAGGGATTGGGTGTAGGATCAGTCCAACTTCAAGAAACAGAGATCATTGCCAATGTAGGATTTGTAAAGCACTCCAGTGGAGTTATGAAAACCCCAGTTAAGAAATAAAGAATGGCTTGTTTGGTGTTAAGCAATATAAATTCACCAATGTGGTGAGGGAAAATCAACCCTGTACCAGTCACATTTCCATCCCTGGAGACCATTAGAAAAAAAAAATCAATTAAAACTCATGATGTTTTGAAAAGACTAATTCTTAGGAAGAGCTGACTCCAGTGTTATCTGACTTTAGCTGAGCTGTTATGAAAAGAATATAACACTAAAGAAGAAGGAAAAAAAAAAAAGTTATGTTCTTTTAATAGAACTCAAAACAAAACCAACAACAAAAAGCTGCCTCAGAAACTTGGCCATGTTACTGGTACTGACCTCTCTCCTGCTTCTGTTTTACCACCTCCATTCCCTGCCCCTCCTCCTCTTTCTTCCCCTTGTCTTCCTTCTTCTTCATTCTGAGCCCAGAAGTTTGTAAAATTCAGACTTCCTGTAGAGAGGAGTATCTGAGTTTTAATGTCTTTCTGGGGTAAAATATTTGCAAGGATATTGAGCCTTGGTTTTTACTGATCCTGGCATTTCCACAAAACACGCAGCATGGAACTCCAGTAAAATAATAATAATAATAACAATAGCAAAGCGGGAGTTGGGGAAGGTTATGATTTAATGAAGAAAAGTTAGAGAGAGCTGTAGGCATCTTTTTTTTTCCCTGATATCCACATAATGCCAAAAAATAATTAAAAACAGGAAATGTTAGTATCTGAAAGAAACTTAAAATTCATCTGGTCAGGGGATGGTAAGTTCCATATCAAATACCAACTGTAATTTATTGGTATTGATACTCCCTTCTCTCTGGTGTTTTGTGTTGAGAATATTCTGAGACCAAAGCTGAAACTCACTAGGACAGTGTTATGATCAGAGAGCAATATTTTCCTTAGTAGAAAAGGAATATTAGATGTGGCTGTACATGCATCTTGTATTAATACCTTTTCATCTAGTCCAACACCACTATTACGCAAAAAGGAAACTGAAGACCCATGCAGGCTAAGTAATCTGTCCACAGTCACATGGGGATAATGCTCTAGGTTCTGAGTTAAATATTGGTGCAGGGGGAAAAAAAAAAAAAAAAAGCTTAGGTCTCTGTTTTAGTTACCTATTTTTACATAACGACTACTTCAAAACTTAGTGACTTAAAACAAAGATTTATTGTTTCTCATAATTGTGTGTGTGAATGGCCTCACCTACGGTTGGTGGCATTGATGATTCAAGGTTCTCAACAGGGAAATAGCAGAGCTTCCAAGCTACTTTAAATTTAAGCTAGAACTGTAAAGTATCACTTCTATCTTATTCCATTGGTCAACACAGATCTTTGTTTCTTAAATGTGTAGGTACAAATGAGAAGAATCTGGTCATCTTTGCTGATAATCCACCACAGTTCTTCTATTGTGTCATCATCATATATCAGATAAGAACTCCACAAGCTGTGTCACCTTGGATAGGTTGACTAAAGTTCCTGAGTCTCAATTTTCTGACTTTTAAACTGGTGACAATCCTAACCCTGTAAGTACTGCTACGAGTAAAACTTAATCTTGTCAAAATCCTGAACTCCAGAGTACAAGGAAATTTTATTTGATGTAGGTGCCAGGAGTAATAGTCACTCAATAGTTTTTCTAAACAACACTAGAAAAAGCATCCATTCCACATTAGCTTGTCAGATTTAGTTTGATCTTATTAAATTGGTCTACTACCTACATACAAAAAATCTTAAAGCAAAAGATGCTGAAATCAGAACTTTAATTGGCAAGTCAAGAAGTAATTCTAAAGACTCATGATCTAGAAAAAAATAAAAGTAAATGAACTAATACAACCATAAACACATAAGTAAAGTAGCTAGACATTTTCTCAGATAACCATGCTTAAGCTTTCCAGTATTTCCAGTATTTTGATGCCTATACATGATGATATGAAAAGAAATGAATGATTATATATATATATATATTTTTATATAATGTAGTATGTGAAAGAAAAAAATAGCAGGTAAATTGCACTGTGCTTTTTATATATCTTTTTTTAACAGTTTATTGAGATTTAGGTGAAAGGTTACAGAGCCCATTAATTTCACATTCAAAAATTTATGCATATTTTATTTCATGACATTACTTGCAATCCCCTCAATATATCAACACTCTTCCCTCTTGATCCCTTGGTTCCCTGCTTCCGTTTGTCTTATTTCCTGGCCCTTGCTCCTTCTAAGCTTTTTGGTTCATTGTTCTGAGGAATATGCTCCTCATGGGTGTTACTGTTCACTTTATAGGCCTGTATGTTGTTTCACTGAAATGTGATCTCAGGGAGTGTTTTCACTTCAGTTTGAAGGGTGTCTAAGAACCATAGTTTTGGGCATTCCCTCAGTCTCTGGCAGATCTGTAAGTATGGTCTTTTGTCATAATTTTGAATTTTTCTCCTTTGCTATACAGGAACTTTTCATTGTGATCCCAACTAGAGTAGCTGGTAGTGGTAGCTGGGCACCATCTGGTTCTTCTGATCTTAGGCTAATGGAGGCTGTGGTTGAAGTGGTCCATTAGTCCTTTGAACTAATTGTTTCCTTGAGTCTTTGATTTTCTTCACTCTTCTCTGCACCAGACTGAGAGAGATCAATAACTGCATCTTAGATGACCGCTCACAAGCTTTTAATACTCCAGTAGCTACTCATTGAAGTAGGATATAGAATATTGTCTTTGTGGACTATGTTATGTGAATTGACCTAGATGTCCCCTGAGATAATGGTCCTAAGCCCCCAAGCCCATTCACTCAATTTATCATGGTCTTTCGTTATGCCTAAAAAGTTTTCATCTCTCCATCCCCTATATGCTCTACTATAAACATGGATGCATTTGCAGCACATACAAATACTTACATAGAAATATCTTCTGTAAAACCTACTTATATATACTCATGGGTATATTCCCATATGCCATCCTACATTTGTTTATCTGCATTTCTCCCAATGTATCCACTTGTAAATTATTGTTTGTTATTGCTATTGTGTTAATAGTATTTGCCAATGATACCTTTTACTCCTATGTACTACTTAGTGTCTTCCTTTGCCTTGGTCATGTTCTGTTGACTCCTTCTTATTGTATATTGCCTTCTCCTTCACACAAGTTAGTACATGTCTAATCCTTAATTAGTGAATTTCCTTCCCTCTTTTTCTCCGCCATCCTTGGCAATCATCCAAAGAATATTTCTTTCTAAGAATAAACCTATTTTTTACTTTTTATAGTGTGGTCTCATACATTATTTGTCCTTAGTGATTGACTTATTTCACTCAGAAAAATGTCCTCCAGGTTGGTCTGTGTTATGCAGTTAGAAACTGGTGCCACCAATCTGTGAGTTCTGGTGTAGGCGGGTGGGCTGAAGAGGGAGTGTCACTGAACCATAGGCTCCCAGTGGGTTTGTGGATGGTAGAGAGGACATTGTCCATCTGTGGGCCCCTGGCCCAGATGGCTGGGTAGAAAGGCAGGTGTTATCAGATCACAGGCACAGGCATGGTTGAGTGGCCAAAAATATTATGCTGTTCCACAGAACCCTGGGACAGGTGCCCATAGGCTGATACTGCTGGTCCAAGTGATCCCAACATGAATAGCTAAACCAAGAGGCAGGCACTGGTCCATGGGCCCCCAACTCTGGGTACAGAGTGGTGGTGAGTGCAGCTAGAATGCAATCAAGTGTGTGTGGGAGAGAAGGTGGATGAGATGAAAGGGATGCACCACAGGTCCACAGGCTTCCAGCATAGGGTCATTAAGAGTATCAGTTTGGGTGCAGTAAGTACTCTTAAATTTCACAGGGTGGGGAGAATTCCTGTGTGGCTCTGGACATAAGTGTAGAGTCTCTCCTGCTTGTCTACATCAGATGATTGGAACTTTGGTTGGGAAAGCTGTTTGCTTTGTCTCTACATGGCTACACTGTGCAGTTCATTTGGCAGGGCTCTGGCAATGGCAGTTCTTTGTATTCACAGTTTTTGTATATCTTTCCTTCCATTTGGTACTTGGTCCAATCTTCAGTATTGCCTTTGATGTTCAGGGTTCAAAAGATGTCACCTATATCTGATTCACTTGTTTTCTCGGGCCTTTGTTGTAAGAGGGGCATTATGAAGTGTCTGAGTGTGCTGCCTCTGGAAACTCCACCAATGATTATCTCTTAATAGTAATTTCTGACATCCATATGTCTTAAGAGTTGACTGCAGATTATACTTTCATTCATACAATATCTTTTCACAAAAGGCAGAATGCTGTTATTATCCATATATGCTAGACAAGTTGGGTTCCCGAAACCAACCAAAGAAATGGAAAACCCTAGACTTGAACACCTGTCTCTCTACTAAAACCTAGTTCATTGCTAATGGCAATATACAAACTGCCTCGGAAACCCAAGGAGGGGTCGCTATGAGTCAGGTCCGACTCGATGGCACACAACAACAACAACAATTAGTCAGTTAGAGATAAAATGCTAGAAATAAAATTACAATTGTCCAGGGAATTTCAGTTTTATATTCTCAATTCCATTGTCTTTGCTTATTACTCATTTTGTGCCCTAGACTTTTAGTGCATATCTATCCCCAGTCAAAAGCGTCAATTTGTTTTATAGAAATTTATGTCACTCAATAATATCTGTTAGAAGTCTACATGTTTCTTAGACATCTTAGAGGAAGACATAGAAGGCATGCTTGTCAAATTTGGACATGATGTGTCTGTGAGTGGAATTTTAAATTCACTGGAAATTAGTAATAGCATTGAGATAAACTGGATGGGCTTTAAAAAATATGTGTAAAGCATATGCTGAAGGTAACATTGTAACAGGAGGAAATATGAAAATAAAAACTTGAATTAAAAAATACAAGGGGACAGGCTGGAATGGATTGGTTTAATGAAAATTCAACCAAAAATCAATCTATTGCCATCAAATTCCAACTCATAGCAATCTTATGGAAGAGAGTAGAAGTGTCCATAGGGTTTACAAAGCTAAGTCTTTACAGAATCATACTATCACATCCTTCTCCCATGGATCAGATGGTGGGTTCAAACCACCAAACTTTTAGACAACAGCCAATTGTCTATCTACTGTGCAACCAGGGCTCAGAAGGATGGTTTGGGTTAGGTATAGAGTCCATATGAGATTTTAATATAAAATATGGCTTGGAAAATTAATGCCTTCGTAGGCCACAGTAAGAGAGTTTAGGTGTTCCAAATATGAAAACAAGAAGCAATCTTTCCATTGTTGAATACTATAGTGCCCTTTACTGACTAGTATTGCAGAAGAAAGGCCTGAGGACCACACTGTATTTGAAGAATGAATGAAGCATCTGTTGGTATTTAGTCCAAAGAAGAAAAAAACATAATGGGTAGGATTGAATAAATATTTTCAAATATTTGAAAGGTATATGAAAGTTTTCAAATGTAACAGGGTAACTGGTGAAAGTACCAGGAAGCAGTTATGGATGGAAGTTGGGGAAGAATCCTAAGCTGGGTTGGACTGCCTGATGAGGGATAAATGTGAGGGGGAAGCCTGAGTGATTAGAGGTCTCCTGAGATTCCTGGGAAGGTTTAACTGGGCAGTTTATAATGTTCCTTTCAATTTCTGTATTAAAAATTAGAGTGCGCAACCCTCTAAAGACTGCTTGTTGAAAGCAAGCTCATGGAAACAATTGAAAAAGTAATTAAGTTCTGAAAGCTTTGAAAAAAATATAAATAAACAAACTACCATACAGTTCTGACTGAAATTAGTTGAACAAATACACATTTTCAACTCAGAAAAGCAAACTTACTTTAAATACCTCATGTCAGTGAAGCACTCCCCCTTAGCTGGTAAAATAACATTACTGATATCTCATGACTCCATGGGTGACTAAGTTTTGATTCCTTGCACAGACAGATTTTCATACTGACTAGACAGGGATTATGAGCTGTGTGTCAATTCCTTAGCTCTGGCTTGGTGTCTGCATCCATGGAACATACTCTAAAATTCATGAGATTGGAAATACTCTATATGGTCTCATGTAAGCAGTGACAGACACCCTTAATTTGTAAGTATTAGCAGAATGATATGCAGTTGCAGAAAGTGTAATTGGATCATCTTTGTATTTTATGTCAGCGTGTCTATCTACTGTTAAAGAATGCATCATGTGCTCTGTGCCACCTAATAACAATATAGGAGTTGTAGGCATGACAAATAATAGCAGAGTCAACTTTTTCCTGGTGTATCTGGAGAGTGTGGGTGTAAGTGTGTGTATGTGCACACACACATGCACATGAGAGAGAGCACACATATGTTTTACCAAGACACTAGTCATTAAGCACAAAACCTTTAAAATCTGCTGAGAAGCATAATGGATTTCAAACTTTTCTGAAATTAAAATGTTCTATAATCACCATTCCATTAGTAAAACCAGAAAAAAGCCTGGCTTTGGTGTAAAGCACAAATTCATTTTCCGCCCTTACCCACCACCCCAATGTTGTTGGGCCTAAACTATTCCAAACTGCTGAGCTCTCAAGGAAGGAAACTAGTGTGTTTTTTGTCCCAAGGAAAAAAAAAAAACACAAAAACTTCAGATTTCAGTTGTCTATGATTGGAAAGCAACTACATTTCCCATAATTGAATTATGTAATTACAAGTAGAGAAAAGGTAAATCAATCCAATCCACCAAACTTACTTTATGCATAAGGAAATTATGTTCATTTTCTTTGCACGTGTCAAAGCCCCCTAGAATTCTATTTCACTTATGACCACCAGATGGTAAGAGGAATGTAAACAGGCTAATATATGAGACAATTACAGATCTGGAGATATTCAGCATAGACAAAAATTGACTGAGGCAGGAAAGAATAGCTGTCTTCATGTATCTAAAGAGATATCTCATAAAGAAGGAATTACGGAATGCTATGAGGTTTCGTGGAGCTCTGGTAGCCTAGTGCCTAAAGCACTTGACTGCTAACCAGAAGGCTAGCGATTCAAACCCAGCAGCCACTCCTCGGAAGGAAGTTTGGGCAATCTACTTCCGTAGTGATACTGCCTCAGGAGGGGTCACTATGAGTCAAGTCCGACTCAATGGCACATAACAACAACAACAACATGTGGTTGTAAATTAGCTCTGATGGTGCAGTAGTTAAAACATTTGACTGCTAACCAAACGTTCAGTGGTTCTAACCCACCAGCCTTTCTGCAGGAGAAAGATGTGGCAGTCTGCCCCTGTAAAGATTTATAGTCTTGGAAACCCTATGGGGCAGTTCTACCCTTTCCTATAGGGTTGCTATGAGTTGGAATCAACTTGATGAGCTTAGGTCTTTTTGTGTGATGTATGTGATTATAAAGAGAGGTATGGTGGGTGCAGTGGTTAAAGCATTTTGTTGCTAATCAAAAGATCCGTGATTAGAACCCACTAGCTGCTCCATGGGAGAAAGTTGAGGCAGTCTTCTTTTGTAAGGATTTTCATTCTTGGAAACCCTATGAAGTAGTTCTACTCTGTCCTAACAGGTTACTATAAGTTGGAATCAACTCGATGGCAGTATGTATGTGGTTGTAAAGACCAGAGTTATACCTAATAAGTAATGTTTCCAGCAAAGCACATCTTGGGTTAACATGTCTTGCCCTGGCTCAAAATTCTTGAAAGTCTTTCCATGAAATAACATTGGTTGTAAGTTTCTAGCTCTGAACTATGCTCTCTGAGGAAAAAAAGAGAGAGAGAGAGAAAGAAATCAGTAATCAAATATGTTTGAAAAGACTGAAAAAAAAAAATCCTCAAAAATCACCTTGCATATTAAAAGCTATTAGATGTTAAGAAACTCTGTCATAAATCAAATTTTTAGACTTTATTTAACCAGGTGTTTGTCAAAATTATTTAACCCTATGACATTCCTTGGGAGCTCTGGTAGCATAGTGCCTAAGACACTTGACTGCTAATCAGAACGCTGGCGGTTCAAACCCACCAGCCACTCCTTGGAAGGAAGATGGGGCAATCTACTTCCGTAGCGATACTGCCTCAGAAACCCAAGAAGGGGTTGCTATGAGTCAGGTCTGACTTGACGGCACATAACAACAACAACATGACATTCCTTACACTTTTTAAAGAATAGTTGTTTGACCTAAAGTGGTGCAGTGAATTACTTAGTATGACTCTTCCAACCATGACTTTTGTGGTGCCCACCAGATGACTGGGTAGAACTATACAAATACAAGGTTCTTCTGGTCTACTAAGGAAATTGGATAGTTTTTGAGTATTGTAAATACGTTTTGTGGGGGTGAGACTATGAAAATAAAGTGCACGGAACTGTAATGTGGGGATTGGTTAATTTTGTCATTACACTAGGCTTAACATGACCTCTCCTAGAGGCAGAAAAGGGGATTTCACTGCCATCAAAAGAGATGAGATGGAAGTGGAGTAAAGAGACCATCCTTGGACCTGAGATCCCTGTGCTGGACCTCATTGGAAGAAAGATGACTCAGACAACCGGCTGAGACAACAGGCAGAGACCACTGCTGCAGCGGAACCAAGAGGCACACGACAAAGCAGCGGGCTTGCTACCCCATGGGATGAGAAACTGAGTGCCTTTAGGCAGGAGGCTTGCTGGTCGAGTGGGGTCTATGTACATGTAGCTATTAGCAGCTCTAAAAGAGCTTTGTAACACACTTGCCCGAGGAGGGCAGAGGCCATGCAGCAAGGCCAAGAGCCAGAGAAGGAATCGTGAGGGCCCGGCTGAGAGAAGATTGCCCTGATTGAAGAACTGTACCCTGAACATGTTCCTAAACATAAATTATAATCTGTTACTTCCCTACTAAACCCCATAATCATGAGTATTGTCTGTGCTTTCTGTGTGGTCATTGCAACAAATTATGGAACCCAGCAGAGAAGTGGTGAGTGCCACAAGAGGATTGCTGGTGTCAGAATTAGTCTAAAGGCTGGAAGGTAGTGGCTTGTCTGGCCTCATAGGAATAATTCTTGGGCTGCTGATGGTGATTCTATTTCCCCCATGAGACTGGCAAATGTCAGAGGAGGATACCACCTCCATGTCCTTGTCTCATCTAGTGTTATAAACACAATTTCTGTAATTTAAATTACAGAAAAAGTTCCAACTCTTTATTCTGAAGTTCTAAATGTAGACAAGCACAGTTTCTACTCTCTGCACTTAACTTCTACAATGTTCTGAGATTTCCTACTTTAATAGCTTCATTATTACCCTCAACCTGAGCCTTGAAAGGTAACACTGTCCTCTGCTATTTCTATATTCATGAAACTTATTCTATTCTTCATTTAACAAATTGTTGTTGCATATATACCACTGAGGAACAGAGATATTAAGTATCTTCTACAAGTTCACACATTTAGCAAGGGGTAGAGTACATTTTAAACCAAATTTGTCAAACTCCAATGTCCAAGGGGTTTTCAGTATATTTGTTTATCCACTTAGGGGAATATCATCCAAAGAGCCAAATCATCATTGATTACTTTGCATGTCAGGGCCAAGCAGAAGATATTCAGCATGGACTTTGCCAGAGTACTAGATGACTCCAGAGTGCAATGCAGAGTGGTGTGCAAGATGGGCAGCTTGTAATAGAAACTGAGCATGTCCATCAATCTCTTTGCAGAGACCTTAACAATGACATATTTAGTAGTGTACTAAAGCAAGTCTTGCTGGCCTTGAAAAGGAAGCCAACCTTTTGTGAACTGCCTTTGGAGTGGGCTAGGTGGCAAAGAACTGTGAGTGGTCTCCAGGACCTCAGCCCCTGTCACCCCCGAATTGCACTCTAAATGAGGCACTGAAGTATTAAATGCAGCTAGACCATGCCCTGCTTCTGACCAGCAGAAACTGTGAGATAATATATGCGGGTTATTTTAATTGCTGTTTGAGGTAATATGATACACAGCAATAAAAAACCAATACAGCTGGCATACTGTATTACTTCAAAGTCTGGAGGCCTTTAAAGAGTTCAAGGAGAAACCTTCTGGAGATCGCACTTTGCCAGAAATACATTCTTTCCTTCTTTTCTCTCCACATGCCTCTTAAACCAATGACCCTTGAGATTTCATTAAAAAATATATATATTGAAAGCATATTATGTTGCAATCATTGTCTTAGGTTTTCAGTGAACTTGAGATTTCATGCTTTGTGCCCATGTAGTGCTTACATTCATGTAGAACTCTCAGGAATCTGGGGGCAACCTTAAAATGCTGCCTACTACAACAATTTGGATACAGTCAGTTCTAAAATCATACTCTAGTTAAGCCTTCCATGAGATATATAACTTGAGGCAAGAAAATTAACCTGAGTTTCCTCATTTCTAAAATGGTGATTAAAATAATTACATATATATATATATATATATATATATATATATATATATATATACCCATATACATATATACACACACACACACACACATGCACACACAGACACACACATATATATATTACAGGATATTGGTAAATATTAAACTACAAACATACATGGTGTGTTTATAGTAATGTTCTCTCTCATTGGATTTCCATTCCTTTTATCTGAAGAACTTACAATCAATCCATATATAGTTTAAAAAATAGCTTTACCTATTCCATTATTGTTAATATAAATATTTATTGTTATCTTAGGATGATTTCTCTAGAAATAGACACTGATTGGTGGATATGTGTGAAAGTGATATATTAGGAAATGTTGCCTGGAAAAAAGGCTAGTGGAGTGAAGAACAGGAAAAGAAAAGAAATCAAACAAGGACAAAACATCAAGTTAACTACTTGAGAGGGTGACTTCTGTTCAGTTCTATAAGAAAATGCTGAAAAGTTGGCAGGTTACACATCAGATTCATCATGGTCATGGGACAAGATAACTGGGATATTTATATGCTCTGCACTCAATGGAGATAGGTTAAGTATGGCCATCCAGGCAGGTAAATTCTCAGGCATTTCCTAGTGGTGTCCGTGTGCACAAGAAACCTAATTTCAGTAGACTGAAGACAGAATGCTAACATAGAGGTGGAAGTGTAGGTTGTTGGGAGTGAAAGCACAGAAGGAGTGGTATGCATGAAATAATAAAAGGACGGGAGGGAGCAGGGAGCCCTGAAGTCCCCAGTCCTGTTGCATAATTTGTAGCTGGAAACTCCACAGAGAAGAAAGCAATTTCTGCCTAAATAAATATATGATTGACTACATCTGTGGCAAGAGGGGGTGGAAAAGCTCAATATCTTCAGCCAAAACCAGGCCAGGAGCTGATTGTGGAAAAGACCAT
>NW_006921612.1:13556566-13566766 GCF_000298275.1 Orycteropus afer afer | reverse complement strand
TCCCGAGCACTTGATTGTACTCATGAGGAATCTGTACCTTGACAAGGAGGCTGTCATTCAAACAGAACAAGAGTACACTACATGGTTTAAAATCAAGAAGGGAGTGTGTCAGGGTTGTATCCATTCTCCACAGTTATTCAATCTGTATGCTGAGCAAATAATCTGAGAAGCTGGACTATATGAAGAAAAACATGGTATCAGCATTGGAGGAAGAATCATTAACAACCTGAGATATGCAGATGATACAACTTTGCTTGCTGAAAGTGAGGATGACTTAAGTCACTATGAGTCAGAAACGACTCGATGGCACTTAACAACAACAACAACAACAAATATATGTACAGTCACATAACCAGTGATGGAGTTCAGATGAAGGAAGTATCATCCGAAGGATAAGGAAAAACCTTACACCTTTTGATAACACTATTGTTATCAAAGCTCTGTCATATATATGATCTGAGTCCTTACAACAGCCTTTGTAGTAGGTATTACTTGTACCTCTATTTTACAACTTGGGAAATTGTGTCTAAGATAAGCTTTAAAATTTGCCTAAGATCTCCCCACAAACTAAGAGTCAAGTCAGGATGCAAAGCTTGTCTGCATATCCTAAGTGTGTTATTTATTTATTTATTTATTCATTTATTTATTTATTTCTACAAAATAGTCTGGTAAATACTGAGCAGCAGAAGCCAAGTAACATTGACCAATAGGAACCATTACGAGCATGGGAGAATCCTTACCATAAAGTGTGTAATGGGACCATAAAAAGGCATGATATGGGCTCTGCATCCAAGTAAGATGTCCATTGCTAGAAAGTATTGGATGTATCTCATTTAGGTGTGCTTACAGTTTGGGAGATGATTGTAACTTTGCTATAGTTCCTATAAGCCATAAGTCATAATTTCTTCTTATTTCAAACCACCACCCAAAATATTAAGACACATATTGTGCAAGGCTAAAGTTCTTAGAAGGAATGAGAAGGTCAGGGCTTGTTTTGTATCTAATGTAACATCTCAACAAGCTATGATAATAATATTTTAATCATCCTCCAGTATTTTTACTCAGTGATTACTGTGAGGTAGGAGATGGATCAATATAGTCACAATTTATTTATAAAGGACAACAGAAGCCATTGAGCCTGTTGCTAATAAATTCATACTAGACTCATTGTTAATTGAATGTAGTCATAAGAATCACACAAAACCTTGATGCTTTTCTTGAGCTACTGTTGGAACTGTGAAAACCTAATTCTTTAATTAGCTTCCCCTGCCTAAAGAAAGCAGATTATATGAAATGCTGTCTTAAGGAGTCAAAATACTGTGAGTCTAAATAAGAACATTCTAATATATGTATTCTTTCACTTCTTTCACCAATATGCATTGAGTATCTATCATGAGTCAAAAACTGGGCACTATGCAAGATACAAAAATGAATGATTGATCTCACAATATAACACAGTTCAAGAGGGAGAGACACATAAACTATTTTAAAGCAGTTAAACTAGTTTGTTCTGATAGAAAGCTGCAAAAAAGAATCATGAGAAACCTATCTCAGCCCCTCCTAAATCTAGGAAAATCTTGAAACTGTGAGTCAATCTGAAGCCAGAGTTCTAGCAGCCTCCAGGAAAATCTTTAACCAGAAACATTTTAGTGTCAGCATTACTAACAGAACTTTTGGACTCCTTAGGGCCTTTATCTGCCCTCCAGTCTCAGCAGGTGTCAAGGAACTTCCTCCGAACTCAGCACGCATCACAAAAGCCATCCGGATTCAGCACGTATCAGAGATTTGCTCGACTCCTAAAAGTCTCCCCCATATCTGAGCCGCATCCTCCCTAGATAATATTTTCCTAAGTGAACTTTGGAGCCGGGGGGAGTTTCTTTACGTCCCCCAACATCTTAGATCACTGCCCTGAATCCCTTAGCAACAACCAATCACCTGTACCCCCTCGCCCCGGTGCTGCCCCTCCCCATGTTGTTCCATAAATTGGAGAAAGAAACGGGGTACGGGGTCTTTTGCTTAAGCCACTGACCTGGTAAGGGCAAAGACCCTGATTAAGTTAGCTAATAAACTGTCCTATTGCATTTGCATTGGCGTGGGTTGGCCTCTTCTTCTCTTCCGAAATTCTCCTTTACAGCCTGGGCACAACAAAAACAAGAAACATTAGAGCTGAGTTTAAAGGGAAAATAGGAATTGATAAATGAGAGAAAGGAACATGGGTTCTCCCAGTTCCATTTGACCTTCTTTCCTGTCCCTTCCTGTATTCTGAGCTTTGTTTTTGGGTGAATTCTGTTCTTTAAGTCTCACATAGCTGATTGTTCTGAGGAGTACATTCCTCACAGGTATCATTTGTTCATTTTATAGTCCTGTCTATTGTTTGGCTGAAAGGTTATACCTGAGGATGGTTCAGTTTCAGTTTGAAGGTTATCAAAGAGTCATAGTCTTGGGGGACCAAGAAGTGTCTGTCAGACCACTAAGTCTGGTCTTTTTTACGATTTTGAGTTTTGTTCTACATTTCTCAAGGAAGTTTTCCCAATAGAAATTGGTAAGCAAGTGGGAGAGTAAGGTATGGGTGGAGAAGAAACCAAACAAGAGTACAATCTCAGGTGGAGTCACACCTTCAGCTTGATTTTGCAGGGAACTGTGGAGTGTGTCTTATACCTCAGAGTTTGGGCTTCCATATTTCTACACCAATCTCTTCTGGCAAAGGGCTACCCAAGAGATTGTGAACACCCAGGTACTTTGGCTCTCAGTGCAGGCAAAGAAGAGTAGTAGCTTCAAAGAGAATTGTAGCTCTGGGCTATTAGAAGTAAAACAAATTACTGCTGATGGGGGTGAGGGAGGGAATTATAGAATCAGTATGACGGGAGTGTATTTAGGTTGAACACCAAAGATGTTGGCTACAAAAATTGTCCCAAAATATGAAGGGATGATTAGGAAAATGTTATGAACCTCATCACAGAAAGTCATTGTCATAAGCAGAAGATGCTACCATCCTCCCCATTTTACACATAAGGAAGTCAAAAACAGACAAGTTAAGTACTTTACCCAGGGTGTTACAGCTACTATATTCCAGAGCAGGAATTCCAACCCAGGCAGTGTGAGTCTACAGTTTATGTTCTTAACCTCCAAGCAAACTGCTTGTACAAATAATAAAGGTTAAACAAACAAACAAACAAAAAAAGATGGATATAAAGTGTTTGACAAAACTATGGCACATCCTTTTGCTCTGTAAATAAAACCTGTTACTAATTTTAGACAGATAAGATTCTAAAAGTTTGAAGAACAAACTCTGACATATCAGGAATATTTAATTAATTAATACATCCTTTTATTGGGTACCTTCACAGTCCAAGGCAATATTTCTGGCACTACAGATGTGTACAAAGGAAATTTTGTGACTGCCCTCATTAACCTTAAATAATTTTCAAGAAAAAAAAAAATCACCCATCTAAAATTTTCTATGTAAAGAACAAAATACTGAAAATGGCTCAAGAAAGATTAAATTAGTAAGCATTAAGAAATTTGAGAATATAAATAATTTAATCCAGCAGAGATTGCTAGATAATCCCATGAGCAAGGATTGAGGAATGCAGGGATGTTTAATCAATTTCTAAATTTCTGCATCAAAGATAACAATCAAGATAATAATGATTTTAATTCTGTTTGTTTGAATACATAACCCATGCACTTTCTACAATGCCAGGATGATGAAGTAAAGATTAAGGGAAAATAAACATAAAATGAATAGCATATAGAAGACTGAGTACTTACTTGATCATCAAAAGATATTAATAAAAGAAAAATATAATTTTAAGTTAGAAATTTCAACTATGGGATGAGCAGCTGTAGTGCTACTTTGCAAGTAACAAAGAGTAAATACATTAGATTGGGCTAGATTGGATCGGATTCAGGCAAAGGAAAGATGTTCACTCTCTATAATGTTTTGGATGCATTGTTTGACCAAAAGATTACTAAGGTAACTTGCAATTCTAAAATTATAGTGTTTCTAAATAGTCTTTGAGAAGAGTAAATCATTCTTCAAATCTTACTTGGTATTTATACTATGGTGTAGTGCCTATGGTATTTGACTGCTAACCAGAAGGCTAACAGTTCCAACCCACCAGCCACTCCTCGGAAGGAAGACTGGGCAATCTACTTCCATAGAGACACTCCCTCCGAAACCCAAGGAGGTGTCACTATGAGTCAGATCTGACTTGACAGCAGTGAGTTTTTTGAGTTTTACAGAACTTTCAGATTTACAAATGAGGAATCTCAAAGGGTAGATGAGAGGTCCAAAGAAAATTTTGACCTTTGTTGTTGTTCATTGCTGGCAAGTCAATTAAACTCATGGTGAATCCAAGTGTGCAGAATTAAACTACTCCATAACATTTTCAAGGCTGTGACCTTTAAGAAGCAGACTGCCAGATACCTCTTTGAAAGCACCTCTGGGTGGGTTTGACTCACCAAAGTTTTGCTAGTATTTGAATGTTTAACTGTTTGTGCACCATTTGTCTGAGAGTCACATTGCCCAAATTGTGATCTAAAGTGGTCTTTAAGAGAGGATGACGTTTTATAGCTTCTGGTAAATAAAATAACAAGCCTCTGAGCTTGAATACCTTTTTTATTTTTATTTTTTTTACCAATACTATCTATAAAAGGTTTGTAAACATTGTAGTTTAGTATCGTATGTAGTTCACTCTCTATCCATATGAAACTAATTATAATTCCCTAACCCTGACCATGACACCCTCTCTCACACCTCTGAGTTATTGCATACCTTATTCTTTCTGCTTCCACTGCCCTCTGGCCATCCTTCCCTTGTCTAACTCTTACTTTACTTCAAAACTGGACTCAGCTTCCACCAACCACTCCTCCCTAACCCTCTCTAGTGGATGGCACTAGCTATTGTGCTACTCTTCTGAGCATCCACAGCACCCTGGACTTACTGCTATCAGAATGTAACTTAATCAAGGGTAGAATTGTACTCCACAGGGTTTTTGATGTCTGATTTTTCAGAAACAGACCATCAGGCCTTTCTTCCAAGGTGTCTCTGGGTGGACTTGAACTTTCAACATTTTTTTTTAGCACATGAGTACTTTAACCATTTGCACAGCCCATGGATTTTTCACCACTGTATTACACTTACCTGTCTGTCTCCCACACCAGACTGAGAGTGACTTAATGCAGGAGAATATGTACTTGATCTCTGTAACTCTGGCACCTGTCTCATAGTGGGCACTTGATATAAGCTCGTCAAATAAGGGAATGTTAAATACTTCCCCATTCCATCCTTAGAGGTGACATTAGCTGACAACACACTATTTGTCAGGTGATGCGGGAAATGCTTAGTACCACCCAGGAATGTCTGTTGCCAGCATCCAAATTTGACCCGGTTCCAAGGAATGGAAATATTATATAAATTGATCTGAGAATCCACAGAAACAAGCAGACATTGGAAGATGTGAGCACTTCACATGCGCTGCTAAATTAATTGGGAAGCTTTAACTTCAGCTACAGAAGTGTTTTGAATTAATGTGAAATCATTTTGTTGATTCTATTTCTAATTCACTAAGCACCTGATACAAGATGACTATGGTGCTGAAATAACACTCCAGCAAATGTTTTTATGCTAGACAAGGCAGTACCCTTGGCCCAGACTCATATATTGGACACGGCTATCTCCTACAGCCTGGCATGTGTCATGGGTCACGTGGCTTCCTCCTAGTTTCTAGGAGAGACCAGAGCATGGTGATATCCTATTGAATTGTTTAACTTGAACAATTTCAGAAAACAATCTTAGTGGTGTATCAAGCCCCTTTCATTGTTTTGGTTCACTAGTTATAAGTGGATTTCAATATGCATTTAATCAAAATACCCAGCTGCATTCATTTAAAAACGCAACCCACAAAAAGAGTCTGAGTGGGCCCCTTACCTCCCTGCTAGGAAAATGCAGGAAAGATTTCACCAGAATTTAATTTGGCAGAAAACTAAAGTCCCTGGAATCAGCTATATTCAATACAAGGCTTAGCTTTGTTTTTATTAAAATAAAAAGAACTTATAAACAAGTACATACAAACAGATGAGAGAGAGGGCTGAGGAGAGAAGGGTAGGCAATGGACTGAAAGCAGTCATCCAGCTCAGAGTGGTGAACCCTAACAACTGGTTCACACTCCCACTTCACTCATGGTGGTTTATACTATGACACCATCATGTACTTTCCTACCAGGAGACCTTTGTCAGGACCATCTTGGTCTGCCAAAATGTTTCTAATAATATTGAACCATAACATGAAAAGATTTGGGGTCTCAATCTTTTATCTCCCAGAAGGCTCCCTCATTCACATGCAGTTATATCCACCTTAGACCACTAGGGGCTCTGGTACCATAGTGCCTAAGGCAATCGACTGCTAATCAGAAGGCTGGCGGTTCAAACCCACCAGCCACTCCTCAGAAGAAAGGTTGGGAAATCTACTTGCGTAGTGATACTGCCTCAAAAACCCAAGGAGGGGTCGCTGAGTTGGGTCTGACTTGAAGGGACATAACAACAACAACAATTTCAGAACACCAGCTGTGGAGACAAAGAGAATACTGTGAAGGGAAGCTCTTTTCAAGTGACACATGGCCTCATAACACCCTTGCTCCAGGGCAAGGCTCGAATGGCTATGTTTGCCAAACCGAAAGCAACATTCAAGTGACTCTTTCTGAAATTGTCAAGATCTGATTGAGGATTACTGTAGTCAGAGTTTTTCCTACAGAAAGGGAAAAGAAAAATTACTGTTTTTCAGGCAACTGTCCACATAAGCCAGTAAGAGTTCAATAGATGTTTGCAGGATTATTTGCTATTTATTGAATGCAGATATATATCCTTCATTTCTACAGCCACATTCTTTTCATCTTCTGTCTCCACACATGAACCACGTATTGGGCTGAACACAGAAATAGGGGTCTGTTCTTGTTAGCTGCCACTAAGTTGCCTCTCCACTCATGGTGACCCCATCCACAACTGAACAAAATGATTCTTGGTCCTGCATCATCTCCATGATGGGTTGCAAATCTGACAGACATTGATTTAACCTCTGTAAGTACCTACTAAGCTCTAGATTCATTGTTAACAATTTCTAAATACATTGGTCCTTTCATTGTTAGAACAACCCTATGCAATGAATTTTGAAGTCTATACTTTAAATGTGGGGAAGATGAAGTCTTGAGAATATTAATAATTTGCCCAGGTCATATAGCTTGTAAGTCTGACTCCAAAATCTGAATTCTTTATTTTTGTAAGTCTTGCTAATTTGGAAGAGAGATCAGTTATTCTCCACAGGAATGATTTTCAGAGTCAGCTTGTGGGTTTACTGTGGATGCCTTGTAGAAGAAAGGCCACTAAAGGGATGTATTTGACTGCATGCTTCTTTGGCAGGTTGGTTCTAGAGCATTTGAATAAAAACAGAGCAGTTGTTGATACAAATACATATATCTTATCTCTCACCTCAGAGAGACATTTCACAATGATAATGATTATGATATATTACAATTATAATTACAGTGAGTTAGATATAATCCCCATTTTATCAATGGGAAAACAGTCTCAAAAAGGTAAAATGTCCCCCACCTATTCATATGGTCTTTTGCTTCTAGATTGTGCTTCCCCAGAAATGGATTATCTTTAAACAGAATTGTTGTTATGTGCTGTCAAGTCAGACTTGACTCATAGCCACCCCTCCTTGGGTTTTCGAGGCTGTATTACTACAGAAGTAGATTGCCCAAACTTCCTCCTTTAAACAGAGTAGGAATGTGAAAAAGACCACATCATCATATGATGACAGCCAAGTTTGAGACAAAGGATATTTCATTATTTCAAATAAACTGTTAAATGTTGTAGTTATTCTTGTTAGGTGCCATCGAGTCATCTCTGACTCATAGTAACCCTATGCACAGCAGAGTAAAACACTGTCTGGTCCTGTGCCAGCCTCACGATCCTTACTGGTCCTTTTCTGAGCCCATCATTGCAGCCACTATGTCAATTCCTCACACTGAGGCCCTTCTCCTTTTTTCGTTGACCCTCCATTTTACCAAGCATGATATCCCTCTCCAGAGAATGGTTCCTTCTGATGACATGACCAAAGTAAGTGAGATGAAGTTGGGCCATTCCCACTTCCAAGGAACATTCTGGCTGCACTTCTTCCAGGACAGATTTGTTAGTCCTTTTAGCAGCCCATAATACTCTTAGTATTCTCATTTGGATTCCAGGGACCTAAGAAAAGGCAGCGAGGAAGGAAGCAGAGAGAGGACAAAAAAAGGCAAAGGGACCAGAACAGATCGAGGAGTCAGCTGCAAGGACCCAGGTGAAGAGAGGGAATCAAGGTCACGTCCCACAAGGAGCGAGGTGAGAAGGCAGGGAGAAGACAGAAAAGGCAAAGGGGGGAACAGATTGAGGATTCAACCTCAGGGAGCCAGGTGAGGAGAGGGATACCAGGTCACTCCCCACAAGCAGCAAGGTGGGAAGCAGGGAGAGGACAGAAAAAACAAAGGTACTGGAACAGATTGAGGAGTTAGCTGCAGGGATCCAGGTAAGAGTGGTTGGAGGGGTTTCCAACAGGTAAGGGAGACAAACTTGTCTGTTGGCTTGTCCTACTGTGGTGACATGTTGCTGTGAGTCTTGAGGCTGTGCTACTGGTGTTTCAAACCCAGTGGGGTGCACATGGTACACAGGTATCAGCTCGGCTTGCAGACTGAGACAGACTAGGAAGAAGAAGGAGACCATACACTTCTCAAAGAATTGGCTAGGGAAAACCTTATGAATAGCAGAGAAACACTGTCTGATATTACTGTGCAACTTTATGAATAGTCCAGAAACATTGTCCAATACAGAGGAGAAAGATGAGTCATTTAGCTTAGAAACTCTCAAAGTAAGACTGAGCAAGAGCTGCATTATCAGAGTAAAATCAGCTTTACTCATATGAATAAGGTAAAGCTTTTGAGACCTCCATTTGCTGATGTGGCGTCACTCAAATCGAGGAGAAACAGCTGCAAACACCCATTAATCAACAGAATATGAATGTACAAAGTATGAATCTAGGAAAATTAGAAGTTGTCAAAAAAGAAATGGAATGCATAAAGATTGATATCCTAGGCATTAGTGAGCTGAAATGGACTGGTTTCAGCCATTTTGAATCAGACAAACATATGATCTACTATGCTGGGAATGACAGCTTAAAGATGAATGGCATGGCATTCATCATCACAGAGGATGTTTCAAGATCTGTCCTGAAGTACAATGCTGTCAGTGATAGGATAATATCCATACACCTACAAGGAAGACCTGTTAATATGATTATTATTCAAATTTATGCACCAACCACCAAAGCAAAGATGAGGAAATTGAAGATTCTTATCAACTTCTGCAGTCTGAAATTGACTGAACAAACAATCAGGATGTGTTAATTATCACTGGTGACTGGAATGCAAAAGTTGGAAACAAAGAACAATCACTGATAGTTGGAAAATGTGTCCTTGGTGACAGAAATAATGCAGAAACTCTTATGGTAGAATTTTGCAAGACCAACCACTTGTTCATTGCAAACACATTTTTTCAACAACACAAATGGCAGCTGTACATGTGGACTTCACCAGATGGAACACACAGGAATCACACTGATTACATCTGTGGCAAGAGGAGATGGAAAAGCTCAATATCTTCAGCCAAAACAAGGTCAGGAGCTGATTGTGGAACAGACCATCAACTGCAAGTTCAACTTGAAGTTAAAGACAATTAAAACAAGTCCACAAGAGCCAAAATATGATCTTGAATATATCCCTCCTGAATTTAGAGACTACCTAGAGAACAGAATTGACACATTAAACACCAACAACCAAAAAAACAGAAGAATTGTGGGATGACATCAGGAGCATCATCCATGAAGAAAGCAAGAGGTCACTAAAAAGTCAGCAAAAGAAGAGAAAACCAAAATGGATGACAGAATAGGCTCTGAAACTTGCACTTGAATGGAGAGTAGCTAAAGCAAATGGAAGAAATGACAAGATAAAATAATTGAACTGAAGATTTCAAAGAGCAGCTCGAAAAGTCAATTACAATAATGAAATGTGCAAAGACCTGGAGTTAGAAAACCAAAAGGGAAGAACAGGCTCAGCATTTCTCAAGCTGAAAGAATTGAAGAAAAAATTTAAGCCTCGAGTTCCAATA
>NW_006921612.1:13549435-13556376 GCF_000298275.1 Orycteropus afer afer | reverse complement strand
GACATATGATCTAGAACCAATGTACTGAAGGAGGAAGTCGAAGCTGCAATGAAGGAATTGGCAAAGAACAAGACTCTAGGAATTGACAGAATACCCATTGAGATATTTCAACAAACGGATGCCGCACTGGAGGCACTCACTCGGTTATGCCAAGAGATTTGGAAGACAGCTACCTGGACAACTGACTGGAACAGATCCGTATTTGTACCCATTCCAAAGAAAGGTGATCCCACAGAATGTGGAAATTATAGAACAATATCATTAATATCTCACACAAGTAAGATCTTACTGAAAATAATCCAAAAACATTTGCAGCAGTATATTGACAGAGAAGTTCCAGAGGTTCAAGATGGATTCAAAAGAGGACATGGAACAAGGGATATCATAGCAGCTATCAGATGGATCTTGGCTCAATGCAAAGAATACCAGAAAGATGTTTACTTGTGCTTTACTGACTATGCAAATGCATTTGATTGTATGAATCATGACAAATTATGGATAACATTGAGAAGAATGGGAATTCCCAAACACTTGACTGTACTCATGAGGAAGCTGTACCTTGACCAGGAGGCTGTTGGTCGAACGGAACAAGGGGACACTACATGGTTTAAAATCAAGGAAGTGAGTCAGGGTTGTATCCTTTCCCTACACTTATTCAATCTATATGCTGAACAAATAATCTGAGAAGCTGGACTATTTGAAGAAAAACATGGCATAGGGATTGGAGAAAGAATCACTAACAACCTGAGATATGCTGATGATACAACTTTGCTTGCTGAAAGTGAGGATGACTTGAGGCACTTACTGATGAGGATTGAGGAGCATAGTCTGCAGTATGGATTACATCTCAATATAAAGAAGACAAAAATCCTCACAACTGGACCAATAAGCAGCATCATGATAAATGGAGAAAATATTGAGGTTGTCAAAGAATTCACATTGCTTGGTTCTACAATCAAAGCCAATGGAAGCAGCAGTCAGGGAATTAGATGACTTATAGTACTGGGTAGGTCAGTTATGAAGGAACTCTTTGAAGTGCTGAGGAGAAAAGTTGTCTCCTTGATGACTAAGGTGCACCTGACACAGGCCATGATATTCCCAATCGCCTCATATGCATGTGAGAACTGGACGATGAATAGAGAAGACCGAAGAAAAGTTGATGCTTTTGAGTTGTGGTGCTGGCGAAGAATGCTGAAGGTACCATGGACTTCCAAAACAACTAACAGATCTGTCCTGGAAGAAGTGCAGACAAGATGCTCCTTGGAAGCAAGGATAGCCAGACTTTGTCTCACCTACTTTGGTTATGTTGTCAGAGTGGACCATTTCCTGGAAAAGGATGTCATGCTTAATAAGGTGGAGGGTCAACAAAAGAGGGGAAGGCCTTCAACGAGATGGATTGACACAGTGGCTTGACAATGGGCTCAAGTATAGCAAGGATCATGGAGCTGGTGTGGGATTGGGAGGTGTTTTGTTCTGCTGTGCATGGGGTTGCTATGAGTTGGAAGTGACTCAATGGCACCTAACAACAAACAACATTACTCTCAGCATTCTTATCCAACACAACTCAAAAGCATCAACTCTTCCTCGTTCTTCCTTATTCATAGTCTGGTTCTCACATGCATATGGGGCAATTGAAAATACCATGGCTTGGGTTACACCTTTCTTATTCTTCAAGCAGACATCTTTGCTCTTCATCACTTGGAAGAGGTCTTTTGCAGCAGATTTTCTGAATGCTATACATTGTCTGATGTCTTCACTGCTGCTTCCATTGGTGTTGATTGTAGAACCAAGTAATATGAAATCTTTAACAACTTCAATCTTTTCTCCATCTACCATGAAGCTGTTTGTTGGACCAGTTGTGACAATTTTTATTTTCTTCATATTGAGGTGTAATCCATACTGCAGATTTTATTCTTTAATCTTCATCAGTAAGTACCTCAAGTCATCCTCACTTTTGGCAAGCAAAGTTCTGTCATCTATGTATTGCAGGTTGTTAATGAGTCTTCCTCCAATCCTGATGCCACATGCTTCTTCATATAGTCCAGCTTCTTGGATTATTTTCTCAGCGTGAAAATTGAATACATATGGTGAAAGAATATAACTCTGATGCATTCCCTTCACTTGTTTAAACCATGCAGTATCCCCTTATTCTGTTCGAATGGCAGCCGCTTGTCTATGTACAGGTTCCTCATGAGTACAATCAACTATTCTGGAATTCCTATTCTTCTCAATGTTATCCACAATTCCTTATTATACATACAATCAAATGTTTTTGCACAATGAATAAAACTTGAGTAAACATCTTTCTGGTATTCTTTGCTTTCACCTAAGATCCATCTGACACCAGCAATGATAGCCCTCCTTCCACGTCCTCTTCTGAATCCAGCTTGCATTTCTGAAGTTCTCTGTCAATATACTGCTTCAACAGTTTTTGAATTATCTTCAGTAAGATCTTATTTGCATGAGGTATTGGTAATGTTCAATAATTTCCATGTTCTGTGGGATCCCGTTCTTTGGAATGGGTACAAATATGGATCTCTTCCAGTCAGTTGGCCAGCTAGCTGTCTTCCAAATCTCTTGGCATAGACGAGTGAGTGCCTCCAGCAGGACATTCATTTGTTGAAACATCTCAATGGATATTCCATCAATTCCTGGACCCTTGTTCTTTGCCAATTCCTTCAGTAGAGTTTCAACTTCTTCCTTCTATACCATTCGTTCTTGATCATATTCCACTTCCTGAAATGGATGAACATTGACCAATTCTTTTTGGTACAGTGACTCTGTATATTCTGTCCATTTCTTCTGATGCTTTCTGCATCATGCAATATTTTGTCCATAGAATCAGTATTGCAACTTGAGGCTTAAATTTTTTTCTCAGTTCCTTCAGCTTGAGAAATGCTAAGCATGTTCTTCACTTTTGGTTTTCTAACCCCAAGTCATTGCACATTTCATTAAAATAATTGACTTTGTCTTCTCTAGTTGCTCTTTGAAATCTTCTGTTCACCTCTTTTATCTTGTCATTTCTTCCATTAGCTTTAGCTATTCTCTGCTCAAGCGAAAGTTTCAGAGTCTCTCCTAACATCTATTTTCGTCTTTTTTTTTTTTTTCTTTGTTGTCTTTTTAATTACCTCTTGCTTTCTTCATGGATAATATTCTTGATGTCATCCCACAGTTCCTTTGGTTTTTTGTCATTGATGTTCAATGCATAAAATCTATTCTTCAGATAGTCTCTAAATTCAGGAGGGATATTATCAAGATCATATATTGGTTCTCATGGACTTGTTTTAATTGTCTTCAACTTCAAGTTTAACTTGCATATGAGCCATTGATGGTCTGTTTCCCAATCAGTTCCTGGCCTTGTTTTCACTGAAGATATTGAATTTCCTCATTGCCTCTTGCCACAGATGTAGTCAACCTGATTCCTGTGTATTTCATCTGATGAAATCTACATGAATAACCACTGTTAATGTTGTTGAAAAACAGTATTTCCAAAGAATAAGTGGTTAGTCTTGGAAAATTCTATCATGTGATCTCCATTGTTATTTCTATAACCAAGGTCATATTTTCCAACTACTAGTAACTCTTCTTTGTTTCTAACTTTTGCATCCTTGTCACCAATGATAATCAACACATCTTCATTGCATGATTGGTCAATTTCAGATGGCAGAAGTTGGTAGAGATCTTCAATTTCCTCATCTTTGGCTTTGGTGATTGGTGCATAGATTTGAATAATAGTAGTATTAACTGGCCTTCCTTGTAGGCGTATGGATAGTATTTTATTACTGACAGCATTGTGCTTCAGGACAGATCTTGAAATAGACATTTTCATTCCTGGGATAGTATATCATGTGGTTGTATAATTCTAAATGGCCAAAACCAACTCATTTCAGCTCACTAATGCCTAGGATATTTATTAACCTACAAAATATTTTTTTTTTTTTTTTCAAATGAATTATCTCAGCAGCACATATTCTTCTTTCTGGTGCACAAACGCTTTTCAAATCCACAACTTTTTCCAACTATAATTTTGGAAAATGAAGATTTGTTTCTCTTATCTTTCAAAAATCAAATCAACTGCCATCAAGTCTATCCTGACTCATAGTGACCTTATAGCACAGAGTAGAACCGCATGATAGGGTCTCGAAGGCTGTAAATCTTTACAGATTCAGACTGCTTCATCTTTCTCAAATGAAGTGGCTGGTGGGTTTGAACTTTGAAGCTTCTGGTTAGCACCCAATGCTTTAACAACTGCACCACCAGAAATCCTTTCTGTTATCTTCTTCTTGTTATTAGGTACCATTAGGCTGGCTCCAACTGATAGCAACTCTATGTACAATAAACAGAATGAAATATGGCCCAGTCCTGCATCATCCTCACAATCCTTGCTATGCTTGCAACCATCATTGCAGCCACTGCATCAATCCATCTCATTGAGGGTCTTCCCCTTTTTGTTGACCCTCCACTTTACCAAGCATGATATCCTTCTCCAGGGACTGATCTCTTCTGACCACATGACCAAAGTAGGTGAAATGAACTCTGGCCATTCTCACTTCCAAGGAGCATTTGGCTGCACATGTTCCAGGACAGATTTGTTCATTCTTCTGGCAGCCCATGGTATTTCAGTCTTCTTTGCCAACAATTCAAAGGCATCAACTCTTCTTCCTTTTCCTTGTTCATTGTCCAGATTTCACATGCAAATGAGGCAATTGAAAATATCATGGCTTGAGTTAGATGCACCTTAGTCTTCAAAGTGACATCCTTACTTCTTAACACTTTAAAGATGTCTTTTGCAACAGATTTTCCTACTGCAATATTAAATATAATTTTTTCACTGCTGCTTCTATGACTGTTGACTGTGGATCCAAGAAATATGGAATCCTTGACAACTTCAATCTTTTCTCCATTTATTGTGGTGTTGTTTATTGGTACAGTTTTGAGGATTAGTGTTTACTTTATGTTGAATTGCCATCCATACTGAAGATGGTTGTCTTGCTCTTCTTCAGTATGTGGTTACAGTGTAATGTACTTGGTATGGTTTTTCTAGTCATAGTCTTTGTAACTCCCACCAGATTACTGGGTGGGACCATACAAATAAGGTGTATAGAACTTTGATGTTGGGATTGGTTAGTTTTGTCACTCTGCATGGCTTAAAATGAACCTTCCTAGAGGCAGAGGGGAGAATCTTACTGCCACCAAAAGAGAAGAGCTGGAGGTGAAGGAAAATGTGTTTTGGACCCAAGATCCCTGCACTGGACATCCTTGACAGAGACAAATGCAGAGAGAAATGCCCCGGCAGAGAGAGATGCCTGGCAGAGAGAGGTGACAGTGGAACCAAGAAACACAAGAAAGAGTGACAGACTTACCTGGCCCATAGAGCAAGAAAGCTGAGTGCTCTTGGGCAAGACCCTGGCTGACAGAATGGGGTACACTTAGATCTACCTATTGGCAGAGCTAAAAGAACTTTGTAACACTTGCCCAAGCAGGGCAGAGGCCAGGTCAAGAGGTCAGGGGCCAGAGAAGCATGTCTGAGGGAACAGCAGAGGGGAGACTGTTTTGATGGAAGAACTGTGTCCTGAGCATGCTCTTGAACCTGAACTGTATCCTGTTATTTCCCTAATAAGCTCCATAATCATGAATTGTCTGTGAGTTCTGTGTGGCCATTGCAATGAATTATGAAATCCAGCACAGAAAGAGTGAGTGCTTTGGGAGGAACAGTTGGTGTCAGAATTGGTAAAAGCCTGGAGGGTGGTGGCATGTCTGGTCTCATAGCAATAGGCTTGGGCTGCTGATGGTGATGCTGTCTTCCTCTTGAAAGTTAGAAGAGGTCAGAAGATGCTGCCTCCATGTCCTATTTGCAGTGGTTAATGTCATACTCACTTTCAGCAAGCAAGTTCATGTCATCAGTATATTGCAGGTTGGTAATGAGACTTTCTCCAATCCAAGTTCTTCTTCATATAGTCCAGCTTCTCAGACTGTTTGCTCAGCAGACAGATTGAATAAATATGGTGAAAGGATACAAACCTGACACACATCCTTCCTGATTTTAAACCATGCAGTATCCCGTTGTTCTTTTCAAACAACAGCCTCTTGGTCTAAGTAAAGTGCCTCATGAGTACAACTAAGTGACTTGGAAATTTTATTCTTTGCAAAGTTATGCATAATTTATTATGATCCACATAGTTGAATGTCTTCACATAGTCAATGAAACACAGGTCATCATCTTTCTGGTTTTCTTTGCCTTAAGCAAATATCTATCTTACATCAGCAGTGATACCCTTCCTTCTATGTCCTCTTCTGAATCCAGAGTTTCTGGAAGTTCCCTGTCAGTACACTGCTGCAACCTTTTTTGAATTATCTTTAGCAAAATTTTACTTTCAAGTGATATTAATTATATTGTTTGATAATGTCCACAGTCTGTTGCATCACCTTTCTTTGGAATGTACACAAATATGGATCACTGATTGGCAGTTGGCCAGGAGGCCATCTTTCAAATTTCTTGGCATGAATGGTTAAGCACCTCCAGCACTGTGTCTTTTGTTTAAACATTTCAATGTGGATTCCATCCATTCCTGGAACCTTGTTTTTCACAAATCTGTTATCTTAGTAGGAAATATATTAATAGAAATAAGGGTATGAAGCTACATATTATTAAAATAATGTCTAGTAAACAATGATAATTCAAAAGTTGTTATTGTTTTATTATTATTATTTGAGTACATCTAGTTCAAGACTCTGTTATTTGACTCCTCAAAAAATTAGAACTAGAACTACCATATGACCCAGAAATCTCACTCTTAGGTATGTACCTTGTTGTTGCTGCTGTCATATACTGTCTCGTCAATTCCAACTCAGAGTGATACCATGTTACAGAGTAAGATTGCCTCACAGACTTTTCTTGACTATAATCTTTACAGAAATAGTTGTCAGCTTTTTTTTTTTTT
>NW_006921612.1:13542820-13549105 GCF_000298275.1 Orycteropus afer afer | reverse complement strand
ACCTTCCTTCTGAGGAGTGGCTGGTGGGTTTGAACCGCCAGCCTTCTGGTTAGCAGTCAAGTGCCTTAGGCACTATGCTACCAGAGCTCCTATTACACTGTAGTACTATTTACAATTGTTTCTACCTTTCTATTATTGTACACTGTAGTACTATTTAGAGTAATAGAAAGGTAGAAACAATCCAAATACCTATCAGCAGATGAAAAACAAAACATAAAGCCTTAAAGAAAAATGAAATCCTGAAACGTGAGTAAATGTTAAAGACATTATGTTTTGTGAAATAAGTCAACGCAAAAGGAGAAATAGTGCATGTTATCACTTATAAGAAATGGCAAGAATAAGTAAACATATAGAGACCAATAGCAGTAGTTACAAGAGGT
This sequence comes from Orycteropus afer afer, assembly GCF_000298275.1. Lineage (NCBI taxonomy): Eukaryota > Metazoa > Chordata > Mammalia > Tubulidentata > Orycteropodidae > Orycteropus > Orycteropus afer. Next base: position 13,548,725 of record NW_006921612.1, on the reverse strand, counting down.
GGGAAAGGGGAGAGAGGAATTATTTTCTGAGAAGTAGTGAATTTTTTACCTGTGATATCTTAGTTATCTAGTGCTGCTGTAAGAGAAATACTACAAGTGGATGGCTTTAACAAATAAAAATGTATTTTTTCACAGTTTAAGAGGGTAGAAGTCAAAATTCAGTGTGCCAGCTCTGTTGTTGTTGTTATTTGCCGTCGAGTCGCCCCCAACTCGCAGCGACCCCTCCTTGGGTTTCCGAGGCAGTATCACTACGGATAGTAGGATTGCCCAACCTTCCTTCTGAGGAGTGGCTGGTGGGTTTGAACCTCCAGCCTTCTGGTTAGCAGTCAAGTGCCTTAGGCACTATGCTACCAGAGCTCCTCTAGAGGAAGGCTTTCTCTGTGTCAGCTCTGAAGGAAATTCCTTTAACATTTGTGGGCCTGGCATCCCTTGGTGACCTTCTTATGTCTTGGCATTTTCCTTCCTCTCAGTCTAGGAGGTTCTTAGTGCAAGGATTCTGGGTTGAAAAGACACGACCCACTCCAGTTCTTCTTTCTTGATGATAACCAAGTCTTTCTGATCTGTGTCCACTTCTTTAATCTCTTTTATACCTCAAAAGAGATTGACTTAAAATACAACCTAATCCTGTAGATTATGTCCTGCCTTTTTAACATAACTGCCTCTAAACCTGTCTCATTAACATCATAATCTCTTGGGTTTCTAGACTTTAAGGGGGGGGGGGGGGGGATCACCAAGTAGCAAGAGTATTTCTAATCTCAGACCCAGAATGAATTAAGGAAGAGAACCAAACCAGACCCACAGCCTAGAGACAAGGCCAGACAAGATCAGGCAAACCTCAATCATTTCACAGATCCAAGAGAGTGAGAAAAATAAACATTTGCCATTATAAACCCCTGCGATTTTGTGGTTGTTTATGCAGGCACTGTTAACTGCCATAGGGTCTTTGCACATGCTGCTTCTCCACTAGGGGTATTTTTTTCTCCGTATGCTCACAAACTCATTTCTTCACTTCATTCAGATTTCTGCTTAAATATATACTCCTTAAAAGGCCACAACAACCCATTTCTCTCTAACAATTTACCCCGATCTGTCCATCATCATCATTTTAATTACTAGTGCTGGAGGTCTTATAGTATATTTACTTGTTTATTTATTTTTGGATGTGTCTTCACTAGAATATTAGTTCCACAAAGGCAGGGACTTTTTTTTTTTTTGTCCATTATCATATATGCAGATCCTTGAACTGTGTCTAGCATTAAAAAAAAAAAAAAAAAAAAAAAAACTATTGCTGTTGTTCTGGTTACCTAGTGCCTCTCTGACAAGAATATACTGTAAATGGGATGGCTTTAACAAACAGGAGCTTATTCTCTCACAGTTTGGAGGCTTTAAGTCCAAGTTCAAAATGCCAGGCTCTTGGGGCTGGGTGAAATCCCCTTGACCTTGGGCTTCAGCTCTGTCTCTTGCTCCTGGCCCACTGAAGCTAGAAGCATCTCTTCACTCAGACAGCTACTGGCTGCTGAGGCTAACAAGCCCAAGGCTGACAAAGAAACTGACACAGTCCCAATGTTACTAAACCACACAGCAGGCCATTAATTCACGACTATTTTAAGTCCCAGGAGCTCTGGTAGCCTAGTGCCTAAGCCACTTGACTGCTATACCAGAAGGCTGGTAGTTCAAACCCACCAGCCACTCCTCGGAAGGAAGGTTGAGCAATCTATCTCTGTAATGATACCACCTTGGAAAACCAAGGAGGGGTCACTATGAGTCGGGTCCAACGCCACAGCACATAACAACAACACCAACCAACATTGTAAGTCCCAAGGTTGGCAGAGCATGGCAGGCTGCTGAACAATGACATGGCTACATGCAGGGTCCAAGCATGCCATAAGCTAGAGACCATTCCCAAAGCTGCTACTTCTACATGGGAAGCAGACCACATACCCAATGGCAGCTACTCAGCTGCTTGCAGTAGATTCCACCATGGAGTTAATTACCAGTTTTATCATGGGGAAATCCAGCTGCCCAGTCATTCAACCAGGCCCAGCTAAGTTGACATACAAACTGAACTACCACACCATGGAGTCAGATCTGACTCATAGTGACTCCTCCGTGGGTTTCCAAGGTGATATCACTATGGAGGTAGATTGCCCAACCTTCCTTCCGTGGAGTGGCTGGTGGCTTTGAACTGCCAGCCTTCTGGTTAGCAGTCAAATGCCTTAGGCATTATGACACCAGAAGTCCCCAATGCATTTTTATGGAATGAATAAATTTAGAAATTGGAGTTAATCAATATAAGTAATCTATTTTCATTAGCATAAGTTTTTGAAACTGGAGACTAGAATATTAGCATTATTTTATTTCTGCTCAGGCTGCACAGTATTAAGAAAATGCTGTTTCATACTAATAAGTACAGGACTACCTTAAGAGGGGATTCTGTTCTGACAACTCCTTCATAAGTTGGTTCTGATATAGGTTGAATGCCTAATTTCTTTTTTAGCTTTAATTATTATTGCCTTTTATTAATCTGTCTTGGTTCTCCAGTGGGTCTATAATAGGCATACCACAGGTGGATGGCTTTATAAAATAGGGTTTTATTCTCTTCTGGTTTAGGAATCTAGAAGTCTGAGTTCACAGTGCTAGCTCTAAGGACTAGGTGAAGGTCATTTGACATTGGGCTTCAGCTCTGCCTCCTGTTCCAATTCCACTAGAGTTGGTGACTTTTTCTGGCTCATACAGCTGCTGGCTGCTGAGACTGATGAACCCAAGATAGACAGGTAAAATGGCATAGTTCTAAAATCAATAGGTACATAGCAGGCCACTGGTCCAACTCCAGGAACAATCCCCAAATTTGCAGGCAACATAGCAGGCCACTGGATGAAGACTCAGTTAAATGTATGATCCATGCATGCCAAAAAGGTAGAGACCTTTCTTAAAGCCTCTCCTTAGATACTGGAAGCAGGCCACACTCCAAAGGCTGATACTCAGCTGTTCACAGGAGATTCCACCATGGAGTTGATTACCAAACTTATCATGGGAAATAACTACATCTTCCTGCCCAGCCACCCAAAACCACTGCCCAGCCAAGTTGACACACAGCCATTAACTACCATCAGAAAAAAAAAAAAAAAAAAACTTACTGTGGTAGAGTTGATTCGACTCATAGCAACCCCTCCTTGGGTTTCTGAGGTGGTATGTCTGGAGAAGTAGATTGCTCAATCTTCCTTCTAAGGAGTGGCTGGTGGATTTGAACCAGCAGCTTTCTTGTTAGCAAATCCCTTTGGCATGATGTCACCAGAGCTCCTATAACTACCATAATATCTTTGTAAACGTGATCTTTATTTGACTTTGGGTGTTGGAAACGTTGCATACAAACTTAGAGATATATTTTAAAATGTATATAGATAAAAATACACAAATCATAAAAATTTACTCCAAAGATGAAGAAGAGTTATACAACATTTGTATTTTGTCAGTTGCAGTAATAACTCCACTTGTGGAAGGCTCTGGATAACCTGGATTCTCTCTGGGAATGAGGATGACATTTCTTGTCAGAGAATAAATGAGAATTGTCTGTATGTTTTTTATTTATTTATTTGTATATTTCATTGTAAAATCTCACTGCTTCCTGGCTCTGCCTATCAAGTTTAGGAGAGCAATTAGCATTTGGGTACATGTTTTCAAGCAACTGATTTAGTTTAGGAAAAACTCTAATTTAGTTTAGAAACCCCTGATTTAATTTAGGAAAGGACATCATTTAAACCTCTGATTTAGTTTAGAAAAGACTCCAGCATGTCCTTTTACTGTAAATTTTTTTGACAACTTCTCTCCTTCCACTTCCACATTATTTCTTTCTTCTTTTGCATTCCTTTCCTCTTCAAAATTCATGAATCTCTCAGTTCCCCTTCTTTGTGATGCATGAGGTGTTCTACATCAGTGTTATCAAGTTCTCAATTCAACATTCTTTCCCTATGGAAGACATTTCCCCCCTGATCTTTTCAATCATATTATCCTGATCAAATGTTTGGGGCATGTTCACATAATTTAGCAATTTTTTATGTTCCTTGCATGTATTTTCCCATAACTTCTAACAGGAAGATAGTTGCAAATAATAATAGTGTTTTAACAGCTTGCTATGCAAACTTGGAATATTCATAAATTAAAATAGACGATAAGAAAACTTTCATTCTGACACTTACAGAAACTTAAGTTTATCCTAGCAGCAAAAGTGAAGGCACACACAAATGAAACAAAAAGAAAAAAAATAATTGCTGGTGAGGTGATTCTGATCCCTGGCTACTCCATGTGTTATAGAGTAGATCTGAGTTCTAAAGGGTTTTCTTGGCTATAATACTTACAGGAGCAGATCTCCAGACCTTTCTTCTGTGGTGCTACTGGTGCTACTTACTGAATTCAAGCTGACAACCTTTCAGTTAATAATCGAGTGCAAGCTGTTTGGACCACCCACTCTATTCACAACAAATTTTTATCTATGTGTGGCTTTTATTGCCAATTAAAACACTTACATTATAAATTTTATATAAAATGTTACAGATATCTTAGATTGTCTCCATGCAATCTGGTTCCAATCAACACAGTTTAAAAATGACTGCAATGTTTCTTCATTTGCAAATCCTACCAAGAGCTTTTCATCCATTCATGGTAGATGCTTCCTGTATTACTTTCCAAGGGTTGCCATAATGAAGCATCACAAATGGGTGGCTGACAAAAAAGAGAAATTTATTATTGCACAGTTCTGGAGGCTAAGAGACTGGATTCAGCATATAAACAGGGCAATCCCTTCCTTATCCCTCCTACTTTCTGATAGCCCCAGGCATGTTTTGGTTTCCATCTGCAGCATAAATCCAACTCTACCTTAGTCAGTGTATGGTCACCTGCCATCTGTCTATCTCTGTGTCTTTTCTCCTCTTTTATAAAAACATAAATCATAAAGATTAGGAGCCACATACTTCATTATGACCTCATGTTGTTTTAACCGGCAACACCTTCAAATACCTTATTTCCAAACAAGTTCCCCTTTAGGTACTGAGGATTAGGACTTCAACCTATTTGTAGGGATGAAACAATATAATCCATAACACCCTCTTACAGAAATTTTGCTATATTTACAATAGGAAGAGAGTTATAACACAAACATTGCTGCCTCTTCTGTATTGAGCTGGTTCTTTTGCCCATTTTAACAGTCATTTCATGGCAACCATCAGGAGCCTATTAATGAGCTCAGCCTCCATTTTCTATGCCATCCTCCAATTTGTGAGATGTCCATTCATCCCCAACGTTTTCTAGGTTTGTAAGAAGTTGTATTTTGGGCATACTGGAACCATAAAGCAAAATCATTTAAAATGCTAAAAAAAAGCCATCAAGTTGATTCTGACTCTTAGTGACCTTATAGATTAGATAATTCTTAAATCCAACAATATTAGTATGGATATGTTAACTAATATTAAAATTTGAAATAGATAAAAGAATATGGAAATATGCTATCAGGCCAACATTAGACAACTGCACAAATAATGTACAGCAAATAAAATACCATGCAGTCATTCAAAGTAATGTTGAACAGCAAATCGAATTTGTCTCATTTTCTGTTTTGTACCGCTCACGTGCTAAGGTTTTTATATAAGTGTGTGTGTGTTTGTGTGTGTGTATATGTATATATATATGTTGTTAAGTGCCGTCGAGTCATTTCTGACTCATAGCGACCCCATGCACAGCAGAATGAAACACTGCCCGATCCGCGCCAACCCCACAATCCCTGCTATAATTGAGCCCATCATTGCAGCCACCATGTCAATCCATCTTGTTGAAGGCCTCCCCCTCTTTCGTCCACCCTCCACCCTACCAAGCATGACATCCTTCTCCAGGGAATGGTCCCTTCTTACAACAT
>NW_006921612.1:13521267-13542577 GCF_000298275.1 Orycteropus afer afer | reverse complement strand
TTCAAATCCACCAGCCACTCCTTGGAAGGGGGATTGGGCAATCTACTTCCATAGTGATACTGCCTCGGAAATCCAAGTAGGGGTTGCTATGAGTCAGGTCTGACTCAATAGTAGTGAGTTGGGTTTGGTTTGGTTTTCAAACTACAAAAGCAGAATTTGAGCAATTGTAGGAGAACTTAAAATGTTTTCTCTCTAGCCAATTATAAAAAGAGATATCTGACCTCTGTGTAGAATTATTATATGAAAATTTATTCAAATACATTTTAAGTAAAAAATTTAAGTAACCAAGCATGATGGTTAATGTTATGTGTCAATTTGACTAGGCTATAATTCTCAGTGGTTTTGAAGACACTGTGTATCACCTCCTATTTTGTGATCTGATGTGAACAGACAACCAGTTTGAAGAGGAGTTTCCTTGAGGGTAAGACCTGCTTCAGTGATATAAAAAGGAATGTCTGACAAAGCTCTGTCTCCTTAATCCTACATTCATTTTATCATCCTCTGACCTCTAGTTCATGAGATATGACAAGGCTCTAACCTGCTGCCTGACCTGCAGATTTTTGTCAACATCTCTAACCATGTGAGTCAAGGAAAGCTTCCAACCTGCCACCTGACATATGGATTTAGGATGTGCCAATCTTGACAATTCTGTGAACCTTTACCTTGGAATAAATCTCTCTCTATATATTGTTCCATTGTATGTAGGGTCACTATGAGTTGGCACCAACTTGACAGCCCTAACAACAACTTATGTATTTATATACATATATATATACTTCACTCATTTTGCTTCTCTAGAGATTCCACTCTAAGACACAAAGCAATATGCAATGTGAGATCTGGGTATGTTGGCCATACTGGGGTAGGGAAGACATTTTGTTTCCAAAGGGATTTTATTGTGTAATTACTTGACTGTGGGATTAGTGTTTACTTTATTCAATTATCATTACTAATATTAATATGTTTTATTATGCCACCTGTATTTTCCCATTTTTCTATAATTAACATATTGTATTTTAAATGTGGTTAAGTGTTATTATTAAAAGAGAAAAAAAAAAAACTTTCACACAAAGCTTAGAGAGCTCTGTCCTTCATACTTGATTTGAGGTAACTCCTGGACACTAAAACTTTTAATGGTTTTAATTTTACCGTTAAAAACAGAGAAGATTGTGTATATACTATCTCTATGTTTCCTTAAATTATCTGATCATTTCTAAATATCCAGCTGTGTGTGATAGGGTCAAAATTTTAGGCAATATATTAAATTTACCTATGATTCTATAACATTTTAGGCAGTAAAACATGTGAAGCGGCCAATGTTAAATTCTGTGTAAGAAGGTTTTATTTAAAAAAATAAAAAATAAATGGATTCAATTAACTTAGCCAACCCACTGTCATGGAGTCAATTCTGATACACATCGACCCTATAGGACAAAGTAAACCTGCCCCATAGATCAAGTGGTTGCATATAGATTTCACACATCTCAAAGACTGTGATGTGAGATGTAATGAAAAAAGAATGTCTTACAAAGGAGTTCAGCTTCCTTTCAGTCTCCAAGAGACCACAGTGACTCCCCAGAATCCTAGGTTCATTTGATGTCATGTTGTTGTCCCAAAAAATATTAAAATATAAAAATGGTTATGTCCCTGTTAACTGAAGAAATACACTTTTAATTTTTTTTTTTTTTTTTAATTTTTAAACATATTTAGCAAGGGACCTTTTTGGCACCAGTACATGTTGAAAGAACTAGAGAAATTAACCTCTTCATGTATGGATTCAAAAACCTTGTGAAAAAGAGTATTTAACCTTATGTGCCAGAATTCTCATCATTATAAGGAAAAGAAAAGATTTTCCCATCTCAGAACCCTATAAACTCACTGCCATCCAGTCCACTATGACTCATAGCAACCCCTCCTTGGGTTTCTGACTTGACTGCTAACCAGAAGGCTGGGGGTTCAAACCCACCAGCCACTCCTTGGAAGGAAGATGGGGCAATCTATTTCCATAGTGATACTGCCTCGGAAACCCAAGGAAGTGTCGCTATGAGTCGGGTCCGACTAGAGGGCACTTAACAACAACAATCTCTGCAGAAGTAGATTACCTCATCTTCCTTTGGAAGAGTGGCTGGTGGGTTTGAACCACCAGCCTTCTGGTTAGCAGTCAAATGCCTTAGGCACTACAGCACCAGAGCTCCCCAGAATCCTTTAGTAGAGGCTTTTAGAGAAAGGATCAATTGGTCAAAAACAACAGATTCAACTTTGCTCTTTGCTCAATTCTGTAAGAAGAAAAGCTTAGTCTTCATTTCCTTTGGAGTAGGTAACCCAACTCGGGCTTGCTGAATCCAATTAAATGGCATTATGGAATCCCATTAAAGGGTAGATCTGAAGCTAATACTTCAAATTTTGCACTAAGTACAACATATCTTATGTCTAACTGCAAGCTCTTTCTCAGTCATTTCAGTGAAGGGGATCTTTGTTGAAGTTCCAAATACATGAATATCATGTATATTTTTCCTCTTTTCAGGTGGGCTCATTTTCTCCACCTGAGATTTGGCATTAAATTAAACCTCAAGTGCAAGAATGTGTTTGAGGGAACACAGACAAATGTATATGAATTAAAACAAGATACCCTCAATAAGTGGAAATCTCCAAGGACCAAGCCCACAACATCTCATAACAGCCATCACTCAGCACTCTCTTATGGAACCTAAAAAGAGAATAAGCTCATATTTCAATTTTTTTTCCCATCCTGAACCCCTTCCACCTATTCCAATAATGTCCCTCACATGTCAACCCAACAAAGAATGGAATTATTTCTTCCTTATCACCTGCTCGTGGTCATCATGCCAGAATTTACAGAGACAGGGATAAGGATTTTGAGTTATAACCTCAAACCTTTAGAAAGCAAGATTAATGTGTGAGTTTCACACCTCACTTCATTATATTCTTTTACAAAAGTCTAACAAAAAACAACCAAACCAGTTGCCTTCAAGTCGATTCCAACTCATGTTGCAGAGTAGTTTCATAAAATTTTCCAGTCTGTGTCATTTCAGAAGCATAATGCCAGGTCTTTTCGTGAGACTTCACTAGGTGGATTTGAATCACCAACTTTACCATTTGTACTATAAAAGTTTTATGGCTCCTACTTCTAATTTTGTGGCATAGAGTGCTTGTTCTATTGAAAGCCTGCTTTACTTGCTCCCTGATCAACAAACAGCTCAAAATGGACCCAAAGACATCTCACGCTCTTCACATCTTTAACAGAGATATTTTATTCATGAAAAAGAGATTATGAGATAACACTTTTCATTAATGCTTGAAAAAATTTTACCCATTTGTGGTAGTCGAGGTTATGTGTCAGCTTGACTGGGCTTGGTTTTGAGTGGTTGGACAGCTGAATGTAGTTATTCCACATGATGATGAGCCTGGTAATCAAGTCCATGGTGGAATCTGCTGTAAGCAGCTGAGTAGCTGCCTTAGTGATATGGTCTGCTCCCAGTAAATAAGAAGACACTTTGAGAAAAGTCTTTTTGTCACACCTGGATCCGACCCTGCATTTGGCTGAGTCTTACTCTCAGTAGCATGCCATTTTATTTCTGGACTTGAACTTGTGGCCTGCCATGTTGTTTAATAATCTTGGGACTGTGTCATTTTACTTGTCAATCTTGGGTTTGTCAGCCTCAGCATCCAGCAGCTGTTTGAGTAAAGAGAAGTCTCCAGCTCCAGTAGACTGGAGGGAAAAGGTAGAGCTAAAGCCCAAGATTGAGGGCCCTTCACCCAGCCCCTAAAAATGGCACTTCAAATTCAGACTTACAGCCTCCAAAACTGTGAGAAAATAAATCCTTGTTTGTCAAAACCATACATTTGTGACATGTCAGTTACAGCAGCACTAAAGAACCAATGTTGTTGTTGTTGTTGTTATTTGCCGTCGAGTCGGCCCCGACTCATAGTGACCCCTCCTTGGGTTTCCGAGGCAGAATCACTACGGAAGTAGGATTGCCCAACCTTCCTTCCGAGGAGTGGCTGGTGGGTTTGAACCGCCAGCCGTCTGGTTAGCAGGCAAGTGTATTAGCCACTACGCTATTTAATTACATTGCTTAAAGTATCATGTCGCCAGTAACACATTAAGAAACTCCTTTTAAAGAAATTGCTAGTACACCAAAAGGGTGAAGTCCTTCTTGGATGTTGCTGAGAGAATGATTATGGAATTTTCTCACATACATGCTACTCAAAACAGTACTGAATGGGCCAGAGATAGATTGGTATGGAGCACTGTGAGAGGCTGCATTCTGAGAGTTTCCGTTGTTGTCAACTGCAAGAGGAAAATGAGAGGCCCTGGTATAGTGCCTAAGGCATTTGACTGCTAACCAGAAGGCTGGTAGTTCAAACCCACAAGCCACTCCTTGGAAGGAAGACTGGGCAATCTACTTCTGTACTGATGCCACTTTGGAAACTCAAGGAGGGGTCACTATGAGTCAGATCTGACTACAGGGCAGTAAGATTTTTTTTTTTTTTTTTGAGTGGATGCTTGAGAGGAGATGAGAGAATTCTCTCCCAGCTGCACTGGAGAGAAGGGAGGAAATTGCATTAGGAAGGGAACCACACCCTTGAAGACCATGTTAAATGCTCAACTTACTTTTATATTTGGCTGTTGCACTGCTCACAACCCAATGTCCCTTGGGAGAACATGCATTCCTTATTAGAAAGGATATGGCCTTAGGCACATTTAAATCATGATATTCTATACATTGCATGCCATCAGTTGAATAAAATAATATGAAATAACTCAAATGGTGTTGCCAAGGCAAAGAGAATTAAGGAAATTTTTAAAAGGTAAATCCTCAAGCACCTCTCCATTCTGGCTGCAATAATTACAATAATAACCACCTCCGCTGTTAAGGGACATCGATGCTCTAAGAAATGCTGATTTTAGCACTTACTGACTTGTGACTCTGAGTGTTGGGTTTTCTCTCTTAGATTGAATTTCTTTATTTGTATACAGAGATTTTCCCAGCATCTCCTTAATAGCTTTGCTTTGAAAATTAAATGAGAAATAATAGAGATAGTAAACATTTCATGTTATGCTGGGTACAGAGGAATAGATGTAGTTAACTTTATTATCACCAAATTTTACAACAGCTGTGCAAGATATTATTAACATCATTTTATAGATAAGGAAATGATTTCAGAAAGGTCATACAATTTTTCCAAGGTAGTTCTGATAATAAATGCAGAAGTTGAGATTCAAACCTGTGTATTTCAGTGCCAAAACCTGTGCTCTTTCCAGCTTACTTTCCTAAACTTTAATGTGTGTGTGAATCATCTAGTGATCTTATTCAGATGTAGATGTGGATTCAGTAGGAATGCAGTGTGGACTGTTGTTGTTGTTGTTATGTGCCCTCAAGTAGGCCCTGACTCATAGCAACCCCTTCTGGGATTTCCAAGGCGGTATCACTATAGAAGTAGATTGCCCAACCTTCCTTCCGAGGAGTGGCTGGTGGGTTTGAACCACCAGCCTTCTGGTTAGCAGTCAAGTGCCTTAGGCACTATGCTACAAGAGCTCCCCAGAGCAGTGTGGACTAGAATTGTGTATTTCTAATCAGTTCCTAGGGGATGCAGTGCTGCAGGCCTGCGGACCACACTTTGGGTGGCCAGGTTCTAGTTTCCTTACCAAACACACTACCTTAAGTGGAGAATGGTTAGAGTAAATCTGAGGAAAGAGTGGACAAACACTGATGTTAATTTAAAAGATATTGAAAACAAGAAAGAAGAGGAAAAAGAAAAGAAGGAAGAGGATGTGAGGAAGGAGGAAGAGAAATCATCATGTCTGAAAAAAGTCAGGCTCTGAAGAAGAGAAAGAAACTCCATTGGTCAAGCCTATATACCTAAGACCAAGCAATGTTTATTTAGCAGCTTATATGTATCGAGCATTTTATATATTTGTCACAAAACTATATGGAATTACACTTGTTGGTTCTTTATTCTGTAAAATATTTAAAAGGTAGTTATCCTCTCTCTCAGTCATCTTCAGGAGCCCAACATCCTGGAAGGACCTTCTTTCAACCTTCTCTCTTAAAAAAACAGGGTGACAAGCTACTAGCTTCTGAGCTAAGTTACTATGAATCATGGTATCAGTTGTAGACTTTGTAATCAGATCCATATGGTGTAAACTCCAAACCCTGCTAGTACTCAGTTTCCAATTCTACAAAACAGAAATAGTTACTTTTATTCTTCAAGGTTTTCTGAAGATTAAATGAGTTAAAATCTGTAAAGCAGTTATAGTAAATCTTGGCATCATATAAGCTCTCAATACTTGTTAGCTCTTATGTTTTTACTGGTGTACGTAAAACAAGGATTTCAGTGCCTGACACAAGGCAATAAACATGATACCTCATTTTCATTAAGTGGTTACTACATGTCAGGTGCAAGATCAAATGCTTCACATGTATTGTCATTTAACCTACCAGCACCCCTGAAACATCTTCTATAATAATTATTTCACTCTTTTACCGGTGAAGAAACTGAGACACAGAGGGGTTAAGTAATTTGCCCAAGTCACACAGCTTGGGTGACTGTAATTTGTAAGTCAGGTGGTGTAATTTGTAATCGAACCAGATAATCTGGAGTCAATGGTTATGTGCTGGGATATTAATCAAAAGGTTGGAGGTTTGAAACCACCCAAAGGCATCTCAGAGAAGAGACATAGTATTCTGCTGTTGAAAGGTCATAGCCATGAAAACTCTATAGAGTGTAGTTGCCTTCTGAAACACATGGAGTCACCAGAAATCAGAAATGACTCAGCAACATCTATTAACATGCCTCCAAGGTCTCACTCTTGTCCTCTACTCTTTGCTGTGTAATTTGCTAGTGGTAGCTATTGTTGTAGTTAAAGGTTAATAAAAGTTCCCTGAGTTAGTAAAATTTCTAAAAACAAATTGTTGTTAACTTTTTGGTAGAGGTGGTCAGAACAGTTTGTAAAGAGGTGGCATCTATCAGTCCAATTACTCTGTTAAGGCACAGAAGGACAGATCTGTACCCTATACCCTATACCAGATCATTAGCAACATTCCTTTGTGTGTATGCTGATTCACAACACCATCCCCACACTGTCAGAACCTTTTAAGCCAAATATGTTTTCAGTAATGCTGTTCAAAGACTTCCATAATTGACTGTACGACAAGAGTTATACATCAGCAACTGAATTAGCAAATATATCAGACCTTCTTAAACAAAAAGCCTAAGAAAATGAACTAATTATACATATGTTGTCCAGGCAAGGGACAGAGTACAAACCAAAATGCCTTCTCATTACAGGGCAAAATGACATTTCCCATGGAGGTCACAGAATTGAGAAACTGGAAAGGATTAGAGGGATCATGCAGTCAACGCCTTCTGTTCCCATTTACCAGACTGAGGAAGTGAATCTCCAAAGACTTGGCAGCCAATTAAAAGCATACCTGAAAAACCAAGTCATAATTATACCTCTGTGTAACCTCAGAACCAAGAAGAGAGACAGCCAACATAGTATAGGACTCACTACATGTCAAATTGAACTGATGACAATAAGCATGACCAAACCAAAAACCAAACTCACTGCTGTGGAGTCAGATCCAACTCATAGCGACCCCTCCTTGGGTTTCTGAGGCAGTATCACTACCAAAGCAGATTGCCCAACCTTCCTTCTGAGGAGTGGCAGGTAGGATTGAATGGCCAGCTTTCTAGTTAGAAGTCAAATGCCTTAGGCACTATGCCACCAATAAGAACCAACTACAGGATAGAAATAGGTTAGGCTCTTTCCATCATTTTGATTTTTCTAATTCTCCAAAAACACCATGGGATGTTTATTTCTCAGTTTTTCAGATGAAGAACCAAGATTGAGGGGATTAACTATACTGACCAATATTAAATAGTGAAAGTCAAGGCATGACTACCATCAAGAACAACTATGTTCCCTTTACACTCTGCATACCTTCTATCTTGCACACAGCTTAGAGCCTCTGACTCTCAGGATATCTCTCACTACAAGGGAATGCAACTCTTACACAGACATTCAGGCTCCATGCAAGGATGAAGCAGCTAGGAATAAGGTAAAAGGAAGAGAACTACAGGATGCAGAAGAATGCATGTGTCTTCTATAGATACAGATTCAACCCTTTCTTCTCATTTTCAACTCTATTCAGGCCAAACAAGTCTGCAATCTGGATCCTCTTTGGATTTTGTTTGCATGCCATCAAAGAGCCCTGCATTATTACCAATTTCCCATGATGTCACATCGATATCTGTAAAGAGATTCTGAAAACTCTTGCACTAGTTAGTTGGATTTTCCCTAGTTGTTTTCATCAGCATTTCAGAATTTTACCCAACGTAAAACTGGATCTACTTCATTTATGTATTGTGAGAGTCTGTGATTCTCTTCTTTCCCAGTCCCCAGAAACCACCTTTAAAATTGTCTTTGTGGAGTATATTATGCCAATTGACCTAGATGTTTCCCAACTGAATAAACCCCCAAGCCTAGTCACTCACTCCTTCAAGGTGTTTGGTTATGGTTAAGAAGTGTTCACAACTCTGACTCCTATATGCCCTACTATATACATGGATATATTTCCAGCACATGCACATTTTTTTGAGTAGCAACTGGATCTTAAAATTTGTGAGCAAAATATAAAATGCAACTATTTTTCTCTCCTCATCCAGGACAAAGGAAATCAAAGATTCAAGGAAACAATTAGTCCAAAAGATTAATGGAGCACATGAACCACAGCCTGCACTATCCTGAGACCAAAAGAACTTGAAGGTCCCTGACTCCCATTATTGACCACTCTGACCAGGATCACAATAGAAGGAAGCCTTAAACAGGGTGGAAGAAAAACGTAGAACAAAATTCAAAATCATAAAAAAAAGACCAGACATACTGGTCTGAGAGAGACTGGTAGAACCCCTGTGTCTATCGCCAATAGACACTCTTCAAACCTGGAGCTGAATCCACCACCAGGGATCACCTTTGAGCCAAAAAATAGACAGACCTATACAATAAGCTAACCAGAAGTCTGGCGGTTCAAACCCACCAGCCACTCCTCAGAAGGAAGATGGGGCAATCTACTTCCGTAGTGATACTGCCTCAGAAACCCAAGGAGGGGTCGCTATGAGTCGGGTCCGACTCAATGGCACATAACTAACTTAATACAATAAGCAATAGTATGTGTGAGGAACCTACTCCTCAGAACAATCAATCATAGGAGACCAAAATGGCAAAATTTACCCATAAACAAAGCTCAGAAGGCAGGAAGGGGCAGGAAAGAAGGACAAATAGAAATGACAAACCCAGGGAGGAAGGGGAAGAGTGCTATTATATGGAGGGGATTCAAATAAAGTCATGAAACAATATGTGTATAAATTATTGAACATAAAACAAATTTGTTCTGTAAACTTTCACCCAAACCACAGTAAAATGTTTATATATATATATATATATATATATATATATATGTTTGTTTATTTATTTATAGGAGCTCTGGTGGTATAGTGCCTAAGGCATTTGACTGCTAACCAGAAGGCTGGTGGTTCAAACTCACCAGTCACTCCTCAGAAGGAAGATGGGCAATCTACTTCCACAGTAATACCACCTTGGAAACCCAAGGAGGAGGCGCTATGAGTTGACTTGACTCCATGGCAATGAGTTGTGTGTGTGTGTGTGTGTGTGTGCATGCATACATAATTTAATAAAGAACTAAAAACTTAAATCCATCCAATTTGTCATTTCCATTATTCTGTCTTACAGGAGTGAGATCTGTCCTCGACATATCTTCAAGCCATTAATTTCATGGATGTTACTATGGCACTATGTTTTAGCCTATCAGTAATGCATTATATGATAAAAAGAGAACAGGAGTTGAAAAATCCTTAATTTAACCCTTCTTTTGCCATTGACCTGTGTGATTTATGCACAACAATGACTTCTGAAAATTTGAGTGGTGAGAGGATAATCAACTGGCCTAGCTATCCCATAAGATTATTCCACAGAACTAAAGAAAACAAAAACAAAATGAAATAAAAGGAAAAATGGTATCAGTATTTTAGAGTTAGAGAAGCTTTTCTTAGATGTAATTTAGTCTACTATCTGAAAGTTTGGAGATTTGAACTTACCTAAAGGTATCTCAGAAGACAGGGCTGGTGATCAGCTCATTAAAGGCCACAGCCTTGAAAATCCTAGGGAACAGTTCTACTTTGCACATATGGGTTGCCATGAGTTGGAATAGACTCCATGGCAAAGAACAACAACAAAACTAGAGAGAACAGTATATAAATCACAGGTCTGCCTTATTCCTGTGTGACTTTGGACTTACCTTATCTATGCCTCCATCCCTTCAACTGCTTAATCGACATAAATGTCACCACTTCCAGGGGACTTCGTGAGTAGTAAGGGCTCCATTTCAGGTTTGCTACTCTGTTTACCCAGAACCTAGCACGGTACCTGATGTATCCAAATCAAACCTTCTGCAGTCAACTCAATTCTGACTCATAGCAACCCTATAAGACAGAATAGAACTGTCCCATGGGATTTCCAATTCAAGTCCACCAGCCACTCCTCAGAAGGAAGGTTGGGCAATCTACTTCCATAGTGATACCACTGTGAAAACCCAACTCATAGCGATTGCTATGAGTTGGGCCAAATCAATGGCACATAACAACAATAACAACAAATCTTTGCAGAAGTAAAATGCTACATCTTTCTCCCATGAGCAATTTGTGGGATCAAACTGCCAATCTTTTGGTAAGCAGTTGAGTGCTACCTATAGCCATGCCTGATATATAGGGAAGGATGATAAATACATGTGGGATGAGTAATGATGTGAAAGTCAACCTAACAGTATGTACTGAAAAGTGTAGTTTCCCTTCTGGTAAATGACTCTGCTAAGGTCACAAAATAAATAATTGAATTGAGATGAGAATCTGAAACTGGTTGTTACTTCAGTGTCCTTTACCCTATGACTTAAGAATAGATGAAAAGAATTTAAAAAAAATCAGTCAAAGGGCTACACAGATGGAAGAGATTACACTTTCTTTTGCCTAGGGGTAAACTTGAGTTAAACCTTTCCTTTATTCCAATGACAGAGAAAAAATGAAGGCAAATGTTTCCTTGCCCCAACTCCACCCAGCACAGAGAAGCAATCTTATGGACTAGCCTGCCGCCACTGTTAACTAATTCATCCAAGGTGCCCTGCTCCCCACTTATGTGTGCTTATTTATAATCAAAACTCAGTTCATAAGCAAGAGTGATTATGAAAAAGTAAATATGCAAACAGGTCCTTATTGAGAAGTTCAGAACAAAATGTTTCTCCTTTTTTAAATTCACTTTGCAATTTTTCAGTGACAAATAATTCTACTTATTTTATTCACACTACCTAGTCCCTGTATAGCCCTATCCTTGACTTCACTTTCAAGGCTTTGCATGATCTGGCTTTTGGCAAACTTACAAAGTGATTTCTCACATTGCACTACCTCCTATGAAGCAAGCACAACTGCTCCCCTTTCCCAGGGCCTGCATTTCATGAGGGCTTTGTTGATTTTAGCTGTTCCCTCCCCCCCTCTCTGCCTTGTGCTCCCACAAGACTGGGTTTACTCTTTGGCCCTGGAAAGTATGGCAATCTGTCTTAAATTAGAAATCTCTGTGTATGTGCCTTAGCATCCTGCCCCCTTTCCCCAAATCACCACCACATGGTAGGGTTTTATGGACTGCATAGTGCCCTTATCATGGGAGGAGCTCCACAGAGGTTTATGCTAGCTATACTAATATCTTCACAATCCATCATTATGCTATTCTATTTCTAAAATCACAACATTTATCTAACTGTAGAAAAATCTATGAACATACTTCTGTAAGCTTGTTCCTTCACATTTCCACCTTACCTATTTAATTTTTCTTTAGGATGAAAGGTGAGAAAATTAGGTTGGTGGAGCTCCCCCACTCAACTCAGAAACACATATTAACTCTCAGTGTGTTTTTAAATCTGAATTTTCCTAGCCAGCTGGTCTGAAGTATGTGAGAAAACCAAAATATTCAGGGGTGTATGTTTGAATCCAAAATATATCCCTTCTGGATTGTTGTTGTTGTTAGTTGCCATTGAGTTCATTCCAACTGATGACAAACCCATAACCCATATGTTACAGAATAGAACTTCTCCATAGGATTTTCTTCACTGTAATCTTAATGAAAGAAGATTGCCAAGGCTTTTCTTCCATGGCATTCCTGGATGGGTTATAACTGCCAACTTTTAGGTTAACTATTGAATGTAAACCATTTGTGCCACCTAAGGATCCTTGTCTCTCTGAATAGGCTGATTAAATAATATATTATCAAAACAAAGACATTTTTTGTAAGTTATTATAAGTATTAACAGAATAACAGACATAAAACTGTGACTATCCTAGGAAAGTAGAATTCATGGTAAACTTATCTCTAATCTGGTGCAAACGTGGGATAAGTTTTCCAGGGACTTATATGTAGAAAAGGGGGTAGTGGTGATTCCCAGGTAGAATTCTCACCTTCCGTGCAGGGCACCTGCATTTGATTCCTGCCCAAACATCAAACAATGACTGTAGAGGCTGTGTGTTGCTATGGTACTGAATATGTTACAGTGGTGCTTCCAGACTAAGATGGGCTAGGTGGAAAGCCCTGGTGATTTCCTTCTGAAAATTAGACAATGAAAACCTTATGAATCACAAACATCTGACCTGCAACCAATTATGAGGATGGCTCAGGACGAGGCAGCATTTTGTTCTGTTGTGCTTAGGGTCACCATGAGTGAAGGACCAACTCAACATCAGCTAACAACAACAATACATGTAGAAGACACTGAAGAAACTTGTGAGGAATGAGAGTCTAAGTGCATATACTTGATAAAAGGTAGTAACTGAGTGTTGGGAGAAGAAAGCATGTATCACTCAGCATGTCTTCTGATTCCCAACCTTTTTTCCTAGTGTCCCATGCTAGCATTCTAGGGAAGAAGGTTGTAAAAGTAGAATGGCTGGATAATAAAATCTCTGAACAATATGAAGAATATGAAATACTCTTTATCTTGTGCTAGGTAACAAAGGAGTGCACAATAGACATTAAGGAAGTGTCCCGACCTTAATGAAATGGATAGAACTTGGAGCCAAGAACAACCACTTCAGTATGAACAGTGACTGAGACTAGCTCACATTTCTAGCATGGGAGTGCATAGGGAGTGTGAGATGATATCACTGTTCCATGTGCTACGGGAAGGTGAAACTAATAAGAAGCCCTTTTGCGATGCCTTAACATTGACCTAGGGAATATGAAGGAACTCAAATCTTTTTTTTTTTTTCTTTTTCAATATTGTAGGTGTTTCTAGGTCATAGAAATACGGTTCACTTGCTGTTATGGGTCCATGATTTACTCTTAGTTAGCTGAGTCCTGAGAAAATGTTGGTTGCAATAGTAAAAATAAAATTAGAACAGTGCTGTTTGAATGTATAAACCTTCTGAGACTAAACACTCATTCTCCAGTTTGTCAATGTAAAGAGTGCTGTTTTAAAATAAAAATAATTTCGGACTTACAGAAAACTAGTAAGAATAGTGTGAAGGATCCCTGTATAACCTTAAGCCAGAGGCTGTGAGTCCATGCTGATAAAAATAAACAAATAGGGAAGAAGGGAACATTCTCTATGCAGCCACCTTCATAGTAAAAATTGTTTCAGGAAAGGTTCATCAGTGAATGTGAATAGTGACAGTTTCATGAGAAATAGAATATTTTAGTGGTTTCAAAGCACCTCATCAAAATATAGTAATGTTCTACAACAGAGAACATAGTAACTCTGCACTGAGAAACCTGACGGACACTACCATAAACAGACTATCAAAATTAGCATCCTCAGTAGCAGGACATCAGTATGAATCTTGATTTATTCATTATATCAGTACGGACTCATATACTCTCACTATATTCAACAAGTTATATAATATGACACTATCATTATTCATTCATTATTTTGGAATACTCAAATTGTCTAATATTTGGCCAACAACATTCCCTTTAAATTGACTTCTGTGTATGTTTGATGTCTCCTTGTGCTCTGAGGAATTCCTGACTTTCTGTGCAAGAGATTTTGAAATGATGGTGAGTATCTCATGCCCTTTGTTCTTACACAGTATTCTCTAGAATAAACATACTATACACACACGTACACATTATATTTATTGCTGTGGTAAGCTGTCCAAATGATTTCATCTTATAGTGACCCTGTAGGACAGAGTAGATATGCCACCCAGGGTTTCCTAGGCTGTAATCTTTACAGAAGAAGACTGCCTCTCATGTAGCATCTGGTAGATTCAAACTATTAACCTTTCAGTTATCAGTTGAGCATATACCCATTGTGTTATTGTACCACCAGGGTGCTTTCTTTCTTTCTCTCTCTGTCTGTCCCTCTCACTCTCTCTGTGTTTGTGTGTAGCTCTTATATGATATAAAAAATAAAATAAAAAAAAGAAACTCACTGCCATTAAGCTGATTCCAACTCATAGCAACTCCCATTATATTTCCAAGGCAGTAAATCTTTACAGAAGTAGATTGCCCCATCTTCCTTCTGCAGAGCAGCTGGTAGGTTTGAACTTCCAGTCTTCTGGATAGTAGTCAAATGCCTTAGGCACTATGCCACCAGAGCTCTTTTTATTCAATATATGTATGTATCATATGTTGTGGTTGTTTTTAGGTGACATTGAGTCAGTTACAACTCATAGCAAACCTATAAACAACAAAACTAAACACTGCCCAGTCTTACGCCATCCTCACAATCATTGCTACAGCCACTGTGTTGAACATATAAGAGCAATATGAGTCATTGTATACATAGAGAGATAGATAGATAATAAATAGACAGATGATAGATGGTTAAATAGATTATATATATAGAGAGAGATAGATGGACAGATAGATGGATAGATAGATGGACAGACAGATGGACAGAAAGATAGATAGAAGCTCTGGTGTCATGTTGGTTAAAGTATTTGGATGCTAACCAAAATGTCTACAGTTCTAACTCACTAGGTACTTCATAGGAGAATGATGTAGCACTCTGTTTCTGTAAAGATTTACAGCCTTGGAAACCCCTATGGGGCAATTCTACTCTGTCTTATAGGGTTTCTCTGAGTCAGAATCAAGTTGATGGCTCCATTACAGACTTTATCCATGAAAGTGGATTCAGAATCTAGAAAGTTATATGTGCAAGAGACGTTAGATTTTATCCCGTCCAAACATTCATTTTCAGATTAAAAATTTAAGCCTCAAAAACAGAAACTATCTGTCTATTGTCTAATATTCCAAAAGGCACCCATTTGATAAAAATCATCTACAATGGACCCAAAAGAACAGGGCTTCAGGGAGACTTCAGTGTAAGTGAAAACAGTGTTGCATGCTAGCATGTTACCCAATGGAGTTGGCTTCCTTTAGCTCCTGTGTCTGACTGCAATAGTCCAATAAACCATTTTTACTACAGCATGCATAACAGATTTGCCAGGCATCCCCACATTTACAGATGGCCATTAATTTCTTTTTCCTAACGTAATGTATTCTATTCACAGAAAAACCCTTACTCGTCATAAATTGTGAGTGTAGAGAGGCAGCATTACAGTTAAACACTGAAAAAAAATGTTCCTCATTATTCCCTCATTTATTATTTCTTGCAGGTTTTGAATATATCTTAAAGAATATCTTTGAAAATGCCATTAGCTCCATTACAAAGCTTTCAAAGCTCTTGGGGTACTTTACTTCAGCAACCCTTAAAGGGTGCTTAGAAGGAAGACTCCTATACTGGAATCTTGAGGAATTGTGACACCGAATCAATGCTTTCAGTTAATGTTTGCTGTGACATCAGGAGTCTTCTGGTTATCAAAAGAAAAAGTATTAAGGATCTTCTCCATATTCAGAACTAACTGTTTTCTCAAATTGCAAACTTCTATATTTTAGGAAATTATTCAAGGAAACTATTCAAATGAGAAAAGAGTCTAGGAAATAAAAAAATTACTACACAGATTGTGATTTCCAGACTGACTGTGATCTGTGATATAAACTGACATTACTCAAAAAATAAAAAAAAAATTTCTTCGTCAAATGATTTATTTGAACTTTTATTATATTTGTTTGTTTTGTTTTGTTTTCTCAATAGTGTCTATGATGGAGTGCTTCAGTGGTACAAATGGTTCAGTGCTTTAACCAAAATTTTGGTAGTTTTAACTCAGCCAAAGGCACCTCAGAATAAAAGCTTGGCAATTTGCTTTCAAAAGGTCACAACATTGAGGAATCTGTTCTGGAGTAGAGTTTCTATGAAACACATGAAGATCAACGTTGAGTTAGAACTGTTCATTAGTAACTAGTTTGGCTTTGTTTTATGATAAAATTAATCTTTTTCATAGAAACACTTTTGGGAAATATTGACTTAGAGACATGTTGTCTGAGGCAGAAAGAGAGTCTTGTATGTCCTCTTTGCAGGAAGAGAAAAAAAATAATAAGACATAAAAAGAGCTTCCAGCATTACCTGTTGTTGTTGTTATGTGCCAATGAGTCAGACCTGACTCATAGAGAGACCTCTCCTTGGGTTTCCGAGGTAGTATCACTACGGAAGTAGATTGCCCAAACTTCCTTCCGAGGAGTGGCTGGTGGGTTTGAACTGCCAGCCTTCTGGTTAGCAGTCAAGTGCCTTAGGCACTATGCTACCAGAGCTACCAGAGCATTACCTAGCAGTGTTTAATGATCAGCAAATATCACTGGTAGAAATTTACAGAACATTAAAATTTCCATTAATTAAGTAGATCATTCTTTTCACTAATATAAAAATCAGCCAGGGCTAACAGCCAGAAAAGGTAACAACAACAACAACAAAAGAACTAACAAATCTGTCCTGGGAGAAGTACAGCCAGAATGCTCCTTGGAAGCAAGAATGGCCAGACTTCCTCTTACCTACTTCGGTCATGATGTAAGATGGGATAACCCAGACAAGACGTGGCAGCCGAGGCCGACAGCTGGAACAGGTAAGAGAGAGAGACCCCAGGTAGGCAGCAGCAGTGAAGGCCGATGGCCAACGGCCAGAACAGGTAAGATGGAGAGATCAAGGCAGAAAGCTAAGGGAGACAAACTTGTCTGTCAGGTTGTCATATGGTGGAGATTCGTATGTTGCTGTGAGGCTGGAGGCTGTGCTATCACTGTTTCAAATGCCATCAAGGTTACCCATGGTAGACAGGTTTCAATGGAGCTTTCAGATTGAGACAGACTCAGAAGAAGGAAGAGACTATCCACTTCTCAAAGAATTGGCCAGGGAAAACTTTATGAATAGCAGTGAAACACTGTGTGATATATTACAGGATAACTTTATGAATAGCCCTGAAACATTGCCTGAGAGAACGCTGGGAGATGAACCCCTCAGGTCAGAAGGCACTCAAGATACAACTGGGAAAGATCTGCCTCATCAGAGTAGAGCAGACCTTAATGATATGAATAAAGTAGAGCTTTCAGGACCTCCATTTGCTAATGTGGCACAACTCAAAATGAAATGAAATAGCTGAAAACATCCATTAATAATCAGAACATAGAATGTAAGAAGTATGAATCTAGGAAACTTGAAAGTTCTCAAAAATGAAATGGAGCACATACAGATTGATAGTGTAGGCATTAATGAGAAGAAATGGCCATTTTGAATGATACAACCATATGATCTACTATGCCAGGAATGAAAAATTGAAGAGGAATTACATGGCATTCGTCATCACAAAGGATGTTTCAAAATCTATACTGAAGTACAATGTTGTCAGTGATAGGATAATATCCATACGCTTACAAGGAAGGCCAGTTAATACTACTATTATTTGAATTTAAGCACAAAGTACCAAAGCCAAAGATGAGAAAATTGAAGATTTTTACCAACTTCTGCAGTCTGAAATAGATCGAACATTCAATCAAGATGTGGTGATTGAAATGCACAAGATGAAAACAAAGAAGAGTCACCAGTTGTTGGAAAATTTGGTCTTGGTGATAGAAATGATGCTGGAAATTGCACGGTAGAATTTTGCAAGGAAGGCCAATAACTTATTCATTGCAAACATCTTTCTTCAACAATACAAATGTCAGCTATTTCACCAGATGGAGTACACAAGAATCATATCGACTACATCTACGGCAAGAGGCAATGGAAAAGCTCAATATCTTCAGCCAAAACAAGGCCAGGTATGTTGATGGAACATACCATCAACTACTCATATGCAAGTTCGACTTGAAGTTGAAGACAATTAAAACAAGTCCACAGGAGCCAAAATATGACCTTGACTATATCCCTCCTGAATTTAGAAACCATCTAAAGAAGAGATTTGATGCATTGAACACCAATGACCAAAAACAAGAAGAATTGTGGGATGACATCAAGAATATCAGCCACGAAGAAACAAAAGGTCATTAATAAGACAGGAAAGAAAGAAAGACCAAAATGGATGTCAGAAGAGAATCTGAAACTTGTCCTGGAATGAAGAGTGGCTAAAGCAAATGGAAGAAATGACAAGATAAAAGAGGTGAACAGAAGATTTAAAAGAGCAATTCCAAAAGACAAAGTCAATTATTGTAATGAAATGGGCAAAGACACGGAGTTAGAAAGTCAAAAGGGAAGAATACGCTTGGCATTTCTCAAGCTGAAAGAACTGAAGAGAAAATTTGAGCCTCAAGTTGCAATATTGAAAGATTCTATGGGCAACATCTTGAATGATGCAGGAATCAAAAGAAGATGGAAGGAATACACAGTCACTGTACCAAAAAGAATTGGTCAATATTCATCCATTTCAGGAGGTGGAATATGATCAAGAACCAATGGTGTTGAAGAAAGAAGTCGAAGCTGCACTGAAGGAAGTGGCAAAAAACAAGGCTCCGGGAAATGACAGACTACTTGCTGAGATATTTCAACAAATGGAGGCAGTCACTCAGTTATGCCAAGAGATTTGAAAAATAGCTACATGGTCAACTGACTTGAAGAGATCCATATTTTTACCCATTCCAAATAAAGATGATCCCACAGAATGTGGAAATTATCAAACAATATCACACACAAGTAAAATCTTACTGAAGATAATTCAAAAATGGTTGCAGCAGTATGTTGACAGAGAACTTCCAGACATGCAGGCTGGATTCAGAAGAGGACGTGGAACAAGAGATGTCATTGCTGATGTCAGATGGATCTTGACTCAAAGCAAAGAATACCAGAAAGATGATTACTTGTGTTTTATTGCCTGTGCAAAAGCATTTAATTGTGTGGATCGTAACAAATTGTGGATAACGTTGAGAATGGGAATTCCAGAACACTTAATTATATTCATGAGGAACCTACACATAGACAAGGAGTTAGTCATTCCAACAGAACAAGGGCTCTCTGCATGGATTAAAATCAAGAAGGGAGTGCATTGGGGTTGTATCCTTTCACCATAATTATTCAATCTGTATGCTGAGAGAATAATCAGAGAAATGAGTATATGAAGAAGAATGTGGCAACAAGATTGGAGGAAGACTCATTAACAACCTGAGATATGCAGATGACACAACTTTGCTTACTGAAAGTGAGAATGACTTGAAGCACTTACTGATAAAGACTGAAGACTATAGTCTGCAGTATGGCTTACACCTCAATATAAAGAAAACAAAAGTCCTCACCACTGGACCAATAAGCAGCATAATGATAAATGCAGAGAAGATGGAAGTTGTCAAAGACTTCATACTACTTGGTTCTGCAATGAACACCAAAGGAAGCAGCAGTCAAGATATCAGATGACACATTGCATTGGGCAAATCTGCTGCAAAAGACCTCTTTCAGGTGCTGAAGAGCAAAGATATCTCCTTGAAGACTAAGGTGCACGTGACACAATACATGGTATTTCCAATTACCTCATATGCATGTGAGAGCTGGACAGTGAATAAGGATGACCAAAGAAGAGTTGATGCTTTTGAGTTGTGGTGTCGGCAAAGAATACTGAAAGTATATTGGGCTGCTAAAAGAAGTAACGCCTAAGGAACTTGACTGCTAACCAGAAGGCTGGCAGTTCAAACCCACCAGCCACTCCTCGGAAGGAAGGTTGGGCAATCTACTTCCATAGTGATACTAACTTGGAAACCCAAGGAGGGGTCACTATGAGTCGGGTCCGACTCCATGGCACATAACAACAACAACAAAAGAACTAACAAATCTGTCCTGGAAGAAGTACAGCCAGAATGCTCCTTGGAAGCAAGAATGGCCAGACTTCCTCTCACCTACTTTGGTCATGTTGTAAGATGGGATCATTCCATGGAGAAGAATATCATTCTTGGTAAAATAGAGGGTCAACAAAAAAGGAGAAGGCTCTCAACAAGATGGATTGACACAGTGTCTACAATGATGGGATCAGGTATACCAAGGATTGTGGAGCTGGCACAGTAGCAGACAGTGTTCTGTTCTGCTGTACATAGGGTCACTATGAGTGTATGGCACATAACAAGAACAACAACAACAATGCACTTTTTAAATGCCTACTAAGTGCCAGGGGTGAAAAGACAAGTAAGAAACGTGCTGTGTCTGGTTGAGAAGAACAGCAATTTAATAAGCAATGAAAGTAAAAGATGTCATTGCTATGATAAGGCAAATATAAGAACAGTGTTCAGAGAATGAGCAAAAGGAAGGGAAGAAAGTAGAGAGCAAACCAAGTCTCTTGGAAGAAAGGAGGTCAGAGAGAGTTTCTCTGAGCCTGAGTCTTGATATGGCAATTCATTTCATAAAAGTCTAGTTAGTTTTCCTGCATTGAGACTTTTTATGCTTTACTGTCATCAACAAAAAAAAGATGTTTTGAACTCCATATGCTTAAGATTACTTTTAGTAGTAGAACTGAATTCCAGTTGTGCACATTATCCAGAGTGCATATCATTTTTATTATACCCTTACAGAGAGCCAAGATACTTGTTTTTCTTAATTCTTTCAAAAACATTTTTAAGCATATTTTATGTACCAAAAACCAAACCCATTTCCATTGAGGCTATTGGATTCATGGTGACCTCATGTGTTCCATAGTAGAACTTTCCCATAGGGTTTTCTTGGCTGTGACATTTACAGAAGCAGATCTCCAGGACTTTCTTTTGCAACACTACTAGGTGTTTTCAAGACTTCAAGCTACAGGTTGTTGTTGTTGTTGTTGTTGTTAGGTGCCATCGAGTTGTTTCCGACTCATAGCGACCCCATGCACAGCAGAACAAAACACTGCCTGACCCTGCACCAGTTCCACGATACCTGCTATACCTGAG
>NW_006921612.1:13517131-13520432 GCF_000298275.1 Orycteropus afer afer | reverse complement strand
CGGAGGTCAAGGTATAGATTCCTCATGAGTACAATCAAGTGTTCAGGAATTCCCATTCTTCTCATTTTTATCCCTAATTTGTCATAATCCACACAATCAAATGTCTTTGCATAGTCAATAAAACACAAGTAAACATCTTTCTGGTATTCTTTGCCTTGAGCCAAGATCCAATTATAGGTTGGTAGTCAAGCACAAATTGCTTATATCACCCTGAGGTCTTTCTTTAAGTGAGAGGAAGGAAAAAATAAAAGATTGTACATGTCTATATCCTTCCAAATTAGCTTATATTCTACTTAGGTAAGTCAATGGACATAATCTCACTTTGTTTTTTTAGGTATGGTCAATTCATTTTTTACTCATAGACACCCTATCTATAACAGAATGAAATATTGCCCCATCCTGTGCCTTCCTCAGAATTGTTGTTATGCTTAAGACCATTGTCACAGCCACTGTGTCCATCCATCCCATCAAAGGTCTTTTTTTTTTGAGCCTCTACTTTACCTCGCATATCTTTTTCCGGAGACAGGTCCCTTCTGACAACATGACCAAAGTATGAGAAACATAGTCTGGCCATTCTTGCTTCTAAGGGGCATTCTTCTCCTAATGAGCTGTGCTTCTTCCAAAATAGATTTGTTCATTCTTCCAGCAGTCCATGGAACATTCAATATTCTTCACCACCACCACAATTCAAAAGCATCAATTATTCTTCAGTCTTCCTCATTCATTGTCTAGCTCTCACATGCATATGATATGACTGAAAATACAATAACTTGTTTTGGGTGAACCTTAGTCTTCAAAGTGACATGTTTTCTCTTAATTAACACTTTGAAGAGGTCTTCTGTAGCAGATTTGCTCAATGTAATATGTCATTTTATTTCTTGACTGGTGCTTACAAGAGCACTGATTGTGGATCCAAGTGAAATGAAATCCTTGACAACTTCAGTCTTTTCTCCATTTATTGTGATGTTGCTTATCAGTCCAATTGTGAAGATTTATGTTTTCTTTATGTTGAGTTGTAATCCATACTGAAGGCTGTAGTCTTCTATTTTCATCAATGCCAAAGGGGCTAGCAAGTTACATCTTCTTTCTTCCTTAACATCACAAAAGGAAGACAGAATCACCATCAGTAGCCCAAGTACTATTCCTGTGAGGCCAGACATGCTGCCTCCCTCCAGACCTTTCACCAACCCTGACACCAACCATTCCTCCCATAGCACCCACCACCTCTCTGCTGGGTTCGATAATTTGCTGCAGTGGTCACACAGAACTCACAGATTATGGCATTTATTAGGGAAGCACCAGGCTACAAATTCAGGAACACACTCAGTCTGTCTCGGCCCACCATCTCTCAGTTGACAGTCTCTCTCAGTCTCTGTTCCGGCAGTGCTTGTCTCTTGGTCTCTCTCTCTCTCTCAGCAGTGCATGTTTCTCATGTCTCTCTCTCTCTCAGTGATGCATGTGTCTCACATCTCTTAGCCAGCAGTGAGAGATTCCTTCTGCCTCTAGGAGAGCTCTTTTTGAGCCTGGCAGAGTGACCAAACTAATCAGTCTCTACATTAGAATTCTAAACATCTGAGAGAGAGTGAACTTCCCAGAGAAGTACTTGGTGCTGCTCCCAACAGAAATACCCCAGGTGGAGCTACTCGGTTGCTCATGGCAATTTCCACCACAGAGTTTATAAAGATTTATGGCTAGAAAAGCCGCAGTATGTAATTTACTACAACACAATCAATAAGTGCTTCAAGTCTTCTTTACTTTCAGCAAGCAAGTTTGTGTCATCTGTGTATCACCAGGTGTTAACGAGTGAGTCTTCCTCCAACCATGGTGCCTCTTTCTTCTTCATACAGTACAACTTATCGGATTATTTGCTTAGCATATATGTTGAATACGTATAGTCAGTATACAACCCTGACATGTACCTTTTCTGATTTTAAACCACACACTATTCCTTTGTTCTGTTTGAACAACTGTCTCTCAGTCCATGTACAGGTTGACTTAGAATTTTCACTTAGAAACATAATAATAATGCAGGTAGAAAGAAACTATGTTGAAATTCAAAGAATACAAAAAAAAAAAAAAACACTGCCATTGAGTTGACTCCAATTCATAGTGACCCTATGAGGCACAGTAGAACTGCTACATAGGGATTCCAGGCCAGAAAGCTTCATGTAAAAAAATGCCACCCCTCTCTCTTGTCTGATGGAGTGTTCATTCATATCATTGCCCTTTCAGTTAGAAGCCTAGCATTTTAACCACTAGAGCTGTAGGGCCCCTTACTCAAAGAATAGAGAGGTGATTTTTGGCTTGCAAATGAGAGAAGACTTTGTAAAGTTGGAAATTCATGAGTCAGATGTTTAGATCTTGCAGAATGATCAGAATTTTAATATATTAATAAATAACAAGATGTATAGGGAAGAAGAAATAATAGGCCAGTTTGTCTGGACTATAAAGTGAATGAAAGGGTAGAGTGAGGCATACAAGTGGTAGGATAAATGGTGTTGAGCAATAAGATTCAAGAAGAAGTTTATTCTCTGCTCCAGAGGCAATAGGTGGCCATTGAGGCTTTACTAATAAGCCCAGGTTGAAGGCCCAGCCTCAAGTCATTTTTCGTAATGCTAAAAAAAACCTGATTGAAGAAGAGAACCCCACTGGGCAAAGAGCTGAACTTATATTACAGCAGACTACTGCAATTCCTAATTGTAACCAAAGTATGTTTTTAAGACATTTTTCACAGTGGATGCTTTGTCAGGAAATGCTCAAAGGAGATTGTATAAATTAGATGAGGTAGGAAATTACTCAAACTTTGAATCAGTATGAGAATAGAACCTATTTTAATAGATTCATCTAAAGGAACAATACTGTGATAAAGGATTTGTGCTAAGTAGCTACTAAATATTAAATTATTTCTATTAGAAAATATAATTTTTGATATGTAAATGTTTTATTTTCAATGTCAGCAAACATCTTTTAATATTTATGATATACTGGGAAGTATTGTATTAACTATTGGAGATGCAGAGATGAATATGATAAAATCCTTGATTCTATTAGCCCACATTTCAGTGAGAGATATAAATAAATACACAAAGACCAATTCTAAATGGCACTGAAAGGGTAAGGGTGATACAGGAAGGAACAATACATACTTATCTGAACATTTCTCCTACTGCACACACTCTTGTACCTTTTCTTTTCTTTTTTTCTTTTTATTTATTAGGATTTGGGTGAAGACTTACAGAGTAAATTCACTTTTCATACAGCAGTTCACATATACTTTGTCTCATGTCATTGACCAAAATTT
>NW_006921612.1:13503089-13515566 GCF_000298275.1 Orycteropus afer afer | reverse complement strand
TAGTGCTGGAGCAAGATGGTATCTCATTGTTGTTTTGATTTGCATCTCTCTAATAGCTAATGATCGTGAGCATTTCTTCATATGTTTCTTGGCCGCTTGAATATCTTGTACCTTTTCTTAACACTTTAAACAATAATTGTGTATGTTATTCTATGTGAAACGCCTATCTTTCTTATTCTTATTGAACAGTGAGGTAGAAAATAGGAAATGATATAGAAATTAGGGTTAGACACACATATGTTCAAATTCCACTCTAGATACTCTAATTAACTCATGGTTTTGGACAAATCAGTTTACCTCTATGAGCCTCAATTTCTTCACCTAGAAGAGAAGGATAACACAGTTTGAATCTTTGTAGGGTTGAAACTTAGAAAAAGGATTCACAAAATCTCTAGCATTGAGCCTGTTGTTGTTGTTGTTGTTGTTGTTATGTGCCGTCGAGTCAGCCCCAACTCATAGCGAACCCTCCTTGGGTTTCCGAGACAGTATCACTACGGAAGTAGGATTGCCCAACCTTCCTTCCGATGAGTGGCTGGTGGGTTTGAACTGCCAGCCTTCTGGTTAGCAGTCAAGTGCTTTAGCCACAATGCTACCAGAGCTCTTTGAGCCTAGAACATAATAAGTTCTCAGCTCATCATGGCTATTATTACTGTAGTAGGCCCTGGATAGCACAAATTGTGAAGTTCTCAATGACTAGTTCAGATAGTAAAGGTTCATGGTACCAATCTACCCAGAGTCTTTCAGAAAAAAAAAGCCTGCCAAACTGTTATTGAAAGGCCATAGCCTTGAAAACCCTTCAGTAGTTCTATTCTGCACACATTTGGTAACCTGAGTTGGAATAGATTCAATAACAACTAACAATAAGAACAGCAATGGTTGTTACTGTGATAATGGTTATTTTAAACTGAATGGACAATACCTTATGACATCTCAAATTATTTCTGAACAAAAAATATTTTATAATAAACAGGCTACATGCCACACAAGGCTAAGAGAGCAGCCACACACACACACAGACACAAACACACTCATATTAAGAAGAGGCAGCCAATGGTAGGTATCTTGGTCCTACTGAGCTAAATTATAGCCTAGATGATAGAAACTAAAGCCCATCTAGGATTAGGCATCAAGGAATGCTGTGCAAACAGAGAATCATATATGTGTGTAGAGGCATTTGGGTCCTTCATAGGATCTGACTACTGAGTCTTCACTTAAGGGGTCTACCCTCAGTCAGTGTTCATTGCTCCTTCAGAGATCCTGATAGTCTACAAAGAGGAGACTTAAAGTCTAGTGTCTGGGCTGCTCAGAGGTACCTTCTAAAAATGACAAGTAAGGAGAGTTATGAGATTCAGAAAATAGGGTCTTTTCTCCGTCCTTATAAGAAACTGACAAGCTTCAGTGGTGTCTGCAAGTAACTTTAAGGATAATAATAATAATAATTATTATTATTATTATTATAAAGTAAAAATGTCTGAGTTCTGTTAAACAAGGAAATGAAACAATGATGATAAAGGCCTGATTATAAAAAGTAGTTTTTTATACATTTTTTTTTAGAAAGGAGAAAATAGTTCCAAATTTGAGATAAAAATTCAATCCTGTAAATAATAGATGAGGAGGGAAACTTATGTACACTGAGAACTTCTATAAGGCAAGTATGTATTCTAGTTTACTCTATGAGTTTGATGCATTATCCCCATTTTACAAATAAAGAAACTGGGATTCAGAGAAGTAGCTTCCCAGAGGTCACACACCTGGAAAGTGGCTGTGGTGGAATTTTAACCCAGGATAGCCTAACTCTAGTATTTATGGTCTCTCCATTATGTAGTTTGCTTACCACACTATGGCATGACATTCTCTTTATCTCATTCTTCATCACACTGTGCTTCTTGTCATTTTTATATCAATGCCTGGCACAAATCACATACTCAATGTATTTTTGTTCAGTGATAGAAGAGATGTGTGCAGGAGTATGTGTTGCTATATATTTGTATTTTCTGCTATATGTTTTCAACACTCACCCTTACATACTAAGAAGGAAGACATACCTTTGAGCTGTCTAACACTCAGCCTAGCTGACAAGAGAGTTTCCTGAAATATTAATTGCTATTTTGCTTTTCCTGTTTTTCAGACTTTATTTTAGGTAGATAGCTAAACTGTGCTTCTTTGCTTTACATTGTTCTAGGGGAAAAGGAAACAAGGTGAGAGTTCTTGAAGGCAGCAAGAGAGAGGCAAATTTTCTTAGATCTTTGTGTCATTTGAGTTCTCTAGAGAGCAACACCAGTGATACATACACATATGCACATACACAGCACATGCACATACACACACACTCACACACACATACAAATGTGCACACACACATGCACACAGAGAGAGAGAGAGAGAGAGAGAGAGAGAGATACTTCAATACATTGGCACATGCAGTTTGGAGACCAGCAGTCCAAAATCCATAGATCAAGTGGCAGACCAGAGAATTCTCAAGGCTTATGCCCCAAGATCCATATATCACAATACAAAATGGTGCACAACAGAAAGTAAGAGAATTCTGCCAGATTATCCATTTATGTTCTGGAATCATGTCACCAAACCCAAACCAAACACACTGCCATTAAGTCAATTCTGAATCACAGCAACCCTTAGAACAGAGTAAAACTACTCCACAGGGTTTCCAAGGCTGTAAATCTTTATGGATACAGTCTGCTTCAGCTTTCTCCTACAGAGTGGCTAGTGGGTTGAGACTGCTGACCTTTTGGTTAGCAGCTTAGTGTTTTAAACATTGCCCCACTAGAGCTCCTAGTCAGATGACACTCACAAGGAAATTTCCTTTTCATCTGATTTGTTGATTGCATCATATTACATCATGAAAAGTGATGACATTATATCACAGCACAGCACATTATGGACAACAAAAGGTACAGTATGTAGCCTAACCAGAGAATTATAGCCTACCAAAGTTGCCACTTAAAATTAACCATCATAGTATTAGAAGAATAACTACAGTATCCTGTGAATCATAGGGCCCTGCTTCTTGCCCGGCCTTCAGGACTCAGAGAAGTGATAGCGCTTCAGGAAGGAATGGACAGCCCTATACTGAAGGTAACTTTGTCTTGACATCCAAGTTTTTGTTCTCAAAAATATTCCCAAACCTCAAGCATAGCACAAGAGCCACAGAACTACACTGACTAATCATAAGGGACTAGAAGGACATTAAGAATCAAGGTGCTATTAGTAACCAAGATGGCTCAATATTAAAGGCCTTTCCCACAACTTATGAGTGCCATGGAAGCTATTTTTGTTCTGCAGTCCAAATAAAGAGGAATAACTCCAATAATAACTAAAATTCAATATAGCAGGATTGGTGCACAGAGATTTAATTTGTTTTAAAATAAAGATAGTAAATAGAACCCTTTGCATTTGTGGTCAAAGATTCAAACTCACAAGACTCAAACTAATTGTAGAGAATATAATTGGTATTTAAGAAAAGGACATCAGACATAGTACCTTTGAGGACTAACAGAGTGAGAGGAGATGGCAAAAGGTACCACATTCCCTCTGAGGCACTGTATGTCCTGCGTTGCATAGCGGTAAGGAAGGACTCAGACCAGCTCCCTCTCATTTGCTGAGAAGATGTTGGGACCTCCAAGCACATGACTGATTAGTGCAGTCAGTCAGATTAAACCCTGAACTAAAGAGCTTACAGTGCCAGCTAAGACCCTGGTGCCTAAAGTGTCAAAGAAATGTCAGACTTTCAAGTTCAGGGATTATGTCCACTCGGACATGGAGTATCTCAGTGGTAACTGGTGGGGAAGAGGTGCAGAGGGGTATTCCTAAGTGTTTTTATTTGTGTAAGACCCCTCTGACCTTTGCAGTATTAAAAACAGGGCCCAATCATGTCTTAATTTCATGTTCCCATTATCATAACTTCATGAAGTCTTTGAGTCTGATTTAATAACACTTAAGGAAAATAGGGTACCATGGAATTTCTTGCACAACTTTTTTGATGAATTGAGATTTACTCTCACTGAAGTTTAGTAAGATTTTAGACTTGTGGTGGAGGCTCATAACTAATTTGCAATAACTGATTTGCTATGCCTGTATCTAATGTCTGTATGGTGCTTTAAAGTTCACAAAGGAATTGTCATCTATTAAAGAAGGGGGTGTTCAATAGTTCCATAAGGAGAGTTATAATCTGTGATTGAAGCTCTAGGGAAGAGAAATTTGGATCACATTATAGGGGGAGAAAAAAAAAACAAAAAAACTCAAGATATTTTTGTTATTTCTGAATTCTGAATAACCTGTCCCAGATGTATGACAATATTTCTCAAACTTAAATAATGGAAAGATCCCTTTTAAAGTATAGAAATGCTCTCAGACTCCTAAGTATGTATCCATAGACCCCTAAGAATCCACACACAGAATTTAAAAACACTGTCATATAAAACCAGTCCTAGTCTATGAAAACCTTTCCAATAAGAATTATTAAAAGAAAATGAAAAATTTATCATTATAGCTGGTAAAATATTTTTTCAAAGTTATTGTTAAAATAAAATACATGTGTATTTTTATAACTCCCATTGAAGCTTCTCTTTTTTTTTTTTTCTTTTTATTGTAATTGGGGTGAAACTTTACAGAGAAAATACACTTTACATACAGCAGTTTACATACACTTTGTCTCATGACATTGACCACAATTTACCACAATGCAACATCTCCCCTCCCACTTCCTCCCGATAGTTACCTCTTCCCTGTGTACATCCCTCCATGCACTCCTACCCCATGAGCTGTCTCTCTGTGCATAAGCAGTCCTTCTTTCTCTCATGCTTGTTCTCTCCAAAGAGTGTATCTACCTCAGGTAAATGTTCAACTCATATGCCTGTCTATTGTTTGGCTGGAAGCCACAGGTTTGTGTTCAATTCCAGACCTGAAGGGCAGCTAGGGACCATAGTCTCAGTGGTTCCACCAGGCTCTATCGGGCCAGCAAAACTGTTTCCCGCTTTTCTTTATTTTTTTTCCAAATGATTCTGAGTTTTGTTCCACATTGTTCTCCCTGTCTATCCAGGATCTCCTACAAAGATCCTCTTCCAAGTCGTTGACAGTAGTAGCCAGGCACCATCTAGTTCTTCTGGTCTCATAGTTGTATAGGCTGCAGATTGGATGGTGTACCAGTTGCTAGGACTAATTGTTTCCATGAACTTTTGGTTTTCTTCATTCTTCTTGGCTCTGGATGAGGAGAGACCCATCGTTGCATCTAGATGGTAGCTTGCAAGCCCTTTGAAGCTTCTCTTATATCTGCAAACTCTACCTTAATTTGAGAAACACACTTCTACAGCAGGGTTTGGTCACTGAGAACATTTAGACTGGGCAGCTTTCTAGAGCAGTGTTTCCAGATTTAAGATGGCTAGTCTGAGTGGCAGAAGGAAGATGGGGCAGTGATACTGGCTTGGAAACCCAAAGAGGGGTCGCTATGAGTCGGGTCCAACTTGACAGCACATAATAACAATAATAACAGTTTGAGTGGGCACCAGAGAGGGGTCACAGCAACATTATCACCTGGGTAACATGCAACTTGAATGGATGTGACTTCTCAACTCACCTAGTCCTTCTTCATCAAAACTTGGGCCACATTTCTTGTTAATCCTTCCAAGATATTTGCTAACAACTATTAGTAAAGGGAAGTTCTCTGTCAATATACTGTTGCAACCGTTTTTGAATTATCTTCAGTAAGATCTTACTTGTGTGCTATATTAATGACATTGTTCAATAATTTCCACATTCTGTGGGATTACCTTTCTTTGGAATGGGTATAAATATGGATCTCTTCCAGTCAGTTGGTGAGGCAGCTGTCATCCAAATCTCTTGGCACAGCCAAGTGAGTGCCTCCAGCAGGGCATCTGTTTGTTGAAACATCTCAGTGGGTATTCTGTCAATTCCTGGAGGCTTGTTCTTTGCCAGTTCTTTCAGTGCATCTTTGACTTCTTCTTTCAGTACCATAGGTTCTTGATCATATGCCACCTCTTGAAATGGATGAAGATCGACCAGTTCTTCTTGGTACAGTGACTCTGTGTATTCCTTCCATCTTCTTTTGATGTTTCCTATATCATTCAGCATTTTGCCCATAGAATCTTTCAATATTGCAACCTGAGGCTGATATTTTTTCCTTGGTCTTTCAGCTTGAGAAATGCCAAGAGTGTTCTTTCCTTTTGGTTTTCTAAAACTAAGTCTTTGCACATTTCATTATAGTAATTGGCTTTGTCTGCTCAAGCGGCTCTTTGAAATCTTCTGTTCAGCTCTTTTATCTTGTCATTTCTCCCATTTTCTTTAGTTACTCTTCACTGGATTCTCAAGCTGGATTCAGAAGAGGATGTGGAACAAGGGATATCAGAACTGATGTCAGAGGGATCTTGACTCAAAGCAAAGAATAAAAAATATATATTTCCTTGTGTTTTATTGACTATGAAAAAGAATTCAATTGTGTTGATCATAACAAATTGTGGATAACATTGAGAAGAATGGAAATTCCAGAACACTTAATTGTCCTCATGGGGAACCTGTACATAGACTAGGAGGCTGCCATTTGAACAGAACAAGGGGACACTGCATGGTTTAAAATCAAGAAGGGTGTGTGTCAGGGTTGTATCTTTCACCATACTTATTCAATCTATATGTTGAGCAAATAATCCAACTAGCTGGACTATATGAAGGAGCTCTGGTGGTGTAATGCCTAAGACACTTGATTACTACCCAGAAGGCTGGTGGATCAAACCCAGCAGCCACTCCTCAGAAGGAAGGTTTGACAATCTACGTCCACAGTGATACTGCCTAGGTATCAAGGTATTAAGTAGGGGTCACTATAAGTCAGATCCGACTCAGTGACAGTGCATTTTTACATCTGGACTATATGAAAAAGATTGGATTGCAGGAAGAATCGTTAACAACTTGCCATACACTGACAACACAACTTTGCTTGCTGAAAGTGAAGATGACTGGTGAAGACTGAGGAATACAATCTGCAATATGGATTACATCTCATTATAAAGGAAACAAAAATCTTCACAATTGGACCAATAAGCAGCATCGTGATAAATAGAGAAAAGATTGAAGTTGTCGAAGACTTCACATTGGTTCTACAATCAATGCCAATGGAAGCAGTGAAGATGTCTTCTTGAGGACTAAGGTGCACCTGACACAAGCTATGGCATTTTCAATTGCCTCATATGCATGTGAAAGCTGGACAATTAATAAGGAAGACCAAAGAAATGTTGATGCTTTTGAGTTGTGCTGCCGGCAAAGAATGCTGAAAGTACCATGGATTGATAAAAGAAATAACAAATCTGTCCTGGAGGAAGTGCAGCCAGAATGCTTCTTGGAAGCAAGAATGGCCAGATTTCATCTCACATACTTTGTTCAAGTTATCAGAAGGGACCATTCCCTGGAGAAAGATGTCATGCTTGATAAGGGGGAGGGTCTATGAAAGAGGGGAACTGCCTCAATTAGATGGATTGGCACAGTGGCTGTGGAGATGGCGTCAAGTATAGCAAGGATCATGGAGCTAGCATGGGACTAGGTGGTGTTTAGTTCTGCTGTACATAGGGTCGCTATGAGTAAGAGATGAATCAACAGCATCTAGAGATGAATCTAACAACATTAGAAAAGGGAGGAAGGATGGGGTTGAAAACTGCATTTGGCATTATCAGGAAGTAATTGATACTTAAAAGTCATGGAGAGAATAAAGCACTTAATTATAATAAATGTGTTTCAAAGACCCAGAGTCACAAGGAATAGATTAAAAATATGTTGTGGGGCAGGGGAGAACCCATTATGGTGGGAATGATGTTGGGCAAAACATATTATTCTTAGAGTTTCACTCACTTCATCTATAAAATGAGGGGTGGTGTGGTATCTACTAGGGTTCATTTTACTTGTGACCTCTGTAATAACTAACATTTATTCATTGCTCCATGGTTTTAAAAGCACTTTTACATTCATTCTTCTTTAACCCTCATAACAACTGGTGATTGATTATAATCTCTGCTTTATCAATGAAGAAAGCTAGGCTGAGAGAAGTTATTTATTTTATTTTATTTTTTTTAATAATCTAAGAGCTAATAAATGATGGACTGATGTTATATCTTAGGTCTGTAAGACACTGCATCTCACAGCTTTCTTCTACAGAGTAGAGATTTGAGATATGAGGAATCACAGGAACTGAGCCTCCTGGGATCCAGGAGTTTTCTATAAGGAGAAGAACAGAGAGGATGAGAGGGAACTTTCTTTGTTCTTTACATTTATCCCAATAAATCTATCTGGTTTCCAGATCCCTATTGTCATTTCTGATCTGGATCCTTCTGCCTCTTACCTCAATTATCTTTAGGCCAGAGATATTACTCAACATCCAATGGAAAACTCAAACTTTTTCATATATCTATTCTATTTTTTCAGTTCCTTGGCTCCTTCATTCCTCACTCTAATCTCTTTTCCGCCATCTCCCCTCCCGAGATTGCCAGGGTTGACCAAGCCAGGCTGCTGAAATGTGAGCCTGGTGCTGAATATTGGGGTCCTCTCTCAGTGACAGCGAGCTCATTTTTCAACTGTGAGATTTCATTGGGAGAGGGATGAGCCTGACTGTAAGTTGCACTGCTCTCCTGGAAGCATTTCTCAATATCCCACAGCTGATAAGTATATAAACCTATTGAGGAGAAAATCTCTGATGATATGAATATAGATGAGAAGAACAAGGTGCAGCATAATCTGGGTCCTCTCTAAACTGGGTTGTAAAGCCCCAGGGTGTAATCCTTACTGAAGATTCTTATTTTCAACAATGATTTCTTATAGTGCATTAAAACCAAGTCAGACCTGCAATGCTTTATTGGGCATTGTTTTCTAAGGATTTAGTTCCCACCAGCCTTGGACAAAAAAAGGATTTGATGAGCCAAAGAATGGGTACATATTTTTTACCAACTAAAGTCACAGTGAGTGACATAATCTGGTTTTCATTTAAACTAAATCTTACAATAAATAAATAATAATAATAATGCACCCAATCACTTTGAGCAATGCTTAATAATTCTCCAAGAATTTTCCTCCAAAATACTGGGCAGAAATTCATAATCATTAAGAAGAAGATATAAGTCCATCCAACTCTCTCTGCATCATTAATTTATTGTTTAATGATGACTGGAACAGTGATAGACTTCATATCTCTATCATTTCAGCATCCTGGAAACCAGAGAGCAAGTGATGACTGTTGTAGGTGGAAAAAAATCACCGTATGATTTTAGAGTGACAGGGGCAAACAAAGATTAGCAATTTCTTTATCTACTCTGCCCAAATCCCATTATCAGGAAAAGTGAAGTTGCCCTTACAATGTACAAAATCACCATCTCTTCACAGAAATAGTCTTGTTTCTTTCTAAACTGTGTGTGTATGATGGTAAGAAAAAAAATGATGGAAAAAAGAGTGAACAGTTAAGTCTTTTTTTCCATACCATATCGCACTCAATATTTACTTTTAAGAAGAAAATAGTCATTGTTTTATATATTTCATTATATCATAGGTTACATCAGCCTGTGATTATAAATTATTATGATTTGAATTATGATCCTCGCATAGAATATGTTGAAGTCTTAACTCTTGGTACCTGTGAATGAACTTGTTTACAAATAATCCTTGCAAAGATTAATGTGAGATCATACCACAGGAAAGTGGGTTATAATGTATTTGTATTGTGTTGCTTGTTCTGATCAGTTGGGTAGGACACATGGGAACCCTATGTATAACATAATGATATGTTGCCTGGTCCTGTGCCATCTTCATGATCATTAGTATTGTTGAGTCCATTTTTGTAGCTACTGTGTCCATTCATCTTTTGAGAGTTTCTCTCATTTTTGTTGACCTTGCTGTTGTCTTGTGTACCATTAAGACAGTTTTGACTCATAGTAACTCTGTAAGACAGAAATAGATAAACCCAGAAAGGTTCTGTAGGCTGCAATCTTCATGAGAAGAAGATTTATCTCATGTCAGGACATTTATCCCATGGAGCTACTTTTGGGTTCAAATCTCAGACTTCTCGGGAAACATCCAAGCACTTAACCATTGTGCCACAAGGACTCCTTTGCAGACCATAGTGGTATCTTTATAATACAGGAAAAGAGAGATAAACAGAGAGATGATCATGCGATAATGGAATTAAACTGTAGTTATGAGCTGAAGGAGTCCTGAGGCTGTCAGAAGTCTCCTGGAGCTGTCAGAAGTCATGAGAATCAAGAAGGCAATTTTGCCTGGAGCCTTCAGGGAAAACAAGGTCAAATTGACACCCTGAATTTGCACTAATAGCCTCCAAATCCCCCACTTGTCTGTCACAGTTTTGTACTGGGGTGGCTTGTGTATTGCTTTGATACTGGAAGCTATGTCAATAGAATTTCAAACACCAGCAAGATGAGTCACCGAGTATGGACAGGTTTCAGTGGATCATTCACACTAAGATAAATTATGAATAAGGATGTGGTTGTCCCATTCTGGGGGGTGGGGGAGTGGAATTAGCCACTGAAATCCTTATAAATAGTTGTAGAATGTTTTCTGATACAGTGTCAGAAGATAAGACCATCAGTTTGGAAAGCACTCAAAATATTACTGGGGAAGAGCTGCCTCCTTAAAATAGAGTTAACCTTAATGACATGGATGGAGAAAAGCTTTGGGACTTTCATTTGCTGATGGGGCATGGCACAAAATGGAAAGAAACAGCTGAAAATATCCACCAATTATCAGAATGGAGAATGTACAAAGTATAAACCTAGGAATATTGCAAATTGTCAAAAATGAAATGAAACACATACAGATTGACATCCTAGGCATTAGTGAGCTGAGATGGACTGTTACTGACCATTTTGAATTGGACAATCATATGATCTACTATGCTGGGAATCACAGATTGAAGAGGAATGGCATCACATTCATCATAAAAAAAATTAAAATAAATAAAATTACCAAGATCTATACTAAGTACAGTGTTGTCAGTTATAGGATAATATTACATGTTTACAAGATAGACCAGTTAATACTACTACTTTTCAAATTTATGCACCAACCACTAAAGGCAAAGATGAAGAAATTGAAGACTTTCACCAACTTCT
This sequence comes from Orycteropus afer afer, assembly GCF_000298275.1. Lineage (NCBI taxonomy): Eukaryota > Metazoa > Chordata > Mammalia > Tubulidentata > Orycteropodidae > Orycteropus > Orycteropus afer. The sequence continues at coordinate 13,504,437 of NW_006921612.1, read as the reverse complement.
GCAGTCTTCAATTCACTGAAAATATAATCAAGATTCATTGCTAATTACTGATAACTGGAATGTAAAACTCGGAAACGAGGAAGGAACATGGTAGTTGGAAAATATGGCCTTGATGATTGTGGTGGTTAAGTTTGTGTGTCAACTTGGCTGGGCCTGGTCGAGTGGCTAGGCAGCTGGATGTAGTATTCCCCATGATGAGACTGGTAATCAACTCCATGATAGAATCTATTGGAGCAGCTGAGTAACTGTGTCAGGGATGTGTTCTGTTTCCTATATATAAGGAGCAGCCTTGGGGAATGGTTTCTAGCCTATGACACACTTGCACCCTGCACATAGCTGTGTCATTGTTCAGCAGCCTGCCGTGCTCTGCCTACCTTGGGACATTCAATGAACTTGAATTAATGGCCTGCTCTGTGGTTTGGTAATGTCAGGACTTTGCTGCTTTACTTGTCAATCTTGGGCTTGTCAGTCTCAGCAGCCAGCTACTGTCTGAGTGAAGCAAAGCCTCTAGATCCAATGGGCCAGGAGCAGGAGCCAGAGCTAAAGCTCAAGGTTGAGGGACTTTCATTCAGCCCCTAAAGCCTGGCACTTTTAACTCAGACTTAAATCCTTCAAATTGTAATAGAAAAAACTTCTGTTTGCTAAAGCCATCCTACTTGTAGTATATTTGTTAGAGTGGTACTAAGTAACCAGAACAATGATAAAAAATTATGCTAAAGGGAGAGATCGGGCAAAATGGCGGACTAGGCAGAAATACTGCACAAACCCTCTTCAACAAAGAAAAGGGAAACCAATTAACACAGACACAGAAGATAATCTTGGACCACTGAGCCTTGAAGGGAAGGATATACAAGTGGACTAAACCCCAACTAGCAGAAGAATTTGCGTGAAAATACCAAAAAAGGAGACAGATGAAGCTGCGGTCTGGCAGCGATCCTGAGCAATCCCGATGGCACAGACAGCTTGGAGATTCCCAAGTGGTGGTAGGACCTAAGAATTAACTTAAAAATCACCCTGCTAGGCAGGGACTGCACGGAGGACTGTGCACGGTGGCTGGGGAACAAATGGAGAAGGTGAAGAGAAAGGTGGGCTGAGCTGTGCAGTCTGGAGGACGTCACCATTTTGAAGGTTTAAAAAGTTGTTTGACTATTTTAGATATTTAAAGAGACAGTGCTCTCACAGATTCCTGAGGCTTAAGAACACGTTCTGTTTTCCAGCAGCCCCAAGGACACTTGAGGCCTGCAAGACTCAAAAGGTACGACATTCCTCTTGTTACTCTTGGTGAATGGAGGTGTGGCCATACTCCACTCCCACCTACCTTCTGGGCCCACAGGAACTCCATCACAGT
>NW_006921612.1:13471605-13499649 GCF_000298275.1 Orycteropus afer afer | reverse complement strand
CTTAGGACGCAGTCATGTGATCCATCATGGGAATCACCACTCACAAGTGAAGTCCAGCCAAGTTGACACATCTTCAACTATCACAGGGATCTATGTAGGAGACCCTTGATAGAGAGGGAGAACAATGTGGAACAAAACTCAAAATCATTTGGAGGAAAAAAAAAATAAGGTGGGGACCAGGTTTGCTGGTCCGATAGAGCCTGGTGGAACCACTGAGACTATGGCCCCTAGCTGCCCTTCAGGTCTGGAATTGAGCCTACACCTGTAGTTTCCAGCCAAACAAAATACAGCCATATGAGTTCAACATTTACCTCAAGTAGATATACTCCTTGGAGAGAACAATCATGGGAGAAAGAAAGGCTGCTTATGCACAGGGAGACAGCTCAGGGAGCAGGAGTGTATGGAGGGATGGACACTGGAAAGAGGCAACTATGGGGAGAAATTGGGAGGGAGCTGTTGCATTGTGGTAAACTGTGGTTAATGACATGAGACAAAGTATATGTGAACTGCTGTATGGAAAGTGAATTTGCTCTGTAAATCTCCCGCCAAATCACAATGAAATAAAATTTAAAAAATTATATATGCTAAAGATGCCATGATGGAATTTTACAAGATCAATAACTTACATATTGCAAATATATTTTTTCAACTTTTTTTTAATGGCACCTATGTACGTGGACGTTGCCAGATCAACTGAACACATCGTGGAATGATATATTGGAGAAGCTCAGTATAATCAGTCAAAACAAGGCCAGGAGCTGATTGTGGAACAAACCATGAATTACCCATATGCAAGTTAAAGTTGAAGCTGAAGAAAATTAAACAAGTCCATGAGAACAAAAATATGAACTTGATTATATCCTGTTTGAATTTAGAAACCATCTGAAGAATAGATTTGATAAATTGAGCACATGTAACCAAAGACTAGACAAGCTGTGGAATGATGTTAAGCATATCATACATGAATAAAGCAAAAGGCCATTAAAAAGACAAAAAAGAAAAAAAAAAAATGATGTCAGCAAGACTCTAAAACTTGCTCTTCATTGGAGCGGAGCTAAAGGTGAGTGGGAGAAATGATGAAGTAAGAGATCTGAACCGAAGATTTTAAAGGGCAGCTCCATAAGACAAAATAAAGTATTATAATGAAATGTTCAAAGACATGGAGTTAGAAACCAAGAGAGAACACACTCAGCATTTCTCAAGCTGAAAGACCTGTAGAAAACATCAAGCCTCAAGTTGCAAAAAACTGAAGAGTTCCATGGGCAAAATGTTGAATGATACAAGGCACAGCAAAAGAAGATGAAAAGAATACACAAAATCACTGTACTGAAGAAGCATATGATAAAAGACTGATTGATGGCATTGAAGAAGTAGTCCACACTGCACTAAAGGAATTGGTGGAGAAAAAAAAAAAAAAAAAAGCCTCCAAGAGTAGTGAGAGTACCCATTGAAATATTTCAACAAATGGATACAGCACTAAAAATACTCATTCAGTTATGGCAAGAAATTTGGAAGACTGTTGTCTGGTCAACTGACTGGAGGAGATATTTGTGCCCATTCTACAGAAAAGTGAACAACAGAACATGGAAATTATCAAACCATATCACTAATATCTCATACAAATAAATTTTTGCTGAAAATAATTCAAAAATAGTTGCAGCAACATATCAACAGGGAACTTCCAGAAATTCAATCTGGATTCAGAAGAGGATACGGAACAAGTTACATCATTGCTGAGGTCACATGGTTCTTGGCTGAAAGCAAAGAATACCAGAAAGAAGTTTACTATTATTTTATTGACTAGGCAAAGGTATTTGACAGTATGGATCATAACAAGGTTTGGATAGCTTTGCAAGGAATGGGAGTTTCAGAAAACTTAATTGTATGCATAAGGAAACTACATAGACTAAGAGGCACTCATTTGAATAGAACAAGGGGATAGTGCATGCTTTGAAATTAGGATCAGGGCTGTATCATTTCACCATGCATATATAGTCTGTAAATAATCTGAGAAGCTGGACTATATGAAGAAGAATCAACATCAGGACTGAAGGAAGACTCAACAAACTGCGATAGGCAGATGACACAACCTTGCTTGCTGAAAGTGAAGAAAACTTGAAGTACTTTGTGATGAAAATCAAAAGCCTTCAGTGTGGATTACACTTCAGAACAAAGAAAACAAAAATTCCCACAACTGGACCAATAAGCAACATCATGATAAGTGGAGAGAAGATTGAAGTTGTCAGGGATTTCCTTCTACTTGAATCTATGATCAATGCCCATAAAAGCAGCAGTCAAGAAATAAGACATGTTCCACTGGTCAAATCTGCTGCAAAAGACCTCATTGAAGCATTAAAGAGCAAAGATATCAGTTTGAAGACTAAAGTACACCTCTCCCAAGCCATTGTCTTTTCAATAGCCTCATATGCATGTGAAAGCTGAATAATGAATAAGAAAGATGGCAGAAGAAATCAATTTAAATTGTTGTACTGGCAAAGAATATTGAATATACCATGGACTGTCTGAAGAATGACCAAATCTATCTTGGAAGTAGTACAGCCAGAATGCTCCTTACAAGCAACAATGGCCAGACTTCATCTCTCATCTTTTGGTAATGTTATCAAGAAGGACCAGTTCCTGGAGAAGGATATCATGCTTAGTAAAGCAGAGGGTCAGTGAGAAAGGGGAATATGCTTAGTAAAGCAGAGGGTCAGTGAGAAAGGGGAATACCCTCAAGGAGATGGATTGACACAGTGGCTGCAACAATGGGCTCAAGCATGGCAATAATTATGAGAATTGTGTAGGACCAGGCAGTATTTCATTCTATTGTACCTAGGATTGCTATGAGTCAAAATCAATTCAATGGCACGTGAGACAACAGCCTCTGAAACTGTGAGAAAGAAGTTTGTTTTTATAAGCCACTCAACTTATTGTATTTTGTGTCTTAGTTCTTTCATGTTGCTATAACAGAAATACCACCACAGGAAGGCTTTAACAAACAAATTTATTCTCTTACAGTTTAGGATGCTAGACATCTGAGTTCAGAGTGCTGGCTCTAGGGGCTGGATAGAAGCCCCTTGACTTTGGTCTTAGGTCAGCCTCTTGCTACAGGCCCATGGGAGCAAACTAGTGGCCCCTTTGGACTCATTCAGCTGCTAAATGCTAAGATTAATGAACCCAAGATCAGCAAGTAACACAGAAGGCCACTGGTTCAATCTCAGGACCTAGAGTCAAATACTGAAACTTTCTATGTATCTTGGAGGCAGCTCACACCCTGAAGGTAACAATTCTTCAATTGATTAACTGCTCACAGAAAATTTCTCCATGGAGTTGATTACACAACATCCAATCTCATCATCCAGTGGCCATGCCACTCAAAATTATGGTCTAACCAAGTTGGCACACAACCATAACCATCACACTTTTTATAACAATCCTAGGAAGCTAATACAAAAAATATGGTAACATCTTTTTATGCTGAAACTATTATAACATGGGGTACCTACTGCCTCATTAGTTAGTGAAAATCTCTCAGAGAAATGAAATTTTAAAACTATACACAGAGAAATCCCTGAGAGTATTACCCTGAGACACTCTGGAGCTAGAACTGAGCTTATAATTTTTTAGTAGAGTTGTATATAAGATAAAGGATATTATGTGCAAGATTTGTTCTCTACTTAAAAAAAAAAATCTGTATGAGATTAAAAGGTCACCCCATTACTCAAAAGCAAAGATAAAAAGATAAATGTCAGGGAGAAATCCATGATGATAGACTAGACAGATACATCTACAATAAAGACTCAAAGAAACAAGGAAATCAGCTACTGATGGAATCCTGGACACCAGAACTTCAAAGGAAATAACAACAAAGATGAAATACCAATGAGAGAAAAAGACTGAAGTAAAACAGTGAACAGGGATCAGTAAAGTGTCAAGCAGCATAGCACAGCCATTTTGAGTTATTGCAAGTGGTATTGCTATCAAAGTAGGAATGGGATAACTGGCACCAACACCTGCATTGGTGACCAGAGAGTTAAGAGTCAGTGATCCAACACGGGCATAGACACCCACACTTGCTGCTCCACCCACAAGGCAAGTGACACCACTTTCTCCAGCACCACTGGACCAATAAGAGATGATAGCCAATGCCTGCCCAGCCTGCCCACACCTGCTCCACATGATCAGTGACCAAAGACTCATATCCACATTCCCAATTGTTACCAAATCCACTTAGAGACAGGTGGTAAGAGTCTAAGTGCTGCCCAAGCTACTGACCAGAGCAACAGGCCTACACTTTGCCCAGATACATCAAAACTGAACAAAGCAAAATATCAGGTTGAAACAAACCAACAAACATTAAACAAAAAATGAAATTATACTACATTATCTTGAAGACAATAAACATCTTCAAATCTCACACATGAAACAATGAGAAGATGGCTCAAGCAAGTGAAAAAAAAAAATGCAGAGCCAGAAAATATTATGCAGGAAGAAATGCTTGTGGAATTATCTGAGAAGGGACTGAAAATGATTTTATTTAGGTACCTTCAGTGGGTTGAGAGAAAATTCAAGGAAACCACAAACAAAATCAAGGGAAACACAGATAAAATTCTAGGATAATTAACAAATTGACAAAAAAAAAAAAAAGAAAGAAAGAAAAATTAGAAACCATTCAAAAATAGCAAAGAGAAATCCAGAATATTAATATTAAATTTTCAGAAATAGACAACGAATGGAAAGGACAAAGGAGAAGGTAGAAATGAATCAATGGAACACAAGAATTAGCAAGATTTAAGACAAATGTCTCAATACTAAACTTTAGAGGAACAATCAGAAGAAAGAACCCAAAGAACACCCTCTCCACACACACCAAAAAAAAAAAAAAAAGGAAGAAGAAGAAGAAAACCTAATACTTATATGGAACACCTTCAAGGAGAATGACTTATGTGTGATAGAAATTCTAGAACAGGAATAGAAAAAGATTTGTTGGAAAAAAAAAAAAAAAAAAACTTCCATTATATTGTGAAAGTTGGGAAGATGTGCATTCAGGAGGCACAATGAACCCTAAGCAGGATAGACACCAAAGAAGAAAAAAAAAAGAAAAGAAACAATCCACAAGACATATCATAATCAAAATTCCCAAAACCAAAAACAAGGAAAGAATCATAAAAGTAGCTCAGTAAAAATGAAAAAGTCACTTACCAAGGAGAACCAATAATTTCTCAGCAGAAACCATTTTGGCAAGAAGGTAATATGATGATATATATATAACTCTGAAAGAAAAAAGTTAACAACCAATAATTATATATCCAGAAAAACTGTACCTCAAATATGATGGCAAAATTAGGAAATTCCCAGATAAGCAGAATTTAGGTGAATTTGCAAAAATCAGACCAATCTTACAAGAAATGCTAAAGGATATCCTTCAAACAGAGAACCAACAATGACAGACAACAACAGAGATTAAGACACCTGACTCCCTTGAAATCAACATAGATATAGAAGCATCAGAAAATAACATCAATTTACCAGATTGAATATAGGAAATCAGAGATGCTAATCTTTAAATAAAATAACTACAAAGCAAAAAGAAGGAATAAATTATGAACTTACAGAACTCCAAAATGGAGAGGAAATTAAGGCAATGTAAAGATAGAATGGACTGCTTTTAACTTCGGAATATAATAATAAATTGTGGTTTAATTTCAAAGAAAATTAACTAAGTTACTTATCAAAATAAAAAAAAAGAAGAAAATTATAAAGTCTCAGTAAACACTAAAACAAGAGCAATGAAGAAAATGGAAAAATAAATAAGCATGTATATATACACATATAAGCAAAATGAACTCAGAGGGAAAAAAAAGTTGAACAAAGAAATCATAAACACAGCACACACAAAAAAGCAATAAAACAGCAAAATAGTAGCAGTAAATTCATGCCAATCAATAATGACACTGAAAGTAAATGAATTAAATACACTAGTCAATGGATGGAGAGTAAAAGAATGGATAAGAAAGTATAAGCCATCAACACGCCATCTACAAGAGATATACCTTAAACACAAAGACAAAAATAAGCTAAAAATTAAAAGATGGAAAAACATATATCAAGCAAATGGCAACCAAAAAGGAGATGGAGTGGCAACAATAATTTATGATAAAATAGCTTCAAGATAAAAATCACCATAGGAGACAAGGAAAGACATTTGCAACAAGTAAACAGTCAGTTGAACAAGAGGACAGAACCATAACAAATATCTACACACCCAATGCAGCACCTCCAAATACATAAATCAAACTTTAACAGAATTTAAAACAGAAATAGACAGATACACAATAATAGTAAATGAAAAAAAAAAAAAAAAACACTGCCATAGAATCAACCCCATCACATAGTGATTGCCATTGAGTTACCAAGATGGTAAATCTTTATGGAAGTAAATTGTCCCATCTTCCTTCCACTGAGCAGCTGCTGGGTTTGAACCTCTAACCTTCTGGTTAGCATTCAAATGCCTTGGGCACTATGCTACCATATCTCCACAATAATAATAGGAGATTTTAATACTTCACTTTCGATGGACAGAACAGCTAGAAAGAAACTTAACAAAGATACAGAGGATACAAACAACACAATCAACCAACTAGACCACATAGATATATACAGGACATGCCACCCAACATACATTTTTCCCCCGTGCAAACAGAACTTTCTCCAGGATAGACCATATATTAGAAAACAAAGTTAACCTCAATAAACTTAAAAACATTGAAAAAATACAAAGCATCTTCTTAGATCACAATGTTATAAAATTTGAAATAAACAATAGAAAGATCATGGGAAAATAAATCATATACATGAAGAGTCAATAATACCCTGCTTAAAAATTATTATTGTGGAAGTAGATTGCCCAATCTTCCTTCTGGTGGGTTTGAACTGCTAGCCTTCTGGTTAGCAGTCAGACGTCTTAGGCACTGCACTACCAGAGCTCCTATTAAAAAACTACTAGGGAATAGAAAAAATAAAAAATGAACTAAAAAAATTCCTTGAATCAAAGGAGGAGGAAAACGTACCATACCAAAATCTTTGGGACACTGCAAAAGCAGTGACCAGAGGAAAATTTACAGCAATAAACATACACATCAAAAAAAGATGAAAGAACAAAAATTAACACCTTAACCCAACATTTTCAACAATTAGAAAAGAATAGCAAAAATAGCATATAGTGACAAGAAGAAAGAAAATAATAAAGATTTGAGCAGGGATAAATGAACAAAAGCAATAGAAAGCATCCTCAAGACTAGAAATTGGTTCTTTGAAAGGATCAATAAAATTGGTAAATTTAACAAAGGAAAACAAGTAGAAGATTATAATAACAAGAATAAAAATGATATAGGTGATATCATAACAGAACCTATAGAAATAAAAAGTATAGCAACAGAATACTATGAAGAACTATACTCCAACAAGTTGGAAAACCTAGAAAAAATGGACAAATTCTAGGAACACTCTACCCAATCAACCTAACACAATCTGAGGTGGAAAATTTGAGCAGACTCACCGCAAAAGAAGAAACTGAACAAGTCATAAAAAAATAAAACTACCAACCAAAAAAGTTCTGGCCCAGACAGCTTCACCGGTGAATTCTACCAAACATTCAGAAAAGACTTAACATCAATGCTACTCAAACTATTCCAGAAAATACAAAAGAATTGAATCTTCCAAATTCATTCTATGAAACAAACACAACCACAACCCTGGCAAATACTTGAATAAAAAAAAAAAGAAAACTACAGACCAATAGCACTCATGAAAATTGACACAAAAATTCTAGACAAAATATTAGACAAAAGAATCCAAGAACATATCAAAACAATATGACCAAGTGGAATTCATACCGGGTATGCAAAGATGGTTCAACATTAGAAAAACAATCAATGTAAAACACCACATAAATAAAACAAAAGAAAACAACCACATGATCATATGAATTGATACAGAAAAGGTGTTTCACAAAATTCAACACTCATTTTTTATAAAAAAAAAAAATGCTCAGCAACATAGGAAAAGAAGGGAAATTCTTCAATATATTTAAGGACATCTACAGAAAACCAATGGCCAACATTATTCTCAACAGAGACAGAATGAAAAAAATTCACCTGGCAAATGGGAACCAAACAAAGTTGACTTTTATCACCACTTCTATTCAATATTGTATTGGAAGTCCTAGCCACAGCAATAAGGCAAGAAAGGAACATGAAAGATATCTATATTGGCAAAGAAGTAAAACTGTGTTTGCAGATGATCTGATTCTTTATATATAAAGTCTCAAATACTAAGAATATTACTATAACTACTTGAAAGTTTCAGTGAAGTGGTATGGTACAAGATCAACATATAAAATTCAGTTGTATTTCTCTATACTATCCAAGATAATTCTGCAAAGTAAATCAGGAAAACAATAAAATTTATAATAGCCACTCAAAAGAATAAGTACTTAGGAATAAATCTAACCAGAGAAAACAAAAGATCTATACATAGAAAATTAAAAAACACTAATGTAGGGAATCAAGAGGCCTACATAAATAGAGAATATACCATGCTCATGGATAAGACCACCACTCTCCTGTCTGTCGTGTTGTGGTGGCTTGTAGAGTTGACATTAATGATGTGGATAGAGTAAAGCTTTTAGGATCATCATTTGCTGATGGGGCATGACTCAACCTAGGAAGAAACAACTGCCTTTTTACTTGTCAACCTTGGGTTTGTCAGTCTCAGCAGCCTGCAGCTGTCTAAGTGAAGAAACGCCTCTAGCTCCAGTGGGCCGGGAGCAGCAGGCAGAGCTGAAGCCCAAGGTTGAGGGGCTTTCATCCAGCCCCTAGAGACTGGCACTTTAAACTCAAACTTAAAGCCTCCAACTGTACGAGAATAAACTCCTGTTTGTTCAAGTATCCCATTTGTGGTATGTTCTTTGTCTAGGTAACCAAAATAGAATGGCATCACATTCATTGTCAAAAAGAACATTTAAAAATCTCTTCTGAAGCACAGTGTTGTCAGTGATAGGATTATATCCACATGCCTACAAGCAAAATAGGTGACAGAGATCGATATCACCAGTCAAAACAAGGCCAGAAGCTGACTTTGGAACAAACCATCAATTGTTCATTTGCAAGTGCAAGCTGAAACTGAAGAAAATTAAAACAAGACCATAAGAGCCAGAATGTGACCTTAAGTATTAACATTGCAATATTGAAGGACTCTATGGGCAAAATTTTGAATGACACATGAAGCATAAAAAGGAATACACAGATGGAAAAAACAGAGTCACACTACCAAAAAGAATTGGTTGACGTTCAATCATTTCAGGAGGCAGCATATAATCAAGAACCAATGGTTTTGAATGAAAAAGTCTGAGTCACACTGAAAGAAATGGTGAAAACTAAGGCTCCAGGAATTGGTGGAATACCCATTGAGATGATTCAACAATGGATGCACCCCTAGAAGTGCTTATTCTTCTATGCCAGGAAATTTGGAAGACAGCTATCTGGCCAACAAACTGGAAGAGATCAATATTTGTGCCCATTGCAAAGAAAGGTGATCCAACAGACCATGTATAGAAATTGTCCAACAATATCATCAATATCACACACAAGTAAAATTCTTAGTCATAACCAAATACTTTGAGTGAATGTGTCACTGGATATGGAGACTCAGGACTATAGCCTTGAGAGATACTAAGGTTAATTGGCACAACATAGTTCAAAAACAATGTTCCACATCCTATTTTGGTTAGTAGAAACTGTGTTCTTAAAAGCTTGTGAACAACCATCTAAGGTGCTCACTCCTCATCCAGAGTCAAGAATGGTGAAGAAAATAAAAAACACAAGCAAATAATTAATCTAAGGGACTAATGGATCATTGATTCCAACCTCTATAACCCTGAGAACAGAAGAAATAGAAGTCGACTGGCTACCTCTGCTGATCTCTCTGAAAAGTACCACAAAAGGAGGTCCCAGATAGAGTGGAAGAAAAATGTGGAAAAAATTCAAAATCATAAAAATCTGCATTCCTGGTCTGATAGAGACTGGGGTAACTCCATGGTCTATAGTCCTTAGGTACCTTTCAAGCCTAGAACTGAAGTCACTCCTGTGGCTCAACTTTCAGCCAAACAATAGACAGCCAACACAATGACACCCAACAACAAACAACAAGAATAAGGTGATCAATAATACCAAGAAGGTATTCACTCATTGAAACAACCAACTGTATGAAATCAAAAGGACAACATTTGTCAAGGGCTAAAGCTAAGAAGGCAGGAAGGGATAGGAAAGAAGGACAAAAGGAAATGGTAAACAGAGGGAGAAAATGGGAAAGGCATTGTACATTGTGAGGATTGCAACGAATATCACAAAGTAAAATGCGTATGGATTACTGGATGGCAAAACAGCTTGGTCTGTAAACTTTCACTCAAGTCACAATAAAAAAAAAAATTAAGAAAAAAAAAAGGGTAAGAAGGCAAAGAAACTAGAGTACTGGAAATGGAACAGATAGAACACAGAAAGAATGTTGGCATATTGTGATAAATGTAACAAATATCACTGAACAATTTGTGTCAAATTTTGCTGTGTAAAGTTTCACCAAAAACTCAATAAAATATTATTAAAAAGGAAAAAAATCAATACTTAATTGAATAATTAAATTAAATTTTAAAAAATACATTGGCAATGCTAAGTACTGGCAAGGATGAGAAGTTAGTGAAATCTTATGTTGTTGTTATGAAATCTTATAGAATGGTACAAATGGCTTGAAAAATAGTTTGACAGTTACCAATAAAGTTGTGTGTATATATATATATATATATATATATTATATGACCCAGCAAATTCACTAATCCCACTCTTTGCTATTTACCCAAGAGAAATGAAAACAAGCTCACATATGACTTACATGAATATTCATAGAAGCATTTTTATAAAAACCAAAATTTGGAAAAAATCTGTCAACAACTAAACAGATAAATAGTTGCATGTTAATATAATACAATGTTATTTAGCAATTAGAAGGAATACACAAGTAATACCTGCAACATGGATGAATATAAAAAAAAAAAACATTACACTAACCACAAGATACATAGCATTTCATATTGCATGAACACATGTACAATTCTAAGTGAACCAAAATTTATACACAGAGACAAAAAATATATTAGTGGCTCTTCTTGGCCACTAATTAGTGATTTCTAGACACCAGATAAGGATTTATTTTGGGGAAAAGTTAATGAGATAATTTTCTGCAGTGATAGACTATTCTATATTTTGGTGGTGGTGGTAGCAGAGAAGCATATACACTTGTCCTTAATCATTGAACTATATGCTTAAAGCGGGGCATTTGATGATACATAAAATACAGCTAAATTTTTATGTGTCCCCAGTATTCTAAACATTTGTACAGCATTCCTTGTATGTACGTCAGCTTGTCATCAGCTTTTTGTACCTCTCTTTATGATTTATTGTCACTCTGCTCTCTTTTTGGCCCCTTACCTCATAAGTAACCTGTTGTGCTTGGCATATCAACCATCCATATGTGATTACAGCTGATTCACCTCCCTCTAACCTCCATGGCTCAAGTGACCAAGCAAAAAAAAAAAAAAAAAAATCTCATTGCCATTTTAATAAGGCACATGCATAATAAAGGTCAAACAAGAGACCAACTAAAAAATCTATTAAAAGTGGTTCCTGCTAGAGCTTATGAAGTCCCTTTTGCACTGGTTCTTTGGATTTGTCCAAACATCTGGACAGAGATGACTCCTACCTTAAGAATGCCCCCACGTATCTCTTTGACTTAGAGTCCTTGTCCACTTTTGTTAACCAACCCCAAAGGAGAGAGGAAATTCCTCCCCCAACCCACTAGTTATCTGTAACTCATAATCCCTCATCTATCCAAAGATAACTTCAGGATTAATGTCAACTCTTGATAAACCAGAATAGCATAAATGATCCATTCTGGTCTAGAGGAAATGAACCAGTATGGTTTTTACTCTTAAGACTGAATAAGACAATCTCCAAAGTATATGTCCCAAAGCCTAGGCTGTTGTTGTTGTTATGTGCCATTAAGTCAGACCCAACTCATAGGGACCCCTCCTTGGGTTTCTGAGGCAGTATCACTACAGAAGTAGATTGCCTCATCTTCCTTCCCAGGAGTGGCTGGTGGGTTTGAACCACCAGCCTTCTGGTTAGCAGTCAAGTGCCTTAGGAACTACGCTACCAGAACTCCTAAAGCTTAGGCTATTCATTCGTAAATTGTACACACTATAGTGTGGTACATCAAGATGTGTTTCTCCAGTATAGTATAAAATAAAAGTAATAAATCTACACCCATCTTGTTAGGAAATATTTGTTGAAGAACACACTTGCTCAAGAACACACACACAACATTCTAAGAGAAAGTGATTATATTTTGAGAGAGAAAAAACATACAAATACAGATTTCAGGGGAAATAAAAAGCTCTCTAACTGTAGTTATTGTTCTTCTATACCCCAAAATTGATTTAGTAGAACCAAGGAAAAGAGGAAGATAGATATAAGGAGAGAGAAAGAGGTGAAGAACACAGGGAGAGCTATAGTCCATATTTAAGAAAATGCATTAAAAGTTATAGCTATTCTGCAGCAACAGACCTGAAAGGAGCTCTGCACCAGAGTTGCTAGTGACAGATGGTAGGGCCAAGAGAGGACTGTTCTGAGGGGGCCAAGAAGAGCCTACCTCAAAGAGCTGAGAAGAGGCCTGCATGGCCAAAAAGAGCTGAGAGAGCTATCCTGCACTGAAGAAAGGAGACTTTGCCTACATGCTTCACCATTCAGATCCTGAGATGTAGACTACTGAACCTGACTCTGAGTTGTTCCCTGTTACCTCCTTAATAAAGCACTTAACTAAAAACAAACAAACAAACAAGGTTACAACTATTCACTTTAGGAAATCCTTTGACATCAGTGTAAAATTAAACAAAAATACAGAAGGCACTCATTTATCTCATAGTTAATATGAAGGATACAAGATAAAAATATAGACAGACAGATGTGTGTGTTTATGTGTGTAGGAGCCCTGATGGTACAAGTGGTACAATGGTTAAGTACTCAGTTCAACACGCCATTTAAACCCACCAGCAACTCTATGATAGAAAAGACCTGGTGATCTACTCCCATAAAGATTACAGCCTAGGAAGTGCTATGGGACAGTTCTAGTTTGTCATATATGAGTCAGAATTGATTTGACAGTACACAACAACATACTTATATCACCCTAGAATTTTAAATTCTTGTAAAGAATGCCTGACCCAACCTAAAATATGTCTTCTATTGGGAATAGATATCAGTTTGAGAAACACTGCTCTGTTACAGGAAATATTTTTAAGAGAGGACAACAAGAACTCTGACTCAGTTCTTTTAAAATGAAGCAATTGGGCTATCAACATTTCCAATTCCATGAGTAACATGAACTATTCAGTGCTCTCTTCATGACAAAGATAAGTAGTTGAAGTATAAAAGTTGAATGCCATCCAGAATGCCCAAGATATACAGTATCTCAAATAGAACATCATATTTACTTTTTTTTTCCTGTAGAAAAGGAAAGTGGATTAAAAAGAAAACTGGCATCTGTTGCTCACCTGCTAAATGCCATGCATTTTGTGCATGCTTACCTATATTATAATGTACATTTAATATAACTCTGTAATTTAGATCCAGCAAGTAAGAGTAGTAATTTGAAATCATTTTTACTATTATGGAAGATACAGATGGAACTTAAAAATCTTATGTAAAGACTCAAACCACTTAACTCTCATAACTTCTGTGTTTCTGGAATGATTTATATATTTATTTTTTTAATTAATGTTTATTTCACCCATTAGACTGTAAGCTCCACTAGGGCACTGATCACATCTGTATTTTGCTTTTCACTATATTCCAAGTATTTAGTACATGCAGCTTCATGTAGTAAGTACTTAAAAAGTAATTTGTAAATGAATGAGTAAACAAATTATTATTGATTTTCCCCATATCAGTTACATTTATAGGATACATTGATTTTCTCAGTTTGAGGAAACAATTCTTAAACTCTTCCCCCATTGAAACAGAAGACAGCTTATTAATGACAACACCTAAAAACTAAACTATAGAGTTATGAGCAGAGCCTAAAAATAGTTTCCTCTGATACCAGCTTCATCTGAAAAATGTCAGGCTCTTTAAAGCTTCCCTCTTATAGACACAGGGCAAAGCAACATAGTCATAGTTGTCAAGTAGCACTCTTTGCTGAAACCCAAGTAGAGCAAAACCTGACAATGAGCCATGGCTGAATCTAACTCCTGGTTACATAATATAGCCCAGCCTAGGAAATTAAGTGTTTTTCAGATTAATGCCAAAGCTGGAGCTATGAATATGATTATGGCTGATATTTCTGTTCACCTGTTTGAAAGATTGTCAGCAATAAGTAAATTGTCTCATGCAGAAAATGATTCAATTTTTAGAAGAAAAGAAGGTAAATGGGTTACAATATTGAAAGAAAATGAGTACCATTTCTTCCTCCATTTCTGCTAACCTGCAATCTTTGCTGATAAAGACTAAATGCAGAACTAATTCATCAGAAATATATGACTTACTAGTCTTAGGGAAGAACAAAGATAGTGACCATTAAATCATTTGATGAATTTAATAGTAACTTAATTGGCCTACCTGGGAAAGAGTATAACTATAATAGCAAGAACATTTTAGTAACATTTTTTCAATTATCATTTATTAAGCCAAACATTATTTTAGGTGCTCAGTCATACATACATGTATATATATATATATATATGTGTGTGTGTGTATATATGTGTGTGTGTGTGTGTGTGTGTATATATATATATATATATATATATATAACAATAAGAAAAACTCCTTGGTCTTTGTTTCAAGGATGGAAAAGGATGTCATGCTTGGTAAAGTGGAAGGTCAATGAAAGAGGGGAAGGCCCTCAACAAGATGGATTAATATCATGGTGGCCACAGTGATGGGCTCAAATATAGCAAGGATCATGGAGCTGATGCAGGACAAGGCAATGATTCGTTCTGCTGTGCATAGGGTCACAATGAGTCAGAGATGATTCAAGGCCCCTAACAACAACAACAACATAACAAAAATAGGAAAAAAAAAAGCTGTTCTTATAGAGCTTGGCTTCCACATACTCAGAGATTTCTCCATCGTGACACATGTTCACCATAGCTTTGCTATGAGATGAGACACTGTAGGTGAATTCCAGAGAAAAAGAAGAAACATACTCAGCAATTTCCAAAATAAGGAGTAGGCAACTGAATTACCCTGTTTCTCAGTAACCTGAAACTCAAAGACCTTTAATAATCTATGTACACTTTTAAGCATACAACTTTACCCTTTACACTGGATAATATAAGGAATAAAAAAAGCATGGTTGAGAAAAACAGTGGGGACTACTATTTACAATCTGGGAACCAGGCTAATTTTAATGTCATGAATTTAATTGCTAAATCAAATGTTTGCATCTCAATCTTCATAGCTATCTATCTGTCCAGTAACATTTGAAACAGATGGTTACATTCGCTCCTTGATATATTTTCTTCACTTTGATCCTATGACATCTCACCACCTTTTTTTTTTTTCCTTTATACCTGTCTTCATTCCTTCTAAGTATCCTTTGATGAGTAATTCTGATATCCTTACTGCATTGAAATTGCATTTCTTTAAACACCGAGTCACCTAGTGCCTAAGGCACTTGACTGCTACCCAGAAGGCTGGTGGTTCAAACCCACCAGCCACTCCTCAGAAGGAAGGTTGGACACTCTACTTTTCTAGTGGTACTGCCTCAGAAACCCAAGGAGGGGTCGCTACGAGTTGGGGCCAACTCGACGGCACATAAGTACAACAAACACTGAATCTAAGTACTCTTCAAGTCTTTATTCCAACTAACTTTGTTGGAGATTTTATTCAAACCCATGGCTTTAATTACTAACTACAGAGCCTTGACTGGGTAGGTGATATAAGACTTATCATTCCACTATAAACAATGAAAATATTTGAACAAGGTATAGAAAGCAACTGTTTGTAACTATTGCACAGTAGCTAATGACTTACTCTTCTTTAGAGAAATTAAATAAGGTGAACACCATATTCACTTTACCTTTTTCCCTGCAGCATTTTTTAAGCAACTATTCTTGGAACTAGAGCCAAGACAGATAGAAATAAAAGAAAGAATAATAAGAAGAAGATATCAAAACTTGTGAATAATGGCATATTTGAATTTTAGGAAATAGGATAGAAGACAGGAAGGAGCCACAGAGAAGGATACCAAAAATATCTGCATTAAACCCTATTTTGTTCTTGGCTAACTTCTATACCATAAAGGTGCAGAGAAAGATCCCAGGAGGTATATGAGAAAGAAGCCCTGGGAGACAGTGTTGAAAGGAGATTTCAGAAATAATACAGCTTTAGAGAAATATTAGGGTTTGGGTCCAGTCAAACTCCACCTTGGCTAACACATAGATATTCATGTATAGGAAAAAAAAAAAAATATATATATATATATATATATATATATATATATATATGGAAATGCTCTAGCAGTGATACCACATGACAAGAATAACAGTTGTGTTTTAGGACATAGAAATAAATTGAGATAGAAAAATTCCAACCAAACCTAAAACTAGGGTTTGACAAAGCAAAGTAGTCTACACATTTGACTGCTTGTAAGATGAAATCTCAAGAGGTTGCAGAAGAAGATAATATAATTAAGGGACTTTGAAACATGTCTTGCACAAAGGCTGACATACAACTGAAAAATAATAGACATGAAGAGGCAGAAAAAATGCCTGACAATGAAGAAATATTATTGATGTAGGTATACAAAGAGATGATCCAGTTACTGGCATTAGCATACAAACACTAGAAACAAAATTAATTTACCCAAGAGAATAAAGGAAAATATGGACAGAAAATAGAAAATGATGGAATAGTTGTTATAAAATTTGAAACTTAAAAGAATTAAATGGAAATTCTAGAACAGCAATATTTAATATTTTAAATTAACGATATATTGGATAGGTTCAGCAGACTAAATAAGGAATAATATAATGTTACTAAACAGGATAATTCTATAGAAAATGTGTAGACTGAAGCAAATAGAAAAGAAAAAGCAATGAGAAAACTTAAAAAAGCATACGAAATTTGTGGAACATAGTCAAATGTTTAACATGTATTATTAGAGTTTTAAAATGAGAAAAGTCAGAATAGGACAAAATTATTTGAAAAAAAATATAGTCAGGCATTTTTCAACTCTGATGAAAAACAGCAACACACCACAGATACAGATAGATGATAGATAGATAGACAGACAGACAGACAGAGTGAAAGCGAAAATTTAGGTTATCAGAGTCATACAAATTACCCAAAAATAAAACATTAAAAGTGACCATGGAAAAACACATTTCATCAGGGTAAAACAATAAGACTGACGGCTAATTTAACAACAGAAACTATGAAAGTCCAGGAACAATGGAATGAGATACTTAAAATTCAGAGAAAAGGTAAAGAAATAAACAGAATTCTACAAGTAGCAAAGTTGCCTTTCAAAAAAGTCAACAAAATTAAAATGTTCTCATTGTGGTGATGTAAATATTTTGTACCTTAATTGTATCAATTTCAATAACCTGATTGTAATATTGCACTTATTTTTGTAAGATATTGCCATTGGTGTAACTTAGTAAAGAGTGCATGGAATCTGTCTGTATTGTTTCTTGTAAGTTTATGTAAAATATAAAATTATCACAAAATAAAAACTTTAATTAAAAAGGAAAGTTCTAAGAAAAATAAAAGCTGAGAAAATTTGATGCCAGCAAGTCTAAATAACAAGAAATACTAAAGGAAATTTTTAGTATTAAGAAAAATAGTCCCATCTGTAATTATGGCAGTGCAAGAAGGAATGAACAACATCAGAGAAATCTAACATATGGGCAAATATAAAGGAGTATATTTGTATACATTATTATAAGCAAAATATAATAACCACATATTGTGGAGTATATAACATAAGCAAAAGTAAAACTTCTGACAATAATAGAAAAAAAAATGTTGGAAGGAGGAAAGGGAAGCTAAACTACTAAGAAAGTCATGTTTTTTATGAACACTAAAATGATAATATGAGGTAAACAGTGTATTTTGGAATTTACAGGGCAACTACCAAAATAAATTAATTAAATATTATTATAATGAAGCTAGAAGAAGAGACAAATGTATTAAAAAAAATCTTGATAATATCAAAAGAAAAAAAAATTAAAGGTGGCACAAAGAAATACTAATGAAACAAACTGAAAGTATATACTAAACTGAAAAATAAACCCATTATCTCTGAGCTGATTCTGAATCACAGTGATTCTTTAGGACAGAACAGAACTGCCCCATAGTCTTTCCAAGGCTATAAATCATTATGCAATCAGATTGCATCATCTCTCTCCCATAGAGCAGCTGGCAGTTTTGAACAACTGACTTTGGTTAGAATCCAAATGCTTCAACCACTGTACAAGCAAGTTCCTGTATTAACATATTATATTACATAAATTAAGTCATATTAGTAAATATTTTAATGTAAATAGATTAAACATTTCTAATAATGGAACATAGTTTCAGAATTTACTTAAATAAAAAAATATAATAAAGTGCTTTGCTTCAAAATCGCATTGAAATACGTCACATGTTGATTGGAAATAAAAGAATACGTAACACCCAAAATATGAAACCACTATTCATCTGTCAGTTTGTCATACTGTAGTGGCATGGATGTTGCTAAGAAGCTGGAGGCTATGCTACAGGTATTTTAAATAACAGTAGGGTCACCCATTGTGGAAAGGTTTCAGCAGAACTTCCAGACTAAGACAGACTGGGAAGAAGGATGGGACCATCCACTTCTGAAAGAATTGGCCAGTGAAAATCTTCTGAATAGCAGTGAAACACTGTCAGATATATTATTGGAAAACTTTATAGTCTGATATAGTACCAGAAAATGCGACCCTCAGGTTGGAAGTCAATCAAAATATGGCTGGGGAAGAGCTGCCACCTCAAAGCAGAGTTGACCTTAATGACGTGATGGAGTAAAACTTTTGGGATCTTCATTTGATGATTGGACATAATTCAAAACAGGAAGAAACAGCTGCAAACATTCATTAATAATTGGAATGTAGAATGTAGAAAGCAAGAATGTAGGAAAACTGGAAGTTGTCAAAAATGAAACGGAAAACAGGAAAACTGATATCTTCGGCATTAGTGACCTAAAATGTACTGGTATTGGCCATTTTTGAATCAATAATCATAAGATCTACTATGCTAGGAATGACAAATTAAAGAGAAATGCTGTTGCATTCATCATCAGACAGAATATTTCATGATCTACCCTGAAGTGTAGTGCTGTTGATGATAGGATAATACCCATTTGTGTACAAGGAAGATCATTTAATACAACTAATGTTCAAATTTACACATCCACTACCAAAGCCAAACATGACCAAAACCAAAACACTAACCTCACTGCCATCAAGTCAGATCTGAACCACAGTGACCCCTCCTTGGGTTTCCAAGACAGTACCACTACAAAAATAGATTGCCCATCCAACCTTCCAGTGAGTGGCTGGTGAGTTTGAACTTCCAGCTTTCTGGGTAGCAGTCAAGTGCCTTAGGTATTATGCCACCAGAGCTCCTGCCAAACAAGAAGAAATTGAAAAATTTTAGCAACTTCTGCAGTATGAAATTGACCAAACATGCAGTCAAGATGTATTAATTATTTTCAGTGATTAGAATGCAAAAGCTGGAAACAAAGAAAAATCATTGGTAGCTGGAAAATATGGCCTTGACTGATGCTGGAGATCATATGACAGAATTTCACAAGACCAGCAACTTATTCATTGCAAGTACCTTTTTTCAACAACATAAATGGTGAATATACTTGGAGACTTCACCAGATGGAACACATAGAAATAAAATTGACTACAGCTGGGAGCTCTGGTTGTGTAGTGCCTAAGGCACTTGACTGCTAACCAGATGGCTGGTGGTTCAAATCCACAAACCACTCCTCAGAAGGAAGATGGGGCAATCTACTTCCATAGTGATACTGACTTGGAAACCCAAGGAGGGGTCGCTATGAGTCAGGTCTAACAACAACAACATCTGTGAAAAGAGGTGATAGACAAGCTCAAAATCATTAGTCAAAAGAAGGCCAGGAGCTGACTATGTAATAGAATATCAATTGCTCATATGAAAGTTCAAGTAGAAGCTGAATAAAACTAAAACAAGTCCACAAGAGCCAAAATATGACTTTGAGTATATCCCATCTGAATTTAGAGACCATTTGAAGGATAGATTTGATGCACTGAACACCAGTGACAAAGACCAGACAAGTTGCAGCACAACATCAAGAATATCATACAAGAAAGCAAAATGTCATTAAAAAGACAGGAAAGGTAGAAAAGACCAAACTGGATGTGAGAAGAGACTCTGGAACTTACTCTTGAATGGAGAGTAGCTAAAGCAAAGGGAAGAAATGTTGAAATAAAAGAGGTGAATGGAAGATTTCAAAGGGTGCCTGAAGAACACAAAGTGAAGTATTATGATGAAATGTACAAAGACCTGGAATTAGAAAAAACAAAAGGGAAGAAAACATTTGGCATTTCTCAATCTGAAAGAACTGAAGAAAAAAATTCAACGCTTAACTTGCAAAACTGAAAGATTCTATGGGCAAAATACTGAACGATGCAGGAAGCACAAAGAAAAAGATGGAAGGAATGCCATCATTGTACCAAAAAGAATTGGTTGACATTCACTTCAGGAGGTAGTATATGGCCAAGAACCAATGGTATTGAAGGAAGATGTTCAAGCTGAACTGAAGGAATTAATGAAAAACAAGGCTCCAGGTACTGGCAGATTACCCATTGAGATGTTTCAACAAATGGATGCAGCTCTGAAGGTGCTTACTCTTCTATGCCCGAAAATTTGGAAGAAAATTACCTAAACAACTGACTGGAAAAGATCAATATTTGTGCCTATTCCAATTAAAGGTGATCCAACAGAGTGTGGAAATTACAACTAGCATTATTATATCATTTATTAATATCATTAATACCACACACAAGTAAAATTTTGCTGAAGACAATTCAAAATTGTTGCAGTAGTTTATTGACAGGAAATGTCTAGAAATGCAAACTGGGTTCAGAAGAGCATGTAGAATGAGGGGTATCATTGCTGATGTCAGGTGAATCTTAGCTGAAAGCAAAGGATACCAGAAAGATGTTTACCTGTGCTTAATTAACTATGCAAAGGCATTTGTCTGTGTGGATCATGATAAATTATGAATAACACTGAAAAGAATGGGAATTCCAATACATGAATTCATGTACTGTGCTCATGAAGAACTTGTACATAGACCTAGAAGCTATCCAAAAAAATAAGGGAAGACTGCATGGTTTAAAATCAGGAAAGGTGTGTGCTAAGGGTCACCACACTTATTCAACATATGCTGAGCAAATATTCCTAGAAGTTGGTGTATATGAAGAAGAATATGGCATCAGGATTGGAGGAAGACTCCTTAACAATCTGCAATATGCAGAAGACACAAACTTACTTGCTGAAATGAAGATATCTTAAAGCATTTACTGATGAAGATCATTGACCAAAGTCTTCAGTATGATTACACTTCAACATAAAGAAAAAAAAAAAAAACTCAAAACTGGACCAATAATAACAACATGATAATTGGATAAAAGATTGAAGTTATTAAAAATTTCATTTTACTTGAATCTACAATCAACACCAATGGAAGCAGTAGTCAGGCAGTCAGACATTGTATTGCACTGGGAAATATGCTGCAAAAGGCCTCTTTAAAGTGTTGAAGAGCAAAGATGTCACTTTGAAGACTAATGTGTGATTAACCCAAGCCACGGTATTTTCAATCACCTTTTATGCATGTGAAAACTGAACAATTAATGAGGGAGATCGAGGAAGAATTTATGTCTTTGAATTGTGATGTTGGGGAAGAATACTGAAAATACCATGGACTGCCAGAACAAACAAATCTGTCCTGGAAGAAGTGAAGCCAGAATGCTTCTTAGAAGAGAAAGTGGCCAGACTTCATCTCATCTCCTTTGGCCATGTGCTCAGAAAGGACCATTCTCTGAAGGATATCATGCTTAGTAAAGTAGATGGTCAGTGAAAAAGTCAAGACCATAAACAAGAGGGATTGACACAGTTGCTGCAGTGATGGGCTCAAGCATAGCAAAGATTGTGAGGATGATGTAGGACAGGGCAATATTTCATTCTGTTGTACATAGGGTCACTGTAAGTCAGAATTGATTCAACAGCACCTAAGTGCAAGAACAGAACCATGGGAAAATTAGCTATCAAAGAATCAACATTTTCCTGGTGTATCCATTGCCGTGGAGTCGATTTTGACTTATGTGCATCCCATTTGTAACATAGTAGAACTGTTCCACAGGGTTTTCTTTGTTGTAATTTTTCCAGAAGCAGATCACTAGACCTGTTAAATTCACCACTGAGTGGATTTAACTGAGTGAATTTAGGTTAGTATTCAAGAGCAACTGTTTATGCCGCCTAGGACGTGTGGCTCAGGGCTTCTGAGGTGGCTTTATTTAAAGTCCCCAGACAGGCAGGGAAGTGAGCCAAGTAGTTAGGAACAACTAAGGGAGATGAACTTGTCTGTTTGCCGTCCTGTGGTGATTTGTGTGTTGCTGTGAGGATGGAAGCTATGCCACTGGTGTTGCAAAATTCCAGCAGGGTTACTCATGGTGGGCAGGTTTCAGTGAAGCTTCCAGGCTAAATCAGGCACAAAAGAAGGAAGAGGCTATCCATTTCTCAAAGAATTGGCTGGTAAAAATCTTATTAATAACAGTGAAGCACTGTCTGATATATTACTGGAAAACTTTGCTAATACCCTTGAAACATATAATATATATCTAAAATAGTGCCAGAAGATGAGCCCATCAGGTTGGAAGGCACTCAAAATATGACTGGGGAAGAACTGATTCCTCACATTAAAGACGACCTTAAAGATGGATGGAGTGAAGCTTTCAAAACCTCCATTGACTGATGTGGCATGACTCAAAATGAATAGAAAGAGCTGTAAACATCCATTAATAATCAGAAAGTGGAATGTACAAAGTATGAATCTAGGAAAACTGGAAGTTGTCAAAATGAAATGGAATGCATAAAGATTTATATCCACAACCAGTCCAGTTGAAATGGACTGGTTTTGGCCATTTTGAATCAGACAACCATATGATCTACTATGCTGGGAATGACAAATTGAAGAGGAATGGTGTGGCATTCATCATCACAAACAGTGCTTCAAGACCTATCCTGAGGTACAGTGTTGTTAGTGATAGATTAATACCCATATGCCTACAAGGAAGACCAGTTAATTCTACTATTACTAAAATCTATGCACCAATCACCAAAGCCAAAGATGAGGAAATTGAAAATTTCTACCAACTTTTGCAGTCTGAAATTGACTGAACATGCAATCAAGATGTGTTAAGTAACACTGGTGACTAGGATGCAAAAGTTGGAAACAAAGAAGAGTTACCAGTAGTTGGAAAATATGGCCTTAATGATAGAAATAATGCTGGAGATCACATGACAGACTTTTGCAAGACCCAGGACTTATTCATTGCAAATAACTTTTTTAAAAAACAACATAAACATTGGCTATATATGTGGACTTTGCCTGATGGAAAGCACAGGAATCAGATTGACTACATCTGTGGCAAGAGGCGATGGAGAAATTCAATATCTTCAGACAAAATAAGGCCAGGAGCTGATTGTGCAGCTGGAATGTTCCTTGGAAGTGAGAATGGTCATACTTGGTCTCACCTACTTTGATCATATTCTCAGGAGTAACCATTCCCTGGAGAAGGATATCATGCTTGGTAAAGTGGAGGGTCAACGAAGAAGGGGAAGGCCCTCAATGAGATGGATTGACAGAGTTGCTGCAATGATAGTTTCAGGAATAGCAAGGATCATGAAGCTGGCACAAGACAGGGCAGTGTTTCGTTCTGCTGTGCATAGGGTCACTACGAGTTGGAGACGACTCAGTGGCACCAAACAACAACAAAGGGATACTTTTTCCAGTGTATATACTTTATTTAGCAAAATATATCATTCATTGAGCCACAAAGAAAGTTTCAAAAGTTTCAGTAAAATTCAAAGGATTAAAATCATACAGTGTATGTTACTAACAGAATTTAGTTATAATTGAACAAAAGTATAAATAGAAGTCTTTAAATATTTGTATATATATATATCTGGACTCTCTTATATAATCAGTGGTTCAAAGAATAAATCACACTAACATTGAGACTGCATGATAATGAAATGTGACATATCAAAATGTAAAGTATAACCAAATCAGTGGTTATAGGAAAATATACAATTTTAAATAAAAATTCTAACAAGGAAAATAAAACAGAATAAAAATCCATTATTTAGTTAAAGGTCAGCAAACTTTTGCAAAAGGTCAGATAACAAATATTTTAAGTTTTATGGGTCATATGGTTTCTGACACAACTACTCACCTCTACCAATTTAATATGAAAAAGTTGAGGATGTATTTTGAAAAAATAAGAATAGCTGCATTACAAAAAAAGTAATTATAGAAATGGAAATTTGAATTTCACATATTTTTTTGTTTGTTTCATAGAATAGATTTTTTTTCTCTTCATTCATTTAACTATTTTAGTATATAAACCATTATTACTTCTCTTCTCAATCCATTAAAACATAGTCAGTAATGGATTTAGCCTGCAGCCTTTAGTTTGACAACCCTTAGTCTAAGTTTCCAAATAAAGAAGCTTAAACCCCTAAGAAAATTAGCCCAAGTATTAGATAAAAGAAATAATAAAATATTGAAGAAGTCAATGAAATATTAGCAGATATAAGATCAAGAAAATCAATAAAACCAACAGTTGATTGCTTAAAAATTAATAAAATTGATAAGTACCTAGCAAGTCTGGTGAAAAAAAAAATCAATGCAATATATTTTAAAAATAAAAGAAAGGATGGACAAAACTTCTGAAATTACAGAATGAGTATCTCAGCAAACGTTTTACACCAAAAGCAATAATAAAATTGATCAACATTGTCAAAATTAAACACTCCATTACTCTGAAAATTGACCAAATGCATACAACAAACAAATTGAGAAGCAATTATTTGAGAATAACTACAGAATCTCAGTAAAAATAATGAGATTCTGATAATTTCTCAGTAAAAATACCTGCTCTTAGTTCCACAATGATGTGATTCTCTCAATATTCGGCAAATTGTGAGGAATGGCAGATTCACTTTCAGGAAGGGGTGACTTGATTTGGAAAACACATAATCAGGAGGCTTATTGAAAATTCTAGTGATCTCAGATCTCAGACTGATAGCATTAGAGCTATTTTGAAGTTGAAATTCTGATCTGAGCAACAGAACAGGCAGAAATTTAACAGAAGGTCCAAAGAACAAGGGGGTCTTGAATTCTCTGTTTCCTCAAAAGTATGGAAAAGTATGCAGATGCAAGAAAAGTGTTCTTATTTAGAAGAGACTAGGCACTTCCCTAGCTCTATACTACCCAGCCTTTAATGAATATGACACCTTGCCCATAAAAGATGTAAAAGATGATGAAGACTTATAAAACCTGAACTTTGAATGTTTTCCCTAACACATCTGTAGATTATTAGCAAGGAGTGCAAGCCTTACTGGCTGAATAAGTTTGAAAACAACCACTGAAATTGTAATATTTTACAGATGATTGAATTATATGTGTAAAAAATCCTAAGGAATACACGACAAAAAATAAATAAAGCCCTAATAACTCCAGCAAGGTTTTAGAGTATTAGATCAGTATATACATACATATACATACATACATACATATATATACATACATACATATATATACATACATACATATATATACATACATATATATATTTAAATGGATTCCTATATACTAGAAAGGAAAAATGGATTCCTATATACTAGAGAGGTAAATAATAGTATATGCATAATACTGCATTACCACTAACATTAGACAACAGGCTACAGATAAATGCATAGACAAGTAAGAAGATCAGGTGGGTATTGAGGAACAGGAATACACCCTAGACCAAGGAGAGATTTAGCTGAAGATAATATTACATATGCATTTATGCTACAAAATTAGCCACACACATTACAGAACCAACAGAAGACAGAGTTCGAATGACCTCTCAGAGACAGCCATACACTTTGAGAGAGAGAATGACCGGGCCTGGTCACTTGGGACCATAGCCTCGGGGGACACCAAGTTCAATTGGCACAACATAGTACATAAAAATCTTGCCTCACAACCTACTTTGCTGAGTAGTGACTGGGATGTTAAAGTTTTCAATAATTGTATATTCATATGCAAAAATGAATTTGAATACTTCGAGTGGTCATCTAAGATGCAACTATATTGATCTTCTCTCATCTGAATCAAAGAAAAGTGAAGAAAATCAAAGACATTAGGAAACAATTAGTCCAATGATATGATGGACTCTGAGACCAGAAGAATCAGATTGTGTCTGGCTACCAATGCCAACTGCTCAGAAAGGGATCAAAATTGGAGATCCTGGATAGAGTGGGAGGAAATCTGTGGTACAAAATACAAAAATACAAAAATGACCAGAATTACTGGTTGGATAGAGTCTGGTAGAACTCCCATGACTATGGCCCAGGGTAACCCTTCGGGCCTAGAATTGGACTCACTCTCATGGATTGGCTCTCATCCCAACCCTAGAGAGACTTACATGCAGAGCACCTATCCTAAAGTGATACACCCACCTACTCTAAGGAGATACACCCCTTAGAGCAATTGGCCACAGTAAACCAGAGGCCCTACACATTCATGTAGATTGAAAGCTGGACAGAGAGGAGTGCATAGTTATGAAAGGCACAGGGAGAGAATAGTCACAGGGACAGGAGGGGAGGAGAATTTGTCATGGGCCAAGATAGTGATCAGGTATGAAATCAAATGTAAACAAACTGTTGAATGTGGAACAAATTTTGCTCTGTAAATTTGCACCCAAAGCACACACACAAAAAAAATCTTATTCAGAATAGTATCAAAATAAAATACTCAGAAATAAATCTAACTAAAGCAATGTAAAGTTTTTAGCTAAAAACTACAAAATATTGGTGAGGGAAATTAAAAAAGAACTACATAAATGGAGAAATGGTTCATGATGAGAGTTTGGAAAAGTCAATATTATTAAGATGGCAATTCTTCCAAAATTGATTTACAGATGCAATACAGTACCTACTAAACTTTTAAGATACCTTTTCTCCAATGTTGAAAAGTTGGTTCTAAAATGTATATGGAATGGCAATTTACCCAAAATATCCAAACCATCTTGAGGAATAACAACAAAGTTGAAGAACACACACTTAGATTTCAAAACTACCTAAAATATACATTAATCAAGATTATGGTACTGGGATATGATACATATATATCAAAGGAATATTTTACAAAAATATGAAGGCAATTCATTGGTGGAAAGAATATTTTTGTAACAAATGATGGTAGGATAATTGCATATTCATATGCAAAAAAATGAATTTGAATACTTATCTCACATTACATACAAAATTAACTAAAAATGAATCAGAGATTGAAACATAAAAGAAATACTGTAATACTTTACAACAAAAATATAGAAGATCCTAATGAGCATGAGTTAGACAAAAATTCAGACTTCATATCAGAAGTACAATCATAAAATAAATTCTTCATGCATTATTTTTACCAAAATTCAATTATTAAAATGGATCTATTGGAGGGCGGGGCAAGATGGCGGATTAGGCAGAAGGATTGCAAAGACCCTCTTCAACAAAGAAAAGGGAAACCAATTAACACAGACACAGAAGATAATCTTGGACCCCTGAGCCTTGAAGGAAAGGATGCAGATTTGGACTA
>NW_006921612.1:13461676-13463435 GCF_000298275.1 Orycteropus afer afer | reverse complement strand
AAAAAAAAAAAAAGTAAAATGGATCTATTGGAAGATCAAAAAGACAAACTATAAACTAGCAGGAAATACTGTAAATCACATTCCTGATAAAGGACTGTTACTCATAACATATGAGCACAACTTAAAACACAACTAGGAAAACAAAAAACCCAATTAAAAACTGAGCCAAAAACTTGAATAGCAGAAAAGATATACAAATGACTAAGAAGCACATGCATCATTGAAGCCTTGCACCATGGACTATTAGGGAAAAGGAAAATTAAATCTACAATGAGATATAACTTCAAACAAATATGAATATATAAAATCAAAAAACCAGAAAATAACATTATTGGTGGGGATGTGGATAAAAGGGAAATGTAAAATAGTGGCAATGTAACAGTGCAGCCACTTTGGAAAACAGGTTGGCAGTTCCTTAAAAAAGTAAAACAAATTCACCATAATGCCACCCACCCCAGCACTAAGTGAAATTTAAAAAAGTAAATTAATTTCAAAAAGCAAGGAAACAAAAAGTTTATTCTTAGAAGAGGTCAGTAGAACTGATAACCCTCTAGCTAAGAAGATGCCACAACCTTGCTTCCCAAAAGTGAAAATGACTGGAAGCATTTACTGATAAAGATTTAAGACTACAGTCTTCAGTACGGATTACATCTAAACAGAAAGAAAATTAAAATCCTCACAACTGGACCAATAATCAACATAATAAATGGAGAAAGGATTGAAATGCTCAGGCATTTCATTTTACTTGGACCTACAATCAACCCCCATAGAAGCAACAGGCAGGAAATCAAATGTTATATTGCACTGGGCAAATCTGGTGCAAAAGACCTCTTTAAAGTGTTAAGAAGCAACGATGTCACTTTAAAGATTAAGGTGTACGTTTCCCAAACCATGGTGTTTTCAATCACCTCTGATGCATGTAAAAGCTGAACAGTGAATAAGGAAGACCGAAGACAAATTGAAGCATATGAATTATGGTATTGGCAAAGAATACGGAAAATACCATGGACTGCCAAAAGAACTAACAAATCTGTCCTGGAAGAAATTTGCCTCACCTATTTTCCTCATTTTGCCAGAAGGGACCATTCCCTGCAGAATGATATCATGCTTGGTAAAAATATTAGTAGTTGTTGTTAGGTGTCATTGAGTCGTCTCCACCTCATAGTAACTCTATGATACAGCAGAAAGAAACACTACCCGGTCCCGTGCCAGCTCCACTATCGTTGATGTACTTGAGTCCATTGCTGCAGCCACTTTGTCAATCCATTTCCTTGAGGGCCTTCCTCTCTTTTGTCAACCCTCCACTTTACCAAGCAGGACATCTTTCTCCAGGGAATGGTCTCTTCTGACAACATGACCAAAGTAGGTAAGATGAAGTCTGGCCATTCTCAATTGCGAGGAACATTCGGCTGCACTTCTTCCAGGACAGATCTGTTAGTTATTTTAGCAGTTCATGGTACTTTCAGCATTCTTCACCAACACCACAACTCAAAGGCATCCAGTCTTCTTCAGTGTTTCTTATTCATTGTCCAGCTCTCACATGTACATCAGGTGATTGAAAATATCATGGCTTGTGTCAGGTGTACCTTAGTCCTCAGGAGACATCTTTGCTCTTCAGCACTTGAAAGAGGTCCTTTGCAGCTGATTGTCTGGGGAGTTCTGGTAGCATAATGGCTATGGCACTTGACTGCTAACCAGAAGGCTGGTGGTTCAAACCCACTGGCCACTCCTTGGAAGGAAGATGGGGCAATCTACTTCC
>NW_006921612.1:13459848-13461023 GCF_000298275.1 Orycteropus afer afer | reverse complement strand
TTTAATGATCCACACAATCAAATGCATTTGCATACTCAATAAAACACAAGTAAATATCTTTCTGGTATTCTGGTAAAGTAGAGTAGACACTCGATGAGCTAGATCGATATAGTAGTTATAATGAGTGGATCTAAGACAGCAAGGATTGTGAGGATGGTGCAAGATGAGGGAGTATTTTGTCCTGTTATATATAACATTGCTATGAATTTGGATTCCAGGGAGCTAACAACAGGCAGCGAGGTAGGAAGCAGGCAGAGGACAAAAGGCAGAGAGGACCAGAACAGATGGGGAGTCAGCTGCAGGGAATCAGGTGAAGAGAGGGAACCCAGGCCATGCCCCACAAGGAGCGAGGTGGGAAGGAAGGGAGAGGACAGAAAAGGCAAAGGGGATAGGAACAGATTGAGGATTCAACCACAAAGATCCAGGTGAGGAGAGGGAACCCAGGCCACCCAACACAAGCAGCAAGGCAGGAAGTAGGGAGAGGACAAAAAAGGCAAAGGGGACTGGAACAGATCTAGGAGTTAGCTGTAGGGATCCAGGTAAGAGTGGTTGGAGGGGTTTCCAACAGCTAAGGGAGACAAATTTGTTGGTCAGTTTGTCCTACTGTGTTGATATGTTGCTGAGTCTTGAGGCTGTGCCACTGATGTTTCAAATCCAGTGGGCCTCACCTATTGCACAGGTGTCAGCCCGGCTTGCAGACTGAGACAGACTAGGAAGAAGGGGGAGGTCTTCCACTTCTCAAAGAATTGGCCAGGGAAAACCTTATGAATAGCAGAGAAACACTGTCAATTACATTACTGTGCAACTTTATGAGTAGTCCAGAAACATTGTCCAACACAGAGGAGGAAGATGAGTCACTCAGTTTAGAAAGCTCTTAAAGTAGGACTGGGAAAGAGATGCATTATCAGAGTAAAATGAGCCTTAATTATATGGATAAGATAAAGCTTTCGAGACCTCAATTTGCTGACATGGCACCACTCAAATTGAGGAGAAACAGCTGCAAACATCCATTAATAATCGGAACATGGAATGTACGAAGTATGAATCTAGGAATTGGAAGTTGTCAAAAATGAAATGGAATGCATAAAGATTGATATCTTAGGCATTTGTGAACTGAAATGGACTGGTTTTGGCCATTTTGAATCAGACAAGCATATGATCTACTATGCCAGGAA
>NW_006921612.1:13457649-13459740 GCF_000298275.1 Orycteropus afer afer | reverse complement strand
GAAACAAAGAAGAATCACTGGTAGTTGGAAAATTTGGCCTTGATGACAGAAATAATGCTGGAACTCGCATGGTAGAATTTTGCAAGACCAACAACTTGTTCATTGCAAACAACTTTTTCAACAACACAAATGGTGGCTGTATACATGTACTTCACCAAATGGAACACACAGGAATCAGATTGACTACATCTGTGGCAAGAGACAATGGAAAAGCTCATTATCTTCAGCCAAAACCAGGCTAGGAGTTGATTGTGGAAGAGACCAGCAACTGCTCATATGCAAGTTCAACTTGAAGTTAAAGACAATTAAAACAAGTCAAAGAGAGCCAAAATATGATCTAGAATATATCACTCCTGAATTTAGAGACCATCTAAAGAATAGATTTGATGCATTGAACACCGATGACCAGAAACCAGATGAATTGTTGTATGACGTCAAGAGCATCATCCATGAAGAAAGGAAGAGGTCACTAAAAAGAAAACAAAAGAAGAGAAGACCAAATGGATGACAGAGGAGACTCTGAAACTTGCCCTCGAGTGAAGAGTAGCTAAAGCAAATGGAAGAAATGACAAGATAAAAGAATTGAACCAAAGATTTCAAACAGCAGCTCAAGAAGAAAAAATCAATTACTATAATGAAAAGCACAAAGACCTGGAGTTTGAGAACCAAAAGGAAAGAACACACTCAGCATTTCTCAAGCTGAAAGAATTGAGGAAAGAATGTAAGCCTTGAGTTACAATATTGAAAGATTCTAAGGGCAAAACATTGAATGATGCAGGGAACATCAAAAGAAGATAGAAGGAATACACAGAGTCCCTGTACCAAAAGGAACTGGTTGATCTTCATCCATTTCAGAAGGTGGCATATGATCTAGAACCAATGGTACTAAAGGAGGAAGTCAAAGCTGCAATGAAGGAATTGGTGAAGAATAAGGCTCTGGGAATTGATGGAATACCCACTGAGGTATTTCAACAAATGGATGCCGCAATGGAGGCACTCACTTGGTTATGCCAAGAGATTTGGAAAACAGCTGACTGGAACAGATCCATATTTGTGCCTATTCCAAAGAAAGGTGATCCCACAGAATGTGGAAATTATCAAACAATATCATTAATATCACACGCAAGTAAGATCTTACTGAAAATAATTAAAAAATGGTTGCAGCAGTATATTGACAGAGAACTTCCAGAGATGAAAGCTGGATTCAGTAGAGGACGTGGAACAATGGATATCATAGCTGCTGTCAGATGGATCTTGGCTCAAGGCAAAGAATACTAGAAAGATGTTTACTGGTGCCTTATTGACTATGCAAAGGCATTTGCTTATGTGGATCATGACAAATTATGGAGAACATTGAGAAGAATGGAAATTGATTGTACTCATGAGGAACCTGTACCTTGCCCAGGAGGTTGTCGTTCGAATGGAACAAGGGGACACTGCATGTTTTAAAATCAGGAAGGGAGTGGGTCAGGGTTGTATCCTTTCCCCATATTTATTCAATCTATATGTTGAGCAAATAATCTGAGAAGCTGGACTATATGAAGAAAAACATGGCATCAGGATTGGAAGAAGAATCATTAACAACCTGACATACACTGATGATACAACTTTGCTTGCTGAAAGTGAGGATGGCTTGAGGCACTTACTGATGAAGACTGAGGAACACAGTCTGCAGTATGGATTCCACCTCAATATAAGAAAGACAAAAATCCTCACAACTGGACCAATAAGCAACATTACAATAAATAGAGAAAAGATTGATGTTGTCAAAGAATTCACATTGCTTGGTTCTATAGTTGAGGCCAATGGAAGCAGCAGTCAGGACATTAGACTATGTGTAACACTGGGTAGGTCAGCTGCAAAGGAACTCTTTCAAGTGCTGAGGAGCAAGGATGTGTCCTTGAGGACTAAGGTGCGCCTGACACAGACCATGATATTTCCAATTACCTCATATGCATGTGAGAGCTGGACAATGAATAAGGAAGACCAAAGAAGAGTTGATGCTTTTGAGTTGTGGTGCTGGCAAAGAATGCTGAAGGTACCATGGACTGCCAAAAGAACTAACAGATCTATCCTGGAAGAAGTGCAGCC
>NW_006921612.1:13450537-13457419 GCF_000298275.1 Orycteropus afer afer | reverse complement strand
AGCTCTGGTATCATAATGCCTAAGGCACTTGACTGCTCACCAGAAGACTGGTGGTTCAAACCCACCAGCCACTCCTCGGAAGGAAGGTTGAGTAATCTACTTCCATAGTGATACTGCCTCAGAAACCCAAGGAGGGGTCGCTATGTGTCGGATCCAAGTTGATTGTACATAACAACAACAACAACATGAATCAGAGCTCACTCAACAGCCCAAAAAACAACAACAAAAAAAAGGAAATAAGGTGCATTTATGTAAATTTCCTTTGTAGGAGGCGACATGGCAGAGAATGAGAGCGGACTCTGGGACTCGAGGCTTAACTGAGTTTGGCAGGACTTCAGGTTCCAGAAGAGAACATAGCCAGGCCACCAAGCCTTGACTGCAAATTTGTGAGGACCTAACTAAGCCATGGAAGATGGGACAATCTACTTCCGTAGTGATACTGCCTCGGAAACCCGAGGAGGGTTCGCTATGAGTCGGATCCGACTTGACGGCACGTAACAGCAACAACAAAACTAAGCCATAACTGGATTTCTGACCCTCAGAGACTGAGAAATTATAAATGTGCATTTTAAGTCACTGAATTTCTTGTAATTTGTTAGATGTTGTCATTTAGTTTTAGGTGCTGTGGGGTTGGCTCTGACTCATAGAGACCCTATACCTAGGGAAACATTGCCTCTTCCTGCACCATCCTCACAATCCTGGCTTTATTGAACCCATCATTGCAACCAATATGTAAATCCATCTTGTGGGCCTTCCCTTTTTTGGCTGACCTTCTAATTTACCAAGCCTGATAACCTTCTTCAGGAAATGTTCTATTCTGACAACATGATCATGGTAGGTGAGATGAAGCCTTTTTCCTTTCTATGAAGAATTCCAGCTGAACTTTTTTTCCATAATATATTTGTTTATTTTTCTGGCAGTCCACATTATTTTCAGTATTTTTTTTGCCAACATCACAAATTAAAGGCATCAAATCTTCTCCAGTCTTCCTTACTCATTGTCCAGCTTTTACATACATATGAGGTGATTGAGAACACTGTGGGTTGGGTAATACACAACTTAGTCTTCAAAGTGACAACTTTGCTTCTTAACATTTTAGAGATCTTCTGCAAGAAATTTGCTCAGGGCAATACAACATCTGATTTCTTGACTTCTGCTTCCATGATGGATCCAAGTAAAGTGAAATCCCTGAGAAGTTCAATCTTTTTTCCACTTATCACAATGCTGCTTATTGGTATAGATGTGAGGATTTTTGTTTTCTTTATGTTGAGATATAATCCATACTGAAGACTGTAGTCTGTGATCCTTATCAGTAAGTGGTTCAAGTCCTTTACACTTTCAGCAAATAAGGTTGTGCCATCTGCATATCTCAGGTTGCTAATGAGTCTTCCTCCAATCCTGATGTTTCATTCTTCTTCATATAGTCCAGCTTCTCAGATTATTTGTTCAGCATACAGATTGAATAAACATGGTAAAAGGATACAACCTTGATGCACACCCTTCCTGATTTTAAACCATGCAGTATTTCCTTGTTCCATTTGAACAACAGCTGCTTGGTCTATGTAAAAATTCTTCATGAGCACAATTAAGTGTTCCGGTATTCTTTTCAGTATAATTCATATATATATATATATATATATATATATTTAATGATCCACAAAGTTGAATGCTGTTGCATAGTCAATAAAACACATGTAACACCTTTCTGGTGTTCTTTGCCTTCAGCCAAGATCCATCTGACATCAGCAATGATATCCCTCATTCTACATCCTCTACTCAATCCAGCTTGCATTTATTGAAGATCCCTGTCAATATTCTACTACAACCATTTTTTAATTATCTTCAGCAAAATTTTACTTGCATGTGATATGAATGATATGGTCGAATAATTTCCACAATCTGTTACATAACCTTTATCTACTATGGGCACAAATTTCAATCTCTTCCAGTCAATTGGCCAGGTAACTGTCCTCCAGATTTCTTGGCATAAACAAGTAAGTGCTTCCTGAGCTGCATCCATTTGTTGAAATATCTCAATGACTATTCTGTCAATTCCTGAAGTCTTATTTATTTATTTATTTATTTATTTTGCTGCTGTTGTTGTTGTTTTCTTCTTTTTGCCAATTACTTCAGTGTAGCTCGTACTTCTTCTATCAATACCATTGATTCTTTACCATAGGGTACTCCCTGAAATAGTTGAACATCAACCAATTCTTTTTGGTATAGTGACTCTGTGTATTCCTTCTATTTTCTTTTGATGCTTCCTGAATCATTCAATATTTTGCCTATGTTGTTGTTGTTATATGCCGTCGAGTCGAACCCGACTCATAGTGACCTCTCCTTGAGTTTCTGAGGCAGTGTCACTACGGAAGTAGATTGCCCCAACTCCTTCCGAGGAGTGGCTGGTGGGTTTGAATCACCAGCCTTCTGGTTAGCAGTCAAGTGCCTTAGGCACTATGCTACCATTTTGCCCATAGGATCCTTCAATATTGCTACTTGAATTTGGTGTTTTTCCTCAGTTCTCTGGGAACTGCTGAGTGTTTCTTCCCTTTTAGGTTTTTAACTCCAGCTCTTCACATATTTCAATATAATAATTTATTTTGTCTTCTTGAACTTCCCTTTTAAATCTTCTGTTTGGTTCTTTTATGCATTATTTCTTCTATTTGCCTTAGCTACTTTCCATTCAAAACTAAGTTTCAGAGTCTCTTCTAACACAAAATTTGGTCTTCTCCTCCTTTCCTTTTTTTTTTTTTTTTTTTAATGACCTTTTGCTTTCTTCAAGCATGATGTTCTTAATTTCATCCCACAACTTGTCTGGTCTTCAGTCATTGCTGTTCAACATAATAAGCCCATTCTTCAGATGGTCTCTAAATTCAGGTGGGATATAATCAAGGTTGTATTTTGGCTCTTGTATACTTGTTTTAATTTTCTTCAACTTGCATATGAGCAATTTATGGTCTGTTCCTTAGTCAGCCCTGACCTTCTTTGACTGAAGATACTGAGCCTCCTTGTACAGATGCAGTTGATCTGATTCCTCTGTATTCCATCTGACAAGGTACACAATGTTGAGGTGCCATTTATGTTGTTGAAAAATGATATTTGCAAAGAATAAGTCATCAGTCTTGAAAAATTCTATCATTCAATCTCTGGTGTCATTTCTATCGCAGAGGCCATACTTTCCAACTGCTGATGCTTCTTTGTTTCCAACTCTCACTTTCCAATCACCAGTAATAATCAATGCATCTTGATTGCATGTTTGGTAAATTTCAGACTGCAGAAGTGGTAAAAATCTTCTATATCTTCATCTTTGGCTTAGGGGTTGGTAAGTAAAGTTGAATAATATTAGTATTAATGGGTCTTCCTTGTAGGCATATGGATATTATCCTTTCTCTGATGTCATTGCACTTCAGAATAGATCTTGAAACATTCTTTTTGATGGTGAATATGATACCATTCTTCTTCAATTTGTCATTCCTAGAATAGTAGACCATATCATTGTCTGATTCAAAATAACCCAATACTAATCCATTTCAGGTCACTAATGCCTAGGATATTTAACAGTATGCACTCCATTTCATTTCTGACAACTTCCAGTTTTCCTAGATTCACACTTATTGCCATCTATCTTCCAATTTTTAATTAGTGGTTGCAACTGTTTCTTCCCTTTTTGAGTTGTGTTTCATCACCAAATGAAGGTCTCGAAACTTTACTCCATCTACATCATTAAGGTCAAGTCTACTTTGAGGAGGTATCTCTTCCCAGTCATACTTTCAGGGGTTTCCAATCTGATGAGTTCATCTTCTGATAGTATATCAGACAATGCTTCATGGCTACTCAGTAAATTTTCCAGAAATATACCAGACAGTGTTTCATAAGTTTTCAGTGACCAATTTTTTCAGAAGTAGATGGCCTCAACTTTGTTCCCAGTCTGTCTTAGTCTTTCTAGAAGCTCTGCTGAAACCTCTCCACCACAGGTGATCCTGCTGGTATCTGAAATACCAACAGCATAGCCTCTAGCCTCACAGCAATAAGCAAGCCATCACAGTACAAAAAACTGACAAAGGAGTGTTGGAATTTGTTACATAGTAACAAATAATTAGTACAAATTTTTTGTACCAGCAAGTAGTATGCTTCAGTTATAAACAAGTAAAATTGAGGGGACAGCTTTGGAACTGAGAAGTGGGAGAAGGTTAGAAGAATTTAGAGTAAAAACTATGGAGAAAACCTAAATCACCTTGAACAAGCTGTTTATAATTATATGGATGCTGAAATTATTGCTGGAGAGGGCTCAAAGGGAAGTGAGGAAACTTTTACTGGAAACTATATATTGACAGAAATCTCAGTAGAGTTGATTCCTGCAGTTATGTGGAAAGTAGAACTTGTAAGTGATAGATGTGGTTAGTTAGTTAAGATTTCCAAGAAAATTGTTTCAAGTGCAGCCCTAGCTAGTTTTTTTTTTTTTTTTTTTTTTTTTAAGTAAAGTGTGAGAGAAGAGAGATAAATACAGAAAACTTTAAAACAAAAAGCAACCAACCTTGAGTGATTTTTAAAATTCTGTTTTTCCCAAGGGCAAAAAATATTAAATTGGCTTTAGTTTGTGGTTCAGAATGTAAGAAGCTTGGAAGTCATTTTGCCCAACCTCACAACAGGAAAATAGCTGAAAATCTGAAAATCAACAACTTTTCTTAGATACATGGAGAATTGGGGTCTTTGAGCAAACCACTGCTTCAAAAGTTAGAGAGACAGATTAATGCAAAGAACCACTGCTTATTGGGAGTAGAGACCAACCTGATGCTTCCATTGATGCCTTATCTGGACCCATTGTGTGGTAGCAATATTTAAATAGTAATTAAGTAATTGCTGTTAACAAATGAACCTGAAATATAAAAACTCTTGGAGGATCATCCTTGGAGGACACCCACACATCCTTGAATTTCACCTCCGGGAGCACTACCAGGTTTTCACTTGGAGAAAAATCTTTTCATGTTTTCAACTGGATGCCCCACAACAAAATTATCACTTTGAAGCAGTTCTATATTCGTTTTGGAAATGAACTTTCCTCAATAGGAGCTGCTTTACCCAAGTCAAGTCAATATGGGTTTTATAGGAACCTAGTCAACTCGGAGGTGGAAACAATTCAGATTTCTCCCCATTTAGCTTTCCATGTGGTGGAGAAGAATTGACAAATTCCAGCGTATCTCTCATATTGTTATTGTTGTTGTTGTCATGTGCCGTCAAGTCAGACCTGACTCGTAGCGACCCCTCCTTGGGTTTCCAAGGCAGTATCACTATGGAAGTTGATTGTCCAACCTTCCTTCTGATGAGTGGCTGGTGGGTTTGAACCACCAGCCTTCTGGTTGGCATTCAAATGCATTAGGCACTATGCTACCAGAGCTCCCACATAGAGGGATTAAAAGAACCAACAACAACCCCCTGTAGTGTTGATATGGGATAAAGGAAATGACCAACTCCTGCCCCTCTAGTCTTTCTGTTTTACTTAAGGATGGAAAAAAAAAGAGAGAGAGTGACAGTGAAGGAACAAATTACTAATATTAGAAATGAAAGAAGAAAAATTTCAAGTGACCCTATAGATGTTTAAATGATAGTAAAAGAATACTGTGAACATAAATTTGATAACATAGATGAAATGGTCCAGTTACTCAAAAGACACATCCTACCAAAACTCATACAATAGAAATTAATCTAAATAATCCCAAATCAATTTTAAAAGTACAATAAACAATTAGTAATTTTCAAAAACAGAAAGCACCAGGCTTAGATGGTTTTACTGGTGAATACTGACAAACACTTAAAAATAATTCACACCCGTCATTCTTTAACTCTTCCCAAAAATAGAAGAGGAAGCACTTTACAACTCATTCTATGAGGTCAGCATCAACCTACTTCCAAAGCTAAACAAAGACATTGCTAGGAGGAAAATTAAAGATTAATATCTCTTTCAGATTTAAAATTACTCAAAAAAATGTTAACAAATCTAATGCAACAATGTATAAAAAGAATTATCAACACAACAAAGTTGGATATATTCCAGGTATGCAAAGCTGGTTCAACATATATAAATCAATTAATGTAATTCATTATGTTAAAAGTCTAAAGAAGAAAAAGCATATGATTATATCAATAGATACAGAAAAAGCATTTGACAATATCCAATACATAACCATGATAAAAAGTCTAAGCAAACTAGTAATAGAAGAAAATTTCCTTATCTGGACAAAGAATATCTACAAAAAAAAATAAAAATAAAAAACCTATAGCCAACATTAGGAGCTCTGGTAGCTTAGTGCCTAAGGCACTTTACTGCTAACTAGAAGACTGGTGTTTCAAACCCACCAGTCACTCCTCAGAAGGAAGTTTGGGCAATCTACGTCTGTAGTGATACCGCCTCAGAAACCCAACGAGGGCTTGCAATGAGTCAGGTCCAACTTAAAGGCACATAACAACAACATAGCCAACATTATACTTAATGGCGTGAAATTAGATGTTTTTTCTAAGATCAGAAACATCACAAGAATGTGTTCTTTCACCATTTCTTATTCAACATTATACTGGAGGTCTTAGTACAATTAGACAAGATAATAAAATAAAACATATACAGATTGGAACATGTAAACATAAAATCGTCTTTGTTCACAGAGGATATGATTGTCTATTTAGAAAACTCTCAAAGAATCAACAAAAACCCCATGGAATGAAAATATAATTAGAGCAAGGTAGTAGGCTGTAAGGCTAATATATGAAAGCCAATTGTTTTCCTATGTATCATCAATGAACAACTGCAAATTAAAATTAAATTTGCAACATCATTTATATTAACAGCAATTAAAAAAAAAGATACTTAAATGTCTTAATTGTCTAGTA
>NW_006921612.1:13441735-13446537 GCF_000298275.1 Orycteropus afer afer | reverse complement strand
TATGAGTCGGAAACGACTCGACGGCACTTAACAACAACAACAACATGACCAAAATAGGTGAGACAAAGTCTGGCCTTTCTAGCTTCCAAGGAGCATTCGGTTGCACTTCCTCCAGGACAGATCTGTGAGTTCTTTTAGCAGTCCACAGTACTTTCAGCATTCTTCACCAGCACCACAACTCAAAAGCATCAATTCTTCTTTGGTCTTCCTTATTCATTTTCCAGCGCTCATGTGCATAAAAGGTGATTGAAAATCGCATGACTTTCAGAATGAAACACTGCCCAGGTGCACCTTAGTCCTCAAGGAGACATCCTTGTTCCTCAGCACTTGAAAGAGGTCCCTTGCAGCCAACTTCCCCAGTGCTATATGTTGTCTAATGTCCTGACTGCTGCTTCCATTGCTGTTGATTATAAAACCAAGCAATGTGAAGTCTTTGACAACTTTAATATTTTCTCCATTTATCATGATGCTGCTTACAGGTTCAGTAGTGAGGATTTTTTGTTTTCTTTATATTTGTTTTCTTTATATTGAGCTGTAATCCATACTGCAGACAGTATTCTTCAATCTTCATCAGTTAGGAGGTTAGGTGTCCAAATTCAAGGCACAGGCTCTTGGGTAAGTCCTTTTCCTCTCTTAGGCTCTGGGGAAAGATCCTTGTATCTTCAAAATCTGTTCTTTGGCTCCTTGGTTATGTTCATGTGACATGGCATCTCTCTTCCCTCATGCTGTATGCTTCTCTCTTCCTAATTACCTTGGTTTATATCTCAAAAATGTTTTGCTTAAGATACACCTTTAGTCATATGGCCTCATTAACATAATAAATAAAATTGTATTTTAAATGAAATTACATCCAAAGTATAGGAGTTAGGAATTACAACACATGATTTAGGGAGGGACACAACTCAATCCACACTATCAGATATATAACTAGAAAATATGTACATGATCTAAATTAGGTAAACTACAAAACTCTAATGAAAGAAATCAAAGATCTAAATAAACAGAAATATTCCACATTCATAGATAGGAAATTTAATTTTTATTAAGATTTTAATTATTCCCAACTTCATTAATAGATTGAGTAGAATCCCAAGCAAAATCCTGGCAAATTATTTTATGGACATTGACAAATTGATTTCAAATTTGTATGAAAATAGATCCAGAATAGCCAACACAATACTAGAGAAGACCCAGATTGTAGGACTGAGACTACCTTAATTTGAGAATTGCTCTGAAAATACAGTGATTAGGACACAGGAGTATTGGTGATGAAACAGACAAATAGATGTTGTGGTTGTTAGGTGCTATCTAGTCAGTTAGGACTCATAGCAACCGTACGTACAACAGAATGAAACACTGCCCAGAAACTAAACGATATTGTCCCTCTGCCATTTGAGAACAAGCTCAAGGTAGAAAAGAGTTCATTTCAAAAGTATCTGTGCATGTGACTTCATGAATAAGCTCATAAAACAAAGACTGTTTACTGTTTTGTTTTCATCATGCAATCCCAAGCCTAAAAAGAGCACTTAACACATAGTAGTTGCTCAACAAATCTTTGTTAAATGAAATAATAGTCAAAATAGATAATCAGTAAATCTTGTGATATGAACTTTTCATTAGTTAGTTATTTTAATAATAATGCTGTATAACAAATCACAAAAAGTACACCAAATAAACCAAACAAAACCCACTGCCATCTAGATGACTCTAGCTCATAGTGACCCTGTAGGACAGACTAGAACTGGTCCCATAGTGTTTCCAAGACTGTAGTCCTTACAGAAACAAGTTGTTTCATCTTTCTCCCATAGAATGGCTTGTGGGTTTGAAGCACTGGTCTTTTAGTTAGTAGCCCAATGTTTTAACCACAGGTCAAACAGAGTTCCTTGAAAAGCACACAGGAATGGTTTCTTTCTCAAGCATCTATGGGTCATGACTTATTCATCTATTTGAGCTACGGTAGTCTCAGCTACTATTTTGTCCAGGCTACATGTTAAACTCTAATATGTTGCATGTACTTGTAATTCCTCTGAGACTAGTAATACATGATCTTATACTCCTTACCAAAGAACAAGAGGGCAAATCCAAACACACCAACACATTTTGAAATTATAAGACTTTTAGCATCCTAAGGGAAAAAAAAAAAAAAAAAAAATCTAGCATCTTATTGGCCAAAACCATCACATGGTTAAGCCCAACATCAGTGGAAGAAAATATACTTTATCTCTGTTATGGATTACATTGTGTCTCCATAAAAGATAAGTTGAATTTGTAACACTTGTTTCTGTGAATGTGATGATGTTTGAGGAA
This sequence comes from Orycteropus afer afer, assembly GCF_000298275.1. Taxonomy (NCBI): domain Eukaryota; kingdom Metazoa; phylum Chordata; class Mammalia; order Tubulidentata; family Orycteropodidae; genus Orycteropus; species Orycteropus afer. Next base: position 13,444,230 of record NW_006921612.1, on the reverse strand, counting down.
ACAGAGTCTTTCTTTGAAGTTATCAATTAAATTCTGCAAAGTAGAGCAACTATGATTTTAATTCTTTATGAGTGGTATTTCATAAATGAGGAACCAAAAAATCAAACTCATTTTCATGGAGTCAATCCAGCAACCCCCATTGGTTTTCTAAAGTGGCAAATCTTTACAGAAGTAAATTGCCCCATCTTCCTCTGCAGAGAGACTGGTAAGGTTGAACCATCAAACTTCTGGTTAGCAGGCAAATGCCTGAGACACTACACCACCAGAGCTCCTTTATAAATGAAGAAAGCAGACCTGAGTATAGGAAGTCTCACAAAGAGGGAAGAGACCAACTGAAGATCCCTCTAAAAGTCAATGAATGCTAATACAAGCCCAGGAATATGAGAAACTGAAAGAGGCAAAGAAGGATCTCCTTCACACAGAGCCAACAGAGAGAGACCACGGGCTTGTTTACATCCTGAATTCAGTCTTCTAACTTTTAGAACTGTGAGAAAATAAATTCCTGTTATTTAAAGTGACCTAATTTGTAGTACTCTGTTATGGCAGCCCTAAGAAATTAAGACACTGTCTAATGGGAAGGGAGGACCCTACAAAATAGCATTACAAATGGCATAGATACGAAGTGGAATGGAATTAGAACCATCAGTGACACTAAAACATAGATTTCACATAGATTTTGCCTTGCTTTTTCCAAACATTTAGGTAAAGTATACCAAGTAAAGTATTTTATTTTATTAATAAAATAATAATAATAAATTTAAAATTATGATAATTATTTAATTGAAAAATTAAAAATAATGATATCGCAAGTAAACATATACTAAAATGCATTCACAATGGCAAATTGATTTTTTGATAAAATTAGTAAAATTAATGAAGATCTTCTGAAATTGAATAAGCAAAGAAGAAAAAAAGCACAGATTCTCAATATTAGTACCAAAAATGGAAACATTATCATACAATCTCAAATATTAAAAAAAATAATAAAACATATCAAGAATAAATTCAAGCCAAATATATAAAATCTCTACATCAAGTGGATGAAACCAGAAAAATATAATAGTAAAAATTGACTCATAAGAAAATAGAAAACATCAGCAATTTTCTCATCATTAAAAGAATTAAGTCATTAATTTAGAAATGAATGAATTTTTCCACAGAAATATCCATGACCAAAGGACTTCACAAAAGAGTTCCAGTAATCATCAAAAGAGGGAAAATGAAAAACAGAATTTAAAATTTTCATGGAGCTCCAAGTTTCTGGAGCCATGGAGACTGGCTAAACCCCTAAAACTATTGCCTGAGGTAATCTGTAAACCTTAAACCAAAAATATTCCCTGAAGTCTTCCAAAAATCAAACAAAAGTTTACCTTAAGTAGTAAAGAATGTTTGCCTTGAGAATTATGCTATGCCAATATCTATCTATATGAGATCAAATTGACAACAGCAATTTAAAAGATTAAAGAGGAAACTTAGGGGGCAGTGAGTTTATGTAAATGAGAGAGGAACAACTTAGAAAAGGAGAAAAAAAAATGACTCTACAACAAAGAATGTAATTACTTTCACTGAATTTTGCATGTAGAAATTAATTGAATAATTTTTGCTGCGCATATTCTTAACAACAACAAAATAAAATTTAAAAAAATACGTATTTATATATTTCTATCTGTCTAACTTTCACATTTAACAGTCTTCCAAGGAATCAATAAGAACAAACAAGCATAAACTGCACAAATTATTTGCAAGCTTCACAATTCAAAATATGACAAGAAAATTTTAAAAAAATAATAAAATGAGAAATAATACTTATATGTTAAAATTGATACAAAAATATAATATTAGTTTAAAAAATCAAGCAATATATAAATGTATAATACATCATGATTAACTTGGATTTATACTATGAACACAAGGTTAGTTTAACAACAGAAAAAATAAATTGGTTAATATAATTTACTGATTCATTATATTAAATAAGAAAATAATATGATTGTTACAAAACATTGTAATAATAACTGATAAAATTCAATATCTATCAATATTGAAAATTCCTAGCAAGATAGAAACAAAAGGGAACTTCCCAAAATTAATAAAATATATCTATTAAAAACTTATCATAAATATCAAGAAATGGTTATGTGTTGATTATTTTATATTGGAAATCAGGAACAAAAAGAGACAATGACTGTCATCACTTCTAGTCGATATTTTACTAGAGTTTCTAAAAAGCAAAATAAAGTAAGACAAAATATATAAAGAAGTAAAGACTAGAAAGAAAAACAAAAAAGTACCTCTCATATTTTTACATTGAAATTCAAAATTAATTAACAGAAAAAATTAACTAAGATAAATGATTGAATTTAGAAAGTAGTAGAATATAAATTCAACTCATAAGAATAATTTAAATCGAGGCAGGGCAAGATGGCGGACTAGGCAGAAGGATTGCACAGACCCTCTTCAACAAAGAAAAGGGAAACCAATTAACACAGACACAG
>NW_006921612.1:13424886-13433720 GCF_000298275.1 Orycteropus afer afer | reverse complement strand
GGAGGAAGTGGGAGGGGAGCTGCTGCATTGTAAATTTTGGTCAATGACATGAGACAAAGTATATGTGAACTGCTGTATGAAAAGTGAATTTACTCTGTTAATCTTCACCCAAATCCTAATAATAATAATAATAATAAAATAATAATTTAAATCACTATTTGTATAACAAACAAAAATTAAAATAAAGTCCATACTATTTACAATCGTATAAAATATCAAAATAAATTTAACAAAAAATGTGCAAAATCTGTCAGAAAAAACTATAAATATTAAGATATTTTAAAGAAATTCTGATTCAGTGTGAGGAATAAAATTCAAGGATTGAAGATTCAATAGCGCAAAGTCATCATTTCTCTCAACACTCTTCTATAGATTCAACAATTTACAAGCAACTTGGCTGGTTTTAGTATTAATTTGAAAATGAAATGTGCCAAGAAATATTAAGATAGATTTGAAAAAAAGAAAATACTTGGGGCTGCTCTTTCAGATATCATTTCTTATTATACAGCTGTATTAAGGCAGTATAAAAGAGTCAAAGGAATAACAATTTTACCAATGAAATAGAATGTAGAGTCTAGAAAGAAACAGATGCATGCATAGACATTTAATGAAAAAGTCAAAAGTTCAGGGGGCAAAAGAGAGCAAAAATTGATGGTTCAAATGAAATCATTATCCTTTTTTAAAGAAAGGAAATTAGACCTTGATTTCATATCCTACACAAAAATCAATGCCCTCTGGGATCAAAGATCCTAGGTAAATATTACAGAGCTGGTCCATGGTCATTGTCTCTTGAGTAAGTATTTATGAAACCTTGTTTTATTCCTAAAACTGTCAGAGTCTGGACCCTAATTACTTACCTAAAGGTGAAGTACAAAACTGGGAGCATATAGAATATATTTTAAGAAATTACCTACATAGTGTTGGGAAAAGAAAAGATTTCTTAAGAAAAAAACTATTATTCATGAAAGAATATTCATAAATCCATTTATATTCAAATAAATATGAATACAAATGCATTCATATTTATAAGTGCACAATATATTTTAGAATTTAGAGATGATCTAAAGAAGAGATTTCACACATTGAACACCAGTGACCAAAAACTGGAGGAATTGTAGGATGACATCAAGAACATCATCGATGAAGAAGGCAAAAGGTCATTAAAAAATCAAGAAAGGAAGAAAGGACCAAATGGATGTCAGAAGAGACTCTGAAACCTGCCCTTGAGCAGAGAGTAGCTAAAGTAAATGGAAGAAATGCCAAGATAGAAGAACTAAACAGGATTTCAAAGAGCAGCTTGAGAAGACAAAGTCAATTAATATAATGAAATATGCAAAGTCCTGGAGTTAGAAAACAAAAGAGGAGAACATACTCATCATTTCTCAAGCTGAAAGAACTGAGGAAAAAAATTAAGCCTCAAATTGCAACGTTGGAAGTTTCCACGGGCAATATCTCTAATGATGCAGGAAACATCAAAAGAAGATGGAAAGAATACACAAAGTCACTATACCAAAAAGAACTGATAATGATCATCCATTTCGGAAGGTGTCATATGATCAAGAAATGAAGGTTCTGAAGGAAGACACTGAAGCTGCACTGAAGGAATTGGCAAAAAAAAAAAAAGACCCCAGAAATTGACAGAACACCCATTGAGATATTCCAACAAATGGATGATGTATTGGAGGCACTCACTTGTCTATACCAAGAAATTTGGAAGACAGCTACCTGGCCAACTTACTGGAAAAAAATCTACTTTTATATCCATTAAAGAAAGGTGATCCCACACCTTTCTATGGAAATTATCAAGCAATATCATCTATCTCAGAAACCCAAGGAGGGGTTGCTGTGAGTCAGGGCTTACTTGACGGCACATAAAAACAACAACATCATTAACATCACATGGAAGTAAAATCTTACTGAAGATAATTTTAAAATGGTTGCAGCAGTATACTGACAAAGAACTTCCAAAAATGCAGGCTGGATTCAGAAGAGGACGTGGAACAAGAGATATTGCTGATGTCATATGATATTGAAGGAAGAAGTTGAAGCTGCACTTCTTGATAAATGAAGAGGACAAGGAATGAAGGACATCATTGCTGATGTCATAAGAATCTTGGCTGAAAGTGAACAATACCTGAAAGATGTTTACTTGTGTTTTATTGATTATGCAAAAGCATTTGCCTGTGTGAATCATAACAAATTATGGATAACATTGAGAAGAACAAGAATTCCAGAACACTTAATTATGCTCATGAGGAACTTCTACAGAGACCAGGAGGTTGTCGTTGGAACAGAGCAAGGGGATATTGCATAGTTTAAAATCAGGAAGGGAGTGTGTCAGGGTTGTATTGTTTCACCATACTTATTCAATCTGTTGTTGTTGTTGTTATGTGCCATCGAGTCGACCCCGACTCATAGCGACCCGTCCTTGGGTTTACGAGGCAGTATCACTACAGAAGTAGGATTGCCCAACCTTCCTTCCGAGGAGTGGCTGGTGGGTTTGAACCACCAGCCTTCTGGTTAGCAGTCAAGTGCTTTAGCCACTATGCTACCAGAGCTCCTATTCAATCTGTATGCTGAGCAAATAATCAGAAAATTTAGACTATAAGAAGAAGAACACAGCATCAGGATTGGTGGAAGAGTCATTAACAACCTGCAATATGAAGATGCCACAAGTCGGCTTGCTGAAAGTGAAGATGGCTTGATGTATTTATTGATGAACATTAAAGACCACAGTCTTCAAAATGGATTACACCTCAACAAAAAGAAAATGAAAATCTTCACAACTAGACCAATAAGCAGTATCATGATAAATGAAGAAAAGATTGAAGTTGTCAAATATTTTATATTACTTGGTTCCACAATCAACACCAATGGAAGTAGCAGTCAAGAAATCAGCCATTGTCTTGCACTGGGTAAATCTGCTGCAAAAGACTTCTTTAAAGTGTTGAAGAGCAAAGATGTCTCTATGAAAGCTGAGGTGAGCCTATCCCAAGCCATGGTATTTTCAATCACTTCATATGCATGTGAAAGCTGGACAGTTAATAAAGAATCCTGAAAGCACCATGGACTAACAGATCTATCCCTGACAAAGCGTAGCTGGAATGCTTCTTGGAAGCAAGAATGGCCAGACTTCATCTCACATACTTTGGTCATGCTGGAGAAGGATTTCACGTTTGGTAAACCGGAGGGTTCAATGCAAAGGGGAAGGCCCTCAATGAGATGGACTGACACAGTGGCTACAGTGATGGACTCAAGTATAGTAAGGATTGTGAGGCTGGCAAAGGACCAGGAAGTGTTTTGTTCTGTTGTACATAGGGTCACTATGAGTCAGAGCTGACTCAATGGCACCTAAGAACAACAAGAATAAAACATATTTTTATTATATTTATATTAATAGTAATAATATCTGTATGTCATAAATACTATGAGGAAAGTAAAAAGGTAAGCTGCTGAATAGAAAATATATGAATCACATTATTAAAAAATATACTAAAAATATATAATAAAATTCCATTTATTTTTAAGAAGTATTGGAAAATATTTGAATAGACACTTGAAAAGATAGAACTCTAAATGGTCAAAAAACATACAGTTTTATTCAATTGTCTTACAATTCAGGGAAATATGATTTAAACCAATGGTATACCATCACATCCTCCAGATTGGAAAGCATTAAATATTTGACAATATTGCAAACTTGTGGAAATGTGGCATAGTGGAACTTGCATGCACTGTGGATATTGTTGTTGTCATTATTAGATGCCGTTGAGCTGATTCCAACCCATAGCAACCCCATGTACAGCAGAATAAATTAGAATATTTAAATACAAAATTAAATTGCAAAAAGAACTAATAGAAAACAAAAGGAAGTCAGAAAAATGAAGCATGGACAAAAGAAGAATATCTCTTAAGAGATAACCAGTAAATCAGTTGCCACCTACTCAATTCCAACTTATGGTGACTTCATGTTTGTCAGAATAGAACTATACTCTATAAAGTTTTCAAAGGCTGTGATTTTTTGGAAGTAGAGATCCAAGTCTTTATTACAAACGTCTATGAGTGGACACATACCACCAACTTTTTGGTAGTTGCCAAGTGCTTAACTGTTTGAACCACCAAGGAACCCAATAAAGAGATAGACTACAAAAGGAAGCAAATAGAACTGCTACAACAAGTGAAATGAAAATTTTAATGGAGGAGTTCAATAACAGATTTGAGCTGATAGTAGAAAACTAGAATACAAAGAAATTGAAATTATTCTATAAGGCAAAAAAGTAACGAGAATGAAGGAAATTGAGCAAAGCCTAACAAAATTGTGTGACACTATGAAGCAAACCAACACACACATCAGGCCAATCCACTTGGAATAGAGGGGGAAAAGTGTGGAAAGAATATCTAAAGAAACAATGGCAGTAAACTTTGCAAATTTGACAAATGATATGAGTCTACAAATCTACGAAGCTCAGTGCATTCCATATGGGATAAACTTCAAAGAGATACAAACTGAGACACATTGTAATGAAATTGTTAAAAGCAAAGGTAAAGAGAGAATCCTAATAGCAGCAAAAGGAAATTAATTGTTGTATAAAAGTTTTCTCAGTAAGATTAAATGTTAGTTTCTCCTTAGAGATGATGGAGCCAGATACAGTGGGATGATATATTCAAAGTAATGAAAGAAAAAAAAAAAAAGAAAGAAAGAAAGAACTGTCAACCATTGGTTATTTACCTGGCAAAATCGTTCTTTCAAAATGATAATAAAAATAAGTTATTCCCAGATAAATAAAAACTGAGGGAGACTGTGATTTCTGAAGGAGATATGGTGGTACAGTGGTTAAAGAGTCAGCTGATAACCAAAAGATCAGTGGTGTGAACCCACCAGCTGCTCTGCAGGAGATAGATGAGGCAGTTGGCTTCCGTAAAGATTTACTTCCTTGGAAACCCTTAGGGGCATTTCTAGTCTGTCCCTGAGAATCACTATGAATCAGCATCAACTCGATGGTAGTAGGTTTGGTGAATTTTTTATGAGTTCTGCTTTACAAGAAATACTAAAGGAAGTTCTTCAGATAAATGGAATGGAAATTGGACAATAATTCAAAATACATAAAAACAAAAATCTTCAATAAAGGTAATATAATGGACAATTTAAAAAGCTAGTTTTATGGTATTTTGGTTTATACTTCTAGTTGTTATGGCTCATATGATCCAAAGAGATAAAATGCATAATATATAATAAATTGCTGTTCTTGGGCACATGATATATAAAGATACACTTTCTAATAACAACAGTATAAATATAAGATGGTAAATGTAATCTTCATGGTAACCACACAGAAAGACTGAAATATATACACAAAAGGAAGGAGATGGGGATCAGAATGGTTCACTACAAATAATCAACAAAATGCGAATGATAAGAGTATATGAGAAAAGACAAAGTATAAGATACAAAAAACACAAATAGCAAAGTAGTAGATATCAAGCTTCCCTTATATGTAATTACTTTAAATAAAAATGGATTAAACTTTCCAATCAAAAAGCAGAGAGTGTCAAAATGTGTTTTTTTAGAAAACATAATCATTATTTTGTTTATAAGAGACACATCTTAGATCCAAAGGCACATATAGATTTAATGTTAAAAGATATAAAAAATATCCTATGCAATAGTAAACAAAAGAAATCTGGGGTGGTAAATTCAGTATTAGACATAATGCATTTTAAGTCAAAATCTGTTATAAAAGAAAAAAAGAATGGCATTATGTAATGATAAAAGAGTCCATTCATTAAGATGATATAAGAATTATAAATATATATGCACCTATTTCCATGACTCCAAAATATATGAAGAAAACAGTGATAGAATTGAAAGGATAAATAGACAATTCAAGAATAATAGTTGGAAACTTCAACACATAACTTCAATAATGGGCAAAAAATCTGGAAAGAAAACCAATAAGAAAATAGAGGACTTGAACAACACTATAACAAATTAGACCTAACACATATATAAAATCGTCCATACATCAACAGTACAATACACATTCACTAGGAAGTGTGCATACTGTGCATATGAATCACTCTCCAGGATAGATCATGGAACACATCTCAGTATACTTTTAAAACTTGAAATCTGACAAATTGTCTTCTCTGGCCAACAAGAGACAAAATCAGAAATTAATAGAAGAAGGAAAACTGGACAATAAACAAATATATGTGCAAGATTTGGTGCTGAGAGAAAGAAATCAGGTCAAGAAGATTTTGAAAGAAAGTATATTAAAGCATCTGCATTCAGATGGGCTGAGACCAAAATGGTGTCAGCTGGAGCTGAATTCAATGTATCAGCTCCAAGCTGGGGAAGTTGGCAGGTTTAAGTAGGGTAGCAGTAAGTTTATCAACAGTTCTGTTGTGGAAGAGCAGACCAGTGCTGTCTTGGTAGCAATGGTCAAGACAGCAGATGTTCAACTGTGTTCTTGGAACTGTAAGCTTCAGTCGTTATTTGTGGTTCTGTCTGTCTTATCTACCCAGTTCTTAGAACTGGGTTGTGACCACTGTGGTAGTTAAGTTTGTGTGTCAACTTGGCTGGGCCTGGTTGAGTGGCTGGGCAGCTGGATGTAGTATTCCCCAAGATGAGACTGGTAATCAATTCCATAGAGGAATCTACTGTGAGTAGCTGAGTAGCTGCCTTTGAGATGTGTTTGGGGAATGGTCTCTATCTTATGGCATGCTTTAGTCCTGTATGTAGCCATGTGGTCATTCAGCAGCCTGCACTGCTCTGCCGACCTTGGGACTTTCAATGGACTTGAATCAATGGCCTACCGTATGATTTGATAATATCGGGACTGTGTCTTTTTACTTGTCAACCGTGGGCTTGTCAACCTCAGCAGCCAGCATCTGTCTGAGTGAAAAAAAAAAAAAAAGTCTTTAGCTTCGGTGGACCGTAAGCAGGGGGCAGAACTGAAGCCCAAGGGTGAGGGGCTTTCACCTAGCCCCTAGAGCTTGGCACCTTGAACTCAGACTTAAAGCCTCCAATCTCTAAGAGAAAAAAATCCTGTTTATTCAAGCCATTCTAGTTGTGATATAATCCTGTCAGAATGGCACTAGGTAACCAGAACAACCACAGACCTGTTACTCAATTTCATTTTTGGAGAGAAAAATTATTAAGATTAAAGCATAAAAATAACATGAGAATTCTAAGTCAAAGCTTATATCTATCATACCCCACTCTTTCTTATAAAAGATGTTTGGGTTGTTGATGGGCGAAGGTCTGGCTTCTGTATCTGCTTTAGGCTGGTAAAGGGTGTAGAGGTGTTTCTATCCTGTTTGGTGAATGAAGATGTATCGGTAGGGGAGTGCGTGGTGGATGCTTGCAGGATGTCTTTGACATTTGAGCATGAAAGAGGCATACTGATTCCCCACATAGGATGTTGGAGTGGGTGTATTTGTATGGAATTTGAGAAAAAGGGATGCAAAACTCCAGGGTAGGGTATTGATGAGGTCTAAAGGTTGGTGGGGGGAGGAAATATTTATAGAAGAAAAACCTATAGTCAGATTAGTGGTATTGGTTCCAGTAAAAAGGGGTCTTCGGAGTGTGGTTTGAGTCAGAGCATGGAGGAGAAAGTAGTCTTTTTCTCCTGGTTTTTGATAACGTTTTATTTTTTATTAGAGGGTGTTATTAGTGATAGTCCATGTAATTTTTTGAAAAGGTTGGGAGGGTGAAGGTAACAGTATGTTGGCAGTTGTTAGTTAAGTTTCCTACAGGAGTGCTCTGTGGGTGATCTCCTTTAAAGTAGATGGGGTAGGTAAGGGGCTGGGATGGATAGGTGAGATTAGTGAAGATTTTAACTGGAAGGGGTTGAGTGGAAAGTGTGACTGCTATTAGTTGAAGAGCTTGAGAGAGTACAGAGTTCAAAGCTAACTTTAGGGAAGGGCTACTATTAACTGTGGCCAGAGGAGTTGAATCTGGGTTTACTAAGAACTGTACTGTGTTCCATAGTGAAAGTGGGAGTAGGGCTGGGATTAAAGGATTAAAGGCATTTGTACAAAGTTAGTAGTTAGATAAGATGGTGTGCTTAGTTACAACTTCAATTAAATGTTTGTCACTAAGGAGTGGTTGTCTGAAAACAGTGGTTGGTATAAGAAGGTAGAGTAGAAGTAGAATTGTCATGTTTTAACATATAAGGGAGGAAAGTAACAATGAGTGGAGTGAGAGAGAGACAGAAAGAGAGAGAGGCCGTATCAAGACTAATGAGAAAATGAGCCTACGGTTTTCTCACAGTTTAGAACTTTTAGAAGTGTGATGGGGTGCTTCTGAACTGGCTAAAAGTTGTTTACTGGCCTGGAGGATCGAATGTTTCCTGTAAGTGGGAAACCAAGAAGGTAATTCTTGGAGTTTTGTAATTGAGGGACTGTTAAGTGACAGATGAGGGTGGAAATAGGGTTAAAGAAGTTTGAAACCTAACAGAAGTCTCTGTTAAGGATGGGAATAGGGCACCTGGACAGAATAAGGAAAGAGTGTGTGAAAGAAGTGTCCAAGAGACAGCAATTAAAGAAGGTGTTGCTAGTGGTTGTGATACAAGTTGATTAATTTTATAACAGAGATAGAGGAAGGGACAAGTGTCTCGGCAAATTTTTGGAGGGCTGAATAAGTGGCCCTGGTATCTGTTAAAAATGAGATAGGCTTACCTGCCACTGCCATTATTACCAGTGGTTTTGTGGTTGGGTTGGAAGTTGATGAGGCCTAGTCAGGGCCTGGATACCCTCAGTATTCAGCAGCAAAGCCAGGGAGATCAGGAAGCTCCAAACAGGACTCAGAGGAGGTTTTTTTTTTTTTTTTT